>NC_136951.1:15527392-15594892 GCF_949987615.1 Pollachius pollachius
TGACTCCCAGAAGACACTTGGTTGAGGCTCAGAAGTCGGTGCGGTATTGACTGTGCTTTCATTATTCCCGGCCAGTCACTTGGATGAAAGCCAAATGACTCAATGTAAATGTACTGCAGTGGAGCAGATATGGGACATTTAAAACAGCTTATTCTTCCTGCTATAGTATCGATGGATTGACTTTTGCCCGGACCAGGAAGATCATGTCGTTAGACACTAGGTTCTGGAGGAAGTGTGATAGAGCGTAGATTTACACACGGCAGAAAACGTGAGGTTGACACCACCCTGCTTCGATATCTCTGATTTGACCCCAGCTCCTCTGAATAGTCCACTCTCCTTCACTCTCGCCTCACCACATCTTCGCCTAACAAGTCGATGCATGAGCAACCTGCTGCCACTTTCCCTGCAGGAAGTACCCCACAGCCTGGGTCTGTACCAGCCTGGGTCTGTACCAGCCTGGGTCTGTACCAGCCTGGGTCTCCTCCAGCCTGGGTCTGTACCAGCCTGGGTCTGTACCAGCCTGGGTCTGTACCAGCCTGGGTCTCCTCCAGCCTGGGTCTGTACCAGCCTGGGTCTCCTCCAGCCTGGGTCTGTACCAGCCTGGGTCTGTACCAGCCTGGGTCTCCTCCAGCCTGGGTCTGTACCAGCCTGGGTCTGTACCAGCCTGGGTCTCCTCCAGCCTGGGTCTGTACCAGCCTGGGTCTGTACCAGCCTGGGTCTGTACCAGCCTGGGTCTCCTCCAGCCTGGGTCTGTACCAGCCTGGGTCTGTACCAGCCTGGGTCTCCTCCAGCCTGGGTCTGTACCAGCCTGGGTCTGTACCAGCCTGGGAATGGAATGGGCGCATACAGATGGAAGGTGGAAATTGAGCGGGCGACCAGGGAGAGAAAGGGGAAGAGAGAGAGAGAGAGAAAGGGTGTGTGTGTTTGTGTGCATCTTCGGAGAGATGGTGAATGTCCTTGACCTTCAAAGCCTGGCTGGATACACTCAGTCACATGCAAACACGCTCAGTCCTTTGACGCACACACACAAACACACACACACGCATTTACGCACAATATGCATTCATGCACACACGCACACACCCACACACACACACACACACACACACACACACACACACACACACACACGTTATACAAGCGTTATTTCCCTGCTCCTGTTCCTGTGTGTCCAGCCAGTGGCCGACAGGCTCCGACACTCTGAGGTCCCCATCGCATGGCCGTCCTAAAGCCCATCAGCCAAGCTACCCTGAGGCCCTATACTCAACGCTGAAGCCCACAGCCCGACGGGTGTGGCGCTAGCGTCACGTTCGTAGCGCAACCCCAAAACAAAATGGAATCCTCTGGTTTTAACAGCGAAGCCCATGGAGCAAGGATGATGCAGGGCTTGGTTTCCCCGCCTTTAAGTAGGACTGTTTTATTTTGGACGCACAAAACATGTAACATTGCACCTAAAAATAGTACTGAGCATTGTGTATCATCTTATCCTAGCGATCTTTGTTGTATACGGGGAATGGGTTAACCTAACGATTGTTATTGCTTGGCACTTGGTTCTATGAACATCCTTAATGTACTGACAGCGATATATTGTTTCTCTTTCTTTAGGCAAATGTACTTATCGTAAGTCGCTTCGAATAAAAGCCTCTGCTAAATTCACAAAAAGTGAATGTTAATGTAGCATTATTTAGCTTCCGTGCCGACACGGCCATGTGCTTGTTTTTATTGGGTTCCAGCCAGGCCGGCTCCTGCACATGCCCAGTACAGGCTACTTCTACTCCAAACTTCAGTTTTTTAGCTCCAGTGTCTGATGTCTAAACAGATATGAGACCCACCTGACAAGATCTCAGCCAATCAGGAAGAATGTAGATTCTCTCTCTCTCTCTCTCTCTCTCTCTCTCTCTCTCTCTCTCTCTCTCTCTCTCTCTCTCTCTCTCTCTCCATCTATCTCTACACCTCTCTCTACATCTCTCTCTTCACCTCTCTCTCTACATCTCTCTCTACATCTCTCTCTCTCTTCATCTCTCTCTCTCTTCATCTCTCTCTCTCTCTCGCTCTCCATCTCTCTCCATTGCTCTCTCTCTCTCTCTCTCTCTCTCTCTCTCTCTCTGTACATCTCTCTCTCTCTCTCTCTCTCTCTTTCCCTCCAACTGTAAGGGGTCACAAGCCCAGAACAAGGGGAGGGAGAAGGCACTTAGAAATGGAGCAAAACTAGAACATGCTGCTTCATATATTCCCCCGGGACATGTGCCCGGAAGAGATATGTTAAGCTGCTATGACGACGTGTGCAGGGAGTCAAACGAACAGGGTCATCTGCAGTCGAAGGGTCAACGATGGGGCAGATACAACGATGAGACGACAGCAAGACGATCGAAAGGGTTCCAGTCGTCAGAGAGAACAGAGAGGGATGGAGGGATGGACAGATGAGAGGAAGAGAGAGAGGGACAGGACACCAGGACGATTGTGCTGAAGTGGTTGTGCCTTCAAAAACGATTGCTCTGATACAAAAACGATACGATGATATAGGATTCTGGTTTATGAATACCGAACCAACAGCACGCGAGAAAATCCTTGGCCGTTGAATGGAGAGAAGGCGAAACAGATTATCTCTCTGTTTCTGTCTCTCTGTGCCTGTATCTCTTTCTCTTTCTCTGTTTGTGTCTGTCTCTCTGTCTGTCTTTCTGTGACATCTATATGCCTCTTGTCTCTCTCCTCTCTGATGATGACTTTAACTCTGTCTCTCTTTGTGGTGGCAACACACACACACAGAAACACACACACACACACAGATTCTTGTGATCCAGGCGACAGGGCCGTCAAGTTGTGATGTCATCGAGAGGTGATGTCACCACATCTCTGTCTGAACTCGTCTCTCTGTTGTCACCAAGGGCAACGGAGAGAGATGCCCTCTTTGTCTCACTCTCCAACTCTCTGTCTCTCGCACTCGCCCACACTCTCTCACTCTGTCGCACCCGCTCTGAGTTTCTCACTCCCTCTCTCCCCCTTAGTCTCTCTCTCTCTCTCTGTGAATTGCAGTAAACATATTATTAAAGTAAATCCCATTTTCATTGGGCGTGCACCCGTTTACAATTACATTAAAGTTGAATTTAATAAAACATTATGGTCCCTTATGCTGGGAGCCTGTTCCCCTAAAAAAAGTAAGAAATTATCTGTCCAATCAGCACTCGGGGGCGGGGTTTCATTGCATGGCGAAGAAAACAGAAACAATGGTGGCGCTCAACCGGAACAGGCTTTGGTTGTCCTCGCAGCCCGGTGTCTGCTCAGTTCATCACCCGATCCTGGAGACCACTGGCGGGGGCTCTGTGGGGCCACAGGGGGCGTGGCGAGTCTCTGGGGGGCCGTTCATGCTGCCAGGCACCAATCTTGATATTTAAATACCAAACGGGTGAGGTGTGGATGTACCGCTGTACACCTGTGTGTGTGTGTGTGTGTGTGTGTGTGTGTGTGTGTGTGTTTGCCCCCACTCCCCGAGCGAGAGAGAATGACTGGTGTGGGAAAAAGACACCAAAGATTTAAATTTCTTCCCTCCTTCTCTTCCTCCTCCTCCTTTCCACTGAGCATGTGCAGTGGCAGCCCCTCACAACCGGAGTTCCGCCCTCACGTTAACTTCAAGTATTCAGATGCCTCTCTCCCCCCCCCCCCCCCCAATCCTGTCTCTCTGAGTTCCGCCCCCACGCTGTCCTCTGTTTGTGTCCCTCTGACTGTAAATCTCTCGCCCTCGGCTCGTCTCTATCTCTCTATCTGATGCTCTCTCTCTCTGCCTCTCCTGTGTGTTCCTACAGGCATATCCGAGGTCTATCGGAGTTCTCTCTCCCTCTGTCTCTCCACCCTGTCTGTCTGTCTGTCTGTGTGTCTGTCTGTCTGTCTGTCTGTCTGTCTGTCTGTCTGTCTGTCTGTCTCTCTCTCTCACTCTCTCACTCTCTCTTTCTTCAACAACGTTGGCTGAACACTGAATCCGTTCTACACCTTCATTCATTGGTTTATTTCAGGCGAGCCGCCGTGATGCATGCAATGTATTCAAAATGGCTGCTGCTGCTCTAACGTCATCCTCCTGTCTCTCTCTCTCTCTCTCTCTCTCGCTCTCTCTCCTTTTCTTTATGACTGCCGCATCCTCCACCCCCTCCTGCCACGCCTGTTCTCCCCGCTCAGGTAAGACGCGTTGTCGCTTTCTCTGTTTTCCCTGTGGAGTGTAGGTGTGGTGGAGTCCAACGGTGTGGATGGCTTGCCTGACCTCCACTGAGGCCTCGACGCGGAGCAGCTAGGCTCCTCCTAGCTGAGGGTCGAGGTGTCTCTGAGCAACACGCCTCACCCTCACTGCTCCCGACGCGCCGGCTGTCGCCTCGCATGGTTGACTCCGCCGTCGGTGTGTGAATGTGTGGTTGTAAGTCGCTTTGGATGAAAGTGTCTGCTAAATGTCTCATCCTCGGAAGGAGGAATCAGTCGCGCCCTAACATGTATATTTTAATTTTTTTTACAAAATCACACAGCGTTTGAAATGTAAATGTAAATGTAATACTAAATTGAGATTAAAAAACCTGTTTTACGAACAAAAATCTGAATATTCGGGCTCGGCACGAAACCGCCGATTCCCGCCTGATTTACAACAGGTATGTGTGTGTGTGTGTGTGGTCGATTGTGTGTGGTCGAGTGTTTGACTGGTCCTGCACAGCATTGATTCAATGTGTCGAGCACTACCTCCTCGGCAGGAAGAGGTCTTGATTGACATTCAAGCACGACCAATCACTGACGGCCTACTAGGAACAGTACTCCGAACCATGAACTATTTCTGACCCGGCAGCAGCATTTTAGAGTGTGCTAAAAGCCTGTTAATACACCTTGAAACAGACACACACACTAGTGCGCACACACACACACACACACAAACACACACACATTCCAGTGTGCATACTTACACCAACACACACACACACAAACACCCATGTGCACACACTTACGCACAAACACACACACACACCTGTGTGCACGCACGCACACACGCACACACACACACACCCGTGTGTACACACACATACACATACACACACACACACACACAGGCACAGAAACATTTAAGTACTGTGTATCACCAAATACAACATATACATCTTAATACAGCCTGCTGCCTCTCAGATGAAGTCGCAGCTGTTAGCTGTGGGCACGATAAGCTAATGCTAATGGGGCCGTCCGGGGCTAGCCTCCCGCTAGGCGCCTGTTTTACGTTATGTAGTTCGCAGCCTACGCTTCACACTCAGGTTTATGCTCTTCTCCTTGTAAAAAGCGCAGTGATGGAACTGAAAGAGGGCCAGGACGTGGTACAAAGATATAAGTGCTGTAAATATGGCTGACTTATTATTACGCACGGTGTTGTATTTCAGCTTGATGCTCTTTGAATGACGGTTGAGTAGAAGTGTGCTCTTTGAATGATGAAAGGAAATAATGTATGCTGACATTTAACAGGTAACGTACGGTACATTTGCCAAAGCACCCCATGTAGATGTGACCAAAATTGTTTCTTTTAAACCAGTGGGAAGAGTGCAATTCTGCTGTGAAATGCAACACAACACTGCAGTTGTATTCAATAGATTGTTGACCAAGAATTTGCTCGCTTAACAACGTTTTCTGCTTTAACAGAAACAGAATATGCCAAGATGTCTTGTTTAATTTAGTACAAAATCAAGCACGTTCGAATTATATTACATTCACACACATCAATCAGTGTCTCTTTGTGCCCTAAAATCCAACCAGCTGACGATAAATTACTTTTATTTAATTAATTATGAATCCTCCACAACCATATCCAGCCAGCTATACACAGATGGGACATTTATGAGGTGTCATTACTTCCACTTCTGATAGATTACATTTATATCAGAGGCGTGCGAGAAGCTTTCACTGCCAGGAAGACAGTTTAACTCGCACAATTCAAGTGTTTCATAACTAAATTTATTCCGAATGTTTGAATTGGCTTATTAGAACAATCTATAAAGTACTGTCGGACTGTTTTTATTAGTTTTACTTGTGTGAGTGCACCCTCTTGTGGCCGAATGAAGTACAACATTTGACAGGAAAAATAGAATAAAGGCCTTACGCTCATCTTTTTTCTTGAGTGTTCTTCACGTTTAAAGTCTTTTGATTAATGGATTAGAGCGTTGACATGTTAATTTATTCAAGCAATTTCTTAATTATTATATTAATGTCATTATTGAAATTATTAGTAAGCTGTAGTAGTCATAGCTACTATTTGAACAAAAAGATAGATGTGACAATGGGGTGTATTTAGATTTGTTCTACATTTTCTTAAAATCCTTCATTCATGATTAAACCAGTAGACAGACATATCTGCTCAAAGGTTATGTTTGTGAAGTGAATCCGTAATGACGCAGAGGAACCAGCAGATGGCGCTATGGGGGCAATAAGAATATTTTACCCGTGATAAAAGACTCTTATTATTCACTTCGGCTCCTCTCTATACCGTCCTCCCTCAAATTTAAAATTGAGTTTAACATTTCAAACAATATTTCACAAGGTCCTTATCTAGCTCAGAGATTTCAACAAAGTTTTATTTATGTGCTAGGAACCTGCTATCGTTTGTTTTGTTCTGATATTTTCCTGAAATCTCCACCAGTTGAATATTAAGTTGATCTCTGTAGTGGGTCGGTGAATCACCCCAGTCAGGCATTATGGACGTCTGGGGAAAGCTTGGGCCTGTTTTAACGGTCTCCAGCAGGCTACCACAGAGCTATTCCACTCCGTAACGGAGGAATATGTTATTTCTATTCCAATTCATCTTCCGTTTAAGGATCCTCTGTCTCTCTAGAGGAGGATGAGGAATCGGCCTCACCTTTGGTCATGTGGATTCCTTTGGTTTCTAACACTATGATGCATCTCACCTTCCCCTTCTCTCACCGCTCTGTATCTCTCTCTCTTTCCCTCTCTCTCTCCACCTTCTCTCTCTGTCTGTCTGTCTGTCTGTCTCTCTCTGTGCGTCGTTCTCTCTCCCTCTGTCTCTCCACCCTCTGTCTGTCTGTCTGTCTCTCTCTCTCCACCTTCTTTCTCTCTGTCTCTCTCTCCACCATCTCTCTCTGTCTGTCTCTCTCTCTCTCTCTCCAACCTCTCTCTCTTCCCCCTCCTCTCTCCACCCCCTCTCTCTCACTCTCTCTCTCTCTCTCTTTCTTTCTTTCTTTCTCTCTCTCTCTCTCTCCCTCTCTCTGGGTCATGCAGCTGATTTTTCCCAGGTTAAGGAAGTAGTTGTTCTTCATCTGTGTCACAAAGTGCACACTGTGTATGGGTCCTAATGCGATCCCCCCCCGTGTTACCTAATGACTCTGAGAAGCCCTAAACTCCTAAAAACGGAGCGGAGGAAATCACATTAGGTGTCTCGGAAGGGGAGGGGATCGGAGGAAACTGTACTGCTGATATTGTTCACAACACTGGGGGCTGTAATGAAGGAGTGATGAGAGTGCTCCGAGTACACACACACCCTCGCATGCACGCACACACGCACACCCACGCACACGCGCGCGCACACACACACACACACGCGCACATACACATACGCCCGCACACGCACCCATGCTCGCACATACACATACATACATTGGCGCGCACATACACACGCACGCACTCACACATACACGTACACACACATGCACACACATAAACACGTGCGCACGCATACACACACAGACACACACAGACACACACCCTTTTAACAGTTTCTGCTTGGTAAGACTGATGAGCTTGAACTTGCAAATAAAGTTTTGTAAAAAGAGAATCGGGGGACTGTGTGGGAGGAGGAACGAACACACACACACACGCACACACACACACACACACACACACACACACACACAGACACAGACACAGACACAGACCCAAACACATTCACATAGACTCACACACACAAAGTGCTTGCAGGAAGGAAAAAGAGATGTGCTTGTAGTGACTTTTCTGAAGATTTATTGCATCAATAAATCAATGGGTTTGTGCTTGGCTCTATTTTGCTCCCTGATTGGCTACTCTCTCTTGTTACCAAGCTGAACTCTGCTGGCAATAGGCTCTTACTCTCTGAACGAGCTAAACTCTGCTTGTGATAGGCTGCTCTCTTTTAACGAGCTGAACTCTGCTGGCGATAGGCTGCTCTCTTAATGAGCTGAACTCTGCTGGCGATAGGCTGCTCTCTTAACGAGCTGAACTCTGCTGGCGATAGGCTGCTCTCTTAACGAGCTGAACTCTGCTGGTGATAGGCTGCTCTCTCTTAACGAGCTGAACTCTGCTTGTGATAGGCTGCTCTCTCTTAACGAGCTGAACTCTGCTGGTGATAGGCTGCTCTCTCTTAACGAGCTGAACTCTGCTGGTGATAGGCTGCTCTCTCTTAACGAGCCGAACTCTGCTGGTGATTCAATTCAATTAAATTTTATTTGTATAGCCCTTAATTACAGTCTCAAAGGGCATAACAGGCCAAATATGTATGACACCCCCCTTTACCCACGCCCCCACACGGGCAAGAAAAAACTCCCTTGAAATTAGCAAGGAAGAAATCTTGAGAAGAAACGCATAGTAGGGGATCCCTTCTTCCAGTGATGGTCAGGGGTGCAATGGGTGCGATAATTGGCATACAGGTAAATACATGCACATCATGTTAAATTGGTGATGTTGTGCTGGCCGGTTAACCACGAGGAGAGTCCAGGCATCGAGTCTAGTCACCGCAACACGTGATAGGCCGCTCTCTCTTAACGAGCTGAACTATGCAGGTCAAAGTCAAAGTCAAATTTATTTGTATATTACAGTATCAGACACAGTGGTTATTCAAAGCGCTTTGTTGTGATAGAACGCTCTCTTAACGAGCTGAACACTGCTGGTGATAGGCTGCTCTCTTAACAAGTTAGCTCTCTCACTGGCTGCTTTATCTTTTTAAAGATTTTAACTCTTCTAGCATGATCATAGGCAGTGGGGAGTATCTGCTAATCAAGTTTTGTGTAATTATTTTTTAATCAAGGGAAGATCTCTTGATTGTGAAGATAATACTGGAATAAGCAATTTTGGTTACAAAATTGATCTCAGGCAAAAGATATTGAAGTGTGCTTGTCTTTCAGAAGCTGTAGAAACATCCAGACATTCAGCTCTGGATAAAGACATCTTTAGAGCTGATTTAGGTGTGTGGGAGTGTGTGGATGAGGCTGCTTAAACCATCACCGTCATCCACACACACACTCCCATTAGGTGTTTAGATCCAGAATGATACCCAAATTTCCGACCTGTAATTCGGATTTGGAGCTTGATCGACGGGTTCCGAGTTTTCTTGAACTCCTAGCTGATGTCTGGGAAGTGTAGTCCTTTTTAGAAAACATCGGCCTCCTAGTTTTTTGGACTTGTAACTTCTTGTGCTTATTGGTTAACCTACGGGAAAATCATATGAAACCATGAATCCATGAAATATGAACAAATTTGACACATGCAATTTGATGAGGAGGATAATTCTGATTAAGGTGTTGATGTTAGTCTTTTTGGGGATGGTGGTTGTGCTGTTCTGTTGCCTGGTAACCAGACAGTTTGCCTGCTAGCGTCCGTGGTGGCAGCTTTAGAATTTATGGGGAGGGGGGGTGGGAGTGAAGGTTAGGCGTGGGAGTTGTAGTTCTGCTGATGCATGGTTCAGCCTTCAGCCAGTTGTTCGACTACATTATCTTAAGAGGACGATAAAGGTTTTAGGTTCAAGTAAGATTGCACTTTGTGCTACTTCACAAGACCAACAACCAATCAATAACCTTTACACCCAATTGGTAGACTACATCTTCTTCCATGATATCACATGACCTGTTTCCATACCTTTTTGTTTCCCTGCCTCGATGATTGACATTCTAGGAACGTTAATGAATTAATGACTGGAAGAGCAACTTGCATATATGTAGCCTGACTGTTTTCCCATTAGCATTTGGCTAAATGCAACACATGATAAATGCTAATGCTACCGACCAACCGCATTGTTATTGTGTTATCAGTATACTGTGTAGCATTAGCATGAGGCTGAATGCAACGTTCCTTCCTGTGAGGGCAATTCCATCCTTATTTCCCATTTACAGCCCTCGGCAACATCGGCTCAAACTTAATATGGATGCACACACACACACACACACACCAACATGTGTACACACAGCATATAAATAGCAACATCCACACACAGGCAATCCCAAACAGATTACCCACAGTGCACTCTGGCTCTGAGGGAATCCATCAGGGTGGGTTCGGTGTGGACATGGCAGCAGAGGAATCGTGTCACGGGATCAGGGCAGCGTAGCGGTTGATAAGATTTGTAATATGCCTAGACGGCGTGTCGTCACTCTGCTGCGGGTTATTGCTTCCCCGAAACCTCACGCTGGTGTTGGCAGTGTTTATTTACACCACCCGCGCCGCATCCGCACACACTTTTGTTTATTTGTGTGTTTGTCTGGTTGTTGATTTGTAATTCAGCCGAGTTGAGATCCCTCCATTACGCTAGCCTACAAAGAAGATGGCGTTGGCTTGAATGAACTCTTGTTGTGTTGATGTTGTGGATAACGTCGGTGAGGGCAGCATCTGGATGGAAGACAATGTGAAATCATGCCTCCGTGATCTGATATATTTCAAACGAATACAGGATATTGGCAAGGGAGCGAACACAGAGGACGTCTGTGATCTGAATCTGACTGGATTGCGCAAAACACATGAAAAGTGTTTGTGTGTTTCTGCGTGTGTGTGTGTGTGTGTGTGTATGTGTGTGTGTGTCTGTTTGCGTGTGTGTGTGTGTATGAAAAATAAACAATGTGATGAGGGAATTGGTCGAGATGCTAAAGACCGCAAGTTTGTCACAGACTCGGATGTCAAAGTCGGTTAGAAAGCCACAGGTTAGAAAGCCACCCTCGTTTCCTAGCGAGTTAGGGAGAACCGCAGCAGAGAACAACCCAATTAGGGTTCTTTGTCTCCGTGAATACGAGTTGGTGGTGCACCCCTCTACCGGTAGCCCACTCAATCGTGAATTTAGAAACCGTAATCACGAATGAAGTACTTGGCACAGACCCCTAGTGAGTGTTCCCAGACATGTTTTGCTTGTGAGTAGCTTGTAGACACTGGGTTAATGTGATGAGATCCGAGCACCTCGAAAGAGGGAGGAAACCAGGGTTCAGTGTTTACATAGCAGTTTGGGAACCTGGTTAGTACTTGGCAAATAGTAAATAGTACTTAGCATCGTGTAGCATATTATCCTAGCTACCTTTGTTGTGTACAGGGAATGGGTTAACCTAACAATTGTTAGTGCTCGGCACTTGGTCTATGAACATCCTTACTGTACCGACAGCGATATATTGTTTCTCTTTCTTCTGATAAATGTGCTTTTTGCAAGTCGCTTTGGATAAAGCGTCTGCTAAATGCCCTAAATGTAAATGTACGGTTAAGATTGGCCTGTGTGCATGTAATCGCCGTCAGCGATGGAGATGAAATCGCTGTGACTGTAATCTCCCCTGCTCACGGAGATCCGCAGGGGGTCTGGCACGGCAGTCAGGGGCCCCAGAACCCAAAGAGGGGGCCCCTATACTTCCTCTCAACTTGTTAAGGCAACACAGCACACAGCCTACACGTGTAATGTGTTTTTTGCATTGTGTGTCAGGCAGCGTGGTAACAAGTGTATTGTAATGCTGTTGTTGCTCCGCCCACTGCAAGATATTGCATATATATTAAAGATGAAATCTTTAATGAAATGATTCATCACTGATTTAACCCAAGCTAAGGTAATAATCGCTCTACAACATAACAATAAGCATCGGTGTGCATTGATGTGATCCTTAGACACTGTTTGTGTGTATGGCTCTGCATTAGTCTTTAGTCTTTTCATTTACATTTGCATTTACATTTAGGGTGTTTAGCAGACGCTTTTATCCAAAGCGATTTGCAATAAGTATGTACTAGTGAGCAGGCTGGTGTTTCGTGAGTCCTTGGTTGGAGAGTTCCCAGCCGAAGGGGTCTGGGTTCGAATCCCACTGTTTAGCTGTAGGCCTCTTGAGTAGGAGTGGTCTCTAACCTTTACCTTCTCACAAAAGTGAAATCAAATACACATGACTCTAGATCACATGACCAGATGGCTGTAAATGTTCCTCTTTCAAAGCCGCTGTGCAAATAAACGTGTTTAATCAGCTGGGATAATACAGACTTTAAACAGCGGTGAGATTAATGGAAAAATTACACTTTAATGACAAACACACACACAAACACACATACACACACGCGCAGGCAGATAGACACAGGCATACACACACAAACACTCACACACACACACACACACACACACACACACACACACACACACACAGACACAGGCGTGTGTGAATCTAATTTAGGGTTTAAGGGACGCCTCATATCTCTGCGGTCCTTGTGTCGTATTGTAATCACAGATCCCTGAAAAAAGCAGCGGTGATGCCGCTCAACCCTTTGACCCGGAATCTTCAATGGCGGAACGTTTTAGCATATTTGAACAGTGATGTATTTGAATGTGTCTCCAGGCATCACCATGCATATGCCCTGCTGATTTACATGATATGAATGTATCTAGTATGGTCTGAGGGTTATGCAAAGGATGGCGTGTTGATGTGAGGATGAGGACGGTTCAACTGGGAAAATCAATGTGTGCGCGCGTGTGATGTGTGATGAATGAAAGGGTGTCTGTGATGTGTGCTTTCTCATCGGGGGATTTAAAAGACAGAGAGAGAGGAGGGAGCGCACACACAAACACACACACACACACACACACACACACACACACACACACACACACACACACACACACACATACATACATATACATACACTGTACATACATCCATACATACACAGAAACACACAGATACACACATACACACACACACACACACACACACACACACACACACACACACACACACAAACCCACCGTGGGGATTTTTGTGGCTAGGGTGGTCGCCTCCCAGCCAAAAGGTACCGGGTTCAATCCCCAAATGTCCAGAGAATAACCTGTAGGTACCCTTGAGCAAGATGCCCCAAACCCAAAAATAGTCAATAATTGAGCTCAAGAAACTAATGAAAAATAAAATATTAGAGAATATAAGAGAACTATACTTGCCATTACAGGGCATCAGCAACAAATGAGCTGTCTGTCTGTCTGTCGGTGCTCTCTATGATCACATGTCAAAAACCCTTTTCACATCCAACCTCTGTTTGTTGGTGCAGCGCTAGATTAACAATATCCAATAAGAGCAGAGGGACGCCCAGAAGCCCCGCCCCCTGCACATCTGGACTGTAGCGACCCTGGAGTCTTTGTGTGTGCGTGACAAGGTTTGATCGGGTATGCTTCCAAGATCATTTGGACTGCTTTGATTGCTCATTATTTTGATGTTGAACGCATTGAAGAAAGAGTAACTATACCCCAAACATATTTTAT
Source organism: Pollachius pollachius (assembly GCF_949987615.1). Lineage (NCBI taxonomy): Eukaryota > Metazoa > Chordata > Actinopteri > Gadiformes > Gadidae > Pollachius > Pollachius pollachius. Next base: position 15,540,852 of record NC_136951.1, read on the forward strand.
ACGAGCCCCATCTGGAGAACAAACGCACACGCACACACACACACACACACACACACACACACACACACACACACACAGACACACATTCACACACACACACACAGACACACACACACACACATGCAGATTTGCTCCATTTTCTGTTCTGCAGACACTTGTATCCAAGCGATTCACAGGTGAGGCTGACAGCAGTCAATGCATACAGGTAGTATATCCTTACTTTCATGGATGGTAGGAAGAGTCATTGTGTCCCAATAAAGTCACATATTTTTTACTTTTAAGGCAAGTGGAATTTGTGCTCAAACAAAGGACCAGAGCAACAAATACTCTCAAAATGTGAGCAGGTCTTAAGCAGTCTGAATAGAGATGTGTTTTCCAACGGATGCCATAGAAAGTGTGGTCCTTTGTCCGACATGACGTGCGTGTGCAAAATCAATACGTTGCAAGTGAACATGGGCTGGAAAAGGTTTCAAAAGCAATGTCTTGAAGATGGCTCCATTATGGCGGTTTGCTGTGTGTGTGCCTTTGACTTCTCCGGCTGGTTTACATTGTGAGCTTAATCTTTCCCCGTGATGCAACATAAAATAAGACCTTGATAACAACCAGCAGAAAACCAGGGCATTATGTAACACGGGAGATTTCAAGTAGTCTTTGTCTTTGTGTGGACTTCTGGAGGGTCTTAATGTACGCACTTATTGAATGTTGAACGTCCTTGCACTTACAAATAGTACTCAGCATTGTATAGCATCTTATCCTAGCTATCTTTGTGTATGGGGAATGGGTTAACCTAACAAATGTTAGTGCTTGGCACTTGGTTCTATGAACATCCTTACTGTACCGAATGGATATATTTTTTTCTCTTTCTTCTGACTAATGTAGCCTACTCGTTGTAAATCACTTTGGATAAAAGTGCTAAATGCCCTTAATGTTAAATGTAAACTGAGTTTGTTTATCACTGGAACGAAGCTCACCGTGAACCAACGCTTCATCGCTCAGCAGCAGACTAAACACCGCCCCCTCATTGGAGTAATTAGACGGGGCGTGGCCACAGGGTGCCGCCGCCTCGACGCGCCTGTAGTGGCGGAATGTGAGGCGCTCGTACCGCTCAGTGTGCAGCCGCAGCATCGTGTGCGTGGTTGGTTCGTATCCCGCCGTCTGAACCTTTTTAAGCCTGTGCTGTATTTTTCTCTCGTTTTTTTTTTTTGCGCTGCTGCCTGATTATCGGTGAACGTGGAGTCAGAGAGAGAGAGAGAGGGATAGAGAAAGAGAGAGAGAGGAGGGCAGCTGAAGAGAGTCCTGAAGAGGAGCCACCATGGACCCCCGGCTACCCTCCGGTGCGTCTCGCCGAGCTCTCCTCGTCAAGCAGGTCGATAGGAACGCCCTCCTCATCGGCTAGAGGACGAGACCGATCCACCACCACCTCGGATGGTTGTGAAGGGGCCAGCACGGGAAGATAACAACGGGAGAAGTCGTGCGTTGTGCTGTGGTTTTAGTTTTAGTTTTATTCTCGGAGCGCTGAGTTTTATTCGGGCTTGGATCCTCTGAGGCGCGCGGGTCGCGTCGTGCGGTGCCGCCACCGCCGCTGCTCCGCGACTTCCCGGTCCCGGTTGGACTTTGAGGTCCCCCTCGTTTTTTCCCCCACCGGTACCGGCTGCAGTCATGTTTTTGTAGACGTTCCTCCGCGTTCACCTCTTTAGACAGACTAATCCCCCCCGTACCCCCCCCCTTCCCCACCGCGGCGCCCCTTCAACCCACGGGATTATGATCTTCTCGGACATGAGCACGGGGACCAACTCGCCCAAGGTGCATCCGCCCAACGGGACTCGGTTTTACACGTTTCAGGCAAGTCTCACACACACACGCAAAAAGTTTCCTCGTTTTTCTTTTCATTTACAAGCGAAAAAAAGGATATGGATTGCTGTTGACCTTTTGTGCTTTCATGTGCGAAGTCTTGGCTTCATGTTTGACTATAGAGGAAACCTGACGTGTAGTCCAAGAAAAGGTGGTGTTGCAATGTAATTGTCCAACTTTTCCTTCTTTTTTCATGTTTTACTTTTTTGTCACACACACACACACACACACACACACACACACACACACACACACACCAACCGAATGATCCTTTTGAAATGTATTACACTGCCTATTTTTAATTAAGCCTGTTGTACATTCATATTCATACACTGTGGTGTAGACCTTCAATGGAAACTTGAATACTGTCCATTAACCAATGGAAACAATGGACATCATTCCCAAGATAAGCTTGTCGTCTTTTTAAGGAGGCCGATACTTTCCATCCACTTTAACCATCTCTTATTTTTCTTTTAGAGTTCAGAAAGAAGGAAAGAGATGAAAGATGAGGGTCTTTTTTTTACAGGCGGCAACTGGAAGGTCGCTAGTTCGATCCCCGGCTCCTCCTTGCTGAGTGCCGAAGTGTCCCTGGTCAAGACACCTCGCCCTAACTGCTCCCGACGTGCTGCCTGTCGCCTTGCATGGTTGACTCCGCCATCGGTGTGTGAATGTGTGCATGAATGGGTGAATGTGAGGCAATATTTTAAAGGGGTTTGAGCGGCCACTGGTTGGAAAAGCGCAGTATAAATGCACTCTATTTACCATTAACCATTACCACTTTTTCATAGAGGGTCTGCTCTGATGTTCCCCCTGTAACGGTGGAGGTGTTCCGCTAATTTGAGAACCAATTGCATCTTCGAAGAAGAAGAAACAAGTAGAACGAGTGTGCGGGGTCGTCTCAGTCGACGGACCTCGTCGTTTTATTTCTCCTCTCTGTGACTTGTTTACTCCAGTGGAGTTCAGCCATCACGCCAAACACAGAACTCCTCACACTCCTTCTATCCTGGTCTGTTTTTAACCCCCCCCCCCCAAGAAAACAGACAGAGAGACATAGAGCCTGTGTCGGCTGGGGTTTGTAGAAGCAGAGGGGCAGAACGGTGACCTTTTGGGTGGCTGTTTTCCACCGTGTCGGGCCACAACTCCGGCCTGTCATGTCAGGTTATCCGGCGATGTGGAAGAGACCCATGGGGGTTCAGCTTTCTATGTGCTCCCCTTCTCATACTCAGCAGTCCCAAGAACCATAATGTACTGTCGATGACAACAGGGGCATCCGTGTCCCGTACGCTGGATGCTAGTGTAGGGAGTATTCTGTTACAATCAGAGCTTAGGGTTCGGTTCTGTATACGTAGGAATAAATATGATCCAATGTATCATCAATCGCAGGAGTGACTTTGGCTGAAGGAGTAATTTCAGGTCAACAAACGCCGTAGTGCGATGCTGGCAGCCAGGGGCGTTTGTAAATCAATATCTGTCCGAGGAAAGCAAAAGCAACGTATATTTAGTGGTGGCTTGAATTACAGCACCCTGGGTTTTCTACGCTTTCTGCTCTCGTATTCGTTCCTCTCTTAAAGGACAACCTCAGGATTTAGTTTTTTGAACAGTTTAGCTCAAGAGGCTAATGCAGACAACAATTACTGACGTTTAGCAGCCGTGAATCCACGAGAACAGGCTGTGATGTTATCCTTTGGGGTAATAGAGCACGTCAATGTAGGTCCTGTTTAAGTTCCTGTTTTTACCACTGACTCAGGCTCAGGTTATATTCTATCATTATGGAAAGAATCCCTACAGAGAAACACAACTTGGTTCTTTACCTTTAGCTTGATAACGTCCCGTTTGTTATTGTGTCCAACGAACCCTCGTGCAATGAGATGTTTGGCGCAACAGCTTGGTCTTTGCAGGAGGAGAATGGTGGGAACTTAGGTGAGAGCTGGAGAGAGCAGAGTTTGTTGTGCTGGACTACAGACGGCAGAGTCTAGTGTTATCCGTAAGATTTGGCTGTTATTGAATCTGACCTAATCTCGCTCAAGACCTCACATCGCTGACGACAGGGGGGCAGGGTACTGTTGCGGGTTAGTGGGTTTTAACTCCCGGCTGGGGCTGGGTTCTATACCCCAATGTCTGCACCCTACATCAAGAGGCCCGAATCCCCAACATGCTCCTTTTTAAAACATAACTGAAATCACTCAAAACTGTTCGCTCCGGATGCAAGCGGCTTATCAATGACTAAACGTTAATCGACAGGGTGACCTTTTCGAGGCAAGGTTTGTGTCTGCTGGTCGATTTAGCAGAGCGACTGATTCGCACTTCCGTGGAAATATGTGTTGAGAAATATGTAATCAGAAATAAAAGTCTAATTTGAGCACGAAAACATGATTAGGAAAGGGTAGTGACTGCATTAGCTCTTTGAGGTTGTTTACTCCTGGCTAATGACACTCATCTCCTCTCTTATGCCCTTGCTTGTTTGCAGTTTGAAATCTTCAGGGGGAAGTTAATTAATGGCCAAGTCGATGCTTGGTTGAAGCCTTTGACTTAATTAGCAGCGGATCTGCAATTCAGTTTTTCTTTTGTCTGTTTTATAACAGACATCAGTTTGATCCCTTTTCTTCTTCCAAGGTATAAGTGGCCTCTTCTAAGACACAATCGATGAAAACCGGCCTACTCGTTAAAGCCCTTGGAATTTGACATTGTTTTACCCCTTGGCACACAAAACACAAAGGTGTTTTGTAGTTTGCTGTGCGATTGACAAACAGGAGTGATGGTGTGTGTGTGTGTGTGTGTGTGCGTGTGTGTGCGCGTGCCAATTAGGTATCAAGTATCTTGCATGTCCAACTCCGCCCAGCGATCACTCCCTGACCATCCTCCTGCAACACCCCCAACCCCTTCAATTAACTCCAGCTCTTTGGTCAGCCCTCCCACCCATCAGCTCCAACAGCAGGGTCCTGTATGCCCCCCCCCACACACACACACACACACACCTCTGGCAATGTGTAAACCACAACCACTCTCAGCACGCCACTCATTAACCAATGAGAGAGAGGGAGAGGGAGAGGGAGAAAGAGATGATCAAAGGTGAGGCAGATTCCTCCTCCTCTAGAGAGACCGATGATCCTTAAACTGAAGATTAATTGGAATAGAAATATATTATAAATAAATGTATGCCTCCGTTATGGAGTGGAATAGCTCTGTGGTAGCCTGCTGGAGACCGTTAAAGCAGAGAGAGAGTGAGAGAGAGAGCGAGAGAGAGAGAGAGAGCGAGAGAGAGCGAGAGAGAGCGAGAGAGAGAGAGAGAGAGAGAGAGAGAGAGAGAGAGAGAGAGAGAGAGAGAGAGAGAGAGAGAGAGAGAGAGAGAGAGAGAGAGAGCGAGAGATTTGTAGAATCAACACCCCACTGTCTTCTCCACCCCTTGAGTCCTGCCTTCAGTAGGAGCAGATGGGTGAACGATTCCCCAGAGAATTTCAGTGTTGGAGCCTCACATCGGCAGTAAATCCTCCCCCAGGAAGTGGCCCAAGGGCAGACCGTCGAACCAGGGATTTGAGGTGCAGGTCGACCGGAGCTCTGGTCCCCCATGTACGTCCCTCTGTCTGGTGATGATAGCGCCTGTCTGGGGGTAAGAATGGGGCTCTGTCCGCCGGGCCTGATATACGGCCATCCCAGTTGTCGTATCGTTAGCCTCATAGCATAATTGCTCAAGTCTAATTTTGGCCAAATTCTGATAATCAACCTAACTACTCTCCTGACACTGCTGATTAACTATGCCCCATTGGCTATATTCTGAGCCAATCAGAGTGCTTTTTACATTCCACAATCACCCTCTGCCTAAGAAAGCAGTTTGACTTAGGGATTTTCAACGGAATGTATCTTTTATATTCCGGAGAAGGTGTCGGGGTGCAGCGGTTATTTAATACGACCTATCCATGGAGTTTTAATCTCAGATGAACCCTCCTGGGTACACTCAAGACCCGAGTAGAGACACACAACACACACACCCCGCGCGAGGAGCCCACGATGACTCACCAACCGACACCAGACGACTCGTGTGGATTTAACTCAGCACTTTATCTCTCTCCCTTCCGCACTGCCTCTCTCTCTCTCTCTCTCTCTCTCTCTCTCTCTCTCTCTCTCCCTTACTGCCTCTCTCTCCACATCCATACTGAGCACAATGCACACTGTTCTCCACCTTTGACCCACAGTCAATAAACGCAGCAAGCCTTCACTTTGTGTGAAATTCTATTCATCTCTCTCTCCTCTGTTGTCCTGTGTGTGTGTGTGTGTGTGTGTGTGTGTGTGTGTGTGTAGTGCGTGCGCCACATGGCGATCGTGAGCAATGGCATTGTGCGTCTGGCACCTCATGGCCGTGCCAAGTCTCTGGTCGGACCCCCGCAGTCAAGTGGTCACTGTTATTGTGTTTGAGCATTGTGTTCCCCAAAGTAAACGTGCTTACCTGGCTTTGGACAAAAAACAAAGATACTATAGATAGCTATGGGAGATACTACAAACTCTTTTGGGATAAAATGGTCATCAATTGTCAGCTTTCCGAACATGTCTACAGAGCTAGAGCTGGGTAGTTGAACATAAATCACGGCCGATCTCCATTCCAACATCATCTTCTGTTCGCCGCCTTGGCTAACAGAAGCCATCACTAACAACTGACAGCACTAGAACCTGCTATAGCTAGCATCCACTGCCGGTAACCTTTGCTATCGCCCGCTGTGATTGGCACCCTAGCTAGCATCCACTGTCGCTGTTAGCCATCGCTAACGCCTGTCGTAGCTAGCATCCGCTGTCGCTAAACGTTGCTATCGCTAACGCCCGCTGTAGCAGGTGGCATAGCTAGCATCCGCTGTCCCTAACCGTCGCCATCGATAACGCCCGCCGTAGTTAGCCTCCGCGGTCGCTAGCAGTCACCCTGGCCTGCACAGACCAACTGTTGGAGGCCGACACCTGCACCACGGTGTGTGTCTGCGGCGGCAGCGCTGGCGGTTGAGAAAGAGGGTGAGGTCGAGTGAGACAGATGATCTCAGGCCAGCAAGCTGCAGCTTCCTGCTGAGCTGCTCGGTCGGAACCTGTGTTTCCTGCGGGCCGATGCGGCTATTCCTGCTCTCTCTAGAGTGGCTGCGCATGCACGTAGATGATGACACACACACACACACACACACACACACACACACACACACATACGCGCACACACACACACACACACACACACACACACACACACACACACACACACACACACACACACACACACACACACACACACACACACACACACACACACAGGCCTAAGTTATGCAGGCAAACGCACGCACACACACACACACACAGGCAACACCCACGGTGATGTGCTTGTTTCAGCAGCACACATGCGTGCACGCCTTTTGACTTGATGCTGTGCCCAGCTGTGTGGAGCGAACTAATCCCCACCCCCAGCTGTCCTGTCCGTTGTGTGTGATCAACCTCTGGAATCTCCTTCCCTGTCGCTCTCGCTCTCACGCTCTCTCACTCTCACACTCTCACGCTTGCGACGGTCGCGGCACCACTGTAAATCTCACTGCTCTGAGACCTACGCTGTAGTTTGATGTTTGTGGTTGTTTCAGCTATCTGCTCAGCATGCAGCCCACTGTATGTCGGGAAACAGATTCGTTCTATTTTGGCCTCAGAGATTTCCTCTTTCTATTGTCATCCCTCCGGTCACTTGACGCGCGTGTGGCGGAAAAATCCCCCGGCCCATTTCAGCTGAATCACCTTATTTCTCTTCATTCCCTCTTCCCCTTGTCTTTCTCATGGTCTTCTATAAAAGCAGTCCTCTGGCTTCCAGAACGTGGCCGCCGGGGCCAGATGGGGAGGGGAGGGAGTTTGACCCACTTTGATGGATTCCACCACGATTTAAAAGGATGAGCGAGCCTCGGAGCGCGGGAGGCTCCGCCGCTCGCCGTATATCACACACACTGTGTGTGTGTGTGTGTGTGTGTGTGTGTGTGCGTGTGCAGCTCTCGCGTCTGGGTCGCGATTGTTGCATTAAGTAAAGCGGCCGTATCGTGGCGCGCCCTTTGCGTCCACGGGGTGAAGGGGATTGGACAAGATGGATGAGGATGAGGAAGAGAGGAGGAGGAGGAGGACGAGGGGTGGGAGGTTGTCGTCACGGCGACGATCGAAGATGTAGCCCGCAGATAAGTGTGAGCCGAACATGAAGGCCCGGTGTTTGTGGTGGCTGTTGCAGTGGCCGCTCCTCCTCCCCGGTCCGTTTCGCCCCGATGCTGTGTCTTATTACCGCGCCCCGTCCTTCTCTCTCGCAGCGCAGCAGCGGCTGAACCCAGCACATGTCTTTTCAGCGCAGGCTTAAGTGCTATAATAACCCTGGTGGGCGTGTTGCACAGAAATAGACACAAACTCGCATGCACGGGCTTGTGGGGACCCGCACGCACGCACGCACGCACGCACGCACGCACGCACGCAGAGATAGGGGGCAGGCCTATGGGGACATGCACACACTGGAAGGACATATTTTGGGCACACACACACACACACACACACACACACACACACACACACACACACACAGATGACAGTTCTATGGGGACACACACACTCAAAGGAGATGCTATCGGACACACACACACACACACACACACACACACACACACACACACACACACACACACACACACACACACACACACACACACACACACACACACACACACACACACACACACACACACACAGACAGGACAGTTCTATGGGGACGTACACACACTGGAAAGACATGCTATTAGGGGACACACATGCACATACGCAAGTTCCATCTCTTATGTTTATTGGATCTCTGAGGCGGTATAGGGCTCAGCCCAAGGCTTTCTCTCCACTACGGGCAGCAGTTGACTGGCCGATGTCCCCTGTCTTTATGACGGAATCACAACCTTTATTTGGCCAGTGTCGCGAGGCAGGGCCCATTCAACACCATTGCGGTGGTCTGTAGGATCCAGATCCCCCAGAGACTTGGCCTGGCTCGACGGATCCAAGAGCGGGGAAAAGTGCAGAGCTGAATGATGGCCAGCAATTAAAACCCTTCCCCTTCGCCAGAGAGCCGTTGTCGAGCGATTGACGTTGTGTCGCCGGCCGCCGTGATTCAGTGATTCAGTGCCGGAGCGAGACATGACGGAGGTGCTGATCACACGTGTGAACGAGTGAGTGAGCCGTCACATGCTCGGCCCGTCAATCTCTGCTTTGTCCTTTTTATTCGGTACACCTCCTGCACTGACCAAAGGGGTCAGTCGGTGGATGGAAAATAAATCGATTCACGTTTTGGACGATGGTCCGTGTTATTTAGTGAAGTAAGCAAAAAATAGCATACGTCGGCTGTTCTTTGAGGTTAAAGTCGCTGATTGTTAAATAAATGCTGGGATGAAGCAAGCTTTTAAAAAAAAATACTTTGACCTCTTTGTGGCTTGTGACAAGCGTTCGTCCATTTCTCACAAAATTATATAGACTGAATTAAACATTCATTCTACATTTTTGTCATTCAACCTCATCTACAATGAATCAATCAACATGGCATATAATCTTTTAAAGTCCTACACACAAACGTTTGCATACATGGACACCGAGTTGTAAGTTAGAGGTTTTCTTCAAAATTCAAATTCCACCTTTTGGGTTTCTATTCCAGGATTGGCGTAGTACTCCCTCTACGTCCTCTTTTAGCTGGCCAGAAGACAAGGCAGTGAATTAGCGATTCACTGTGGGCAGCTTGGCGCCAGCTAGATTGCACACTTTTGACACACTTCCTTCTTCTTGCTGCCTGGACTATGCTTGTCAAGTTAAAAAGACGGATGATCCTACCTGTTCTCTAAACCGCAATTCCACCGGCTATTTTTAAATAGACCTGACTGGCGCCTGCCCATATAAGGCGGAGGAGCCGTGCTCACTGCAAATTCTGGTAGCCACAAGCTAGTGGCTAACACAATAAGCTAACTTTCGGGCTTTCTCTTATTGAGCTGGCGTAGACATGGACGACGCTCAGATTATATTCCAATATTATAGAAAGGAACCCTACCGAGAAACTACTTTTTTCTGTCTCTTTTATTGTTTTTTTTTCCGCTTGATCCGGTGTGTTTTGTCCTGTGTCCCACTGAGTCACGCCCAAGCAGATGCCGCGCCGAGACCTGGCTGTTGCGTGGTTGTTGCAGGATATATCCCCTTTGTCCCTTTTTCATTTAAACTTCCCTTCACCCAAACGTTTAAGGTAACATTAAGCTAGGCTTTCCATCATCCAACACAACAAACCATCCTCTCCCCAGCTCACGTTTCTACCATGGTCTGACGCAATAACAAACTGTGATCCAGCGAAAGTTAGCAAAACAAGTTTTATCCTTTCAGTAATGAGATTATATAATCTGAGCCCGTCAGTGGCAAAATCAAGCACTTTTAGAGGATTGCTTTGTCCGTATCACTCCGATGGACCCCAAATGAATGGAAAATTGGGTCCAGGTTGAGAAAATCCCAAAGTTTTCCTTTAAACATCTACAAAAAAGGACTTGAGTCAGACACACGATCAGTCTACGCAACTTTAATGTGGCGAGATATACACTCCTACTTTATGTCCATGGAGCCCTACTATTTTAACTGGTGTAATTTTGTACGAGTGCCTGTGGCCGGTGACATAAAGTGTTATGCACTGGGCTTCTGTGAATAATGCAGAGGCAGTGAAGTCGTCCACATGTTAAATTAAACCCGCCATGGCTGTCCTGTAATTTACAGCCCCTGTGTGTGTGTGTGTGTGTGTGTGTGTGTGTGTGTGTGTGTGTGTGTGTGTGTGTGTGTGTGTGTGTGTGTGTGTGTGTGTGTGTGTGTGTGTGTGTGTGTGTGTGTGTAGGGGGTGGGGCGGTGTGTGTGTGTGTGTGTGTGGGCGGTGTGTTTCTGCCTGTTTGTCTATATTTCAAGGCCTTGTACGCATTGGTGTGTGTGTGTCCATGTGTGTGTATTTTCCCGCAAAGCGCCCGCACAGAGCTCTACAACCCCAAGACCTCCAATCTGTCTCTTCATTCACCATTAAACCTCTGCCGTTTATCCCAACATAGGCCTCTAAATCTCCGTCTCCTTGTAAACAGAGGCCAACTTCTCACACACACACACACACACACACACACACACACACACACACACACACACACACACACACACACACACACACACACACACACACACACACACACACACAAACACACAAGATGCTGTGAATAGCCTTGAGTCGCGTATCGCTGCCCTCTCTCTCTCTCTTACTCAGCGTGGAGCTCGTGGTCTCTCCACCGCCGTGGCCTTTAGTCCGGATTACAGTGAGTGAATGTTTGACCTTTCGTGTCGCCGGTCAGTCAATAGACAAATAAGGGATGTCGGAGGGTTAATTAGCCTAGGCGTGGGTCTGCTGAAGTCGTCTCTCTCGCTCTCTCTCGCTCGCGCTCTCTCTCTCTCTGTCTCTCTCCATCTTTCACTCTTGCACTCTATCTCTGGTTTGCTCGCTCGTTCACTCTCTCTCTCACTCACTTACTCACATAATAACATTGCAGTGTGACTGCGTTAAGCTCCGCCCCCTACCCCTCCTTCTCCGTCTTATAGCTTGTAGCGTGGAGTATGTTATTTATGTTTTTATTAATACTTTATGTTCTAGTGAGTCTTTTATCAGGTGGCGGCTTTCAGTTCATTTAGACGGGGCTGCGCTTCTCTGTGAAGCCTTCATGGCATGAAAGAGTCTCGACGGGTCGGGGGGGGGGGGTACTGACGGGAGAGGGAGTCGGAGGGTAAGAGGAGAGAGCGGGGTGGGAGGGAGGGAAGGAAGGAAGGAATGGATGAAGGAGACGGAGTAAAAGAGAGAATTGTAAAGGTCCTTCGATCACGTACAAGAGACAAAGGATCCAGCTCGACGCTCAGGGCTGTTTGATCCTTTACACAAAGAGTTGCACTTACCACTGTAGGTGACTTCTAGTTGAACGGTGAACTGCTTAACGTACCTGTTGGGCAAACCATCGACGTTTACAGAAATATTGTGGTTAAATGCTTTTGCAGTCATCTTGTGAATACATTTGACATTATGTCGTTATGGGTTTCGGTTAAGTTTTGAAGCTCGGGTTTATAATCAAAAGGTCCAAATCCGTTTGTCGTTGTGTACAGTTGTTCAGCTTGAAGTAGGTTTGGTCGTCAATGTTTTCATGGCTGGTTCCGGGTCGTCCAGTTCCCCAGCATTGGACAAGAAACCCGCCTGGGACATCTGAGAGAGAGAGAGAGAGAGAGAGAGAGAGAGAGAGAGAGAGAGAGAGAGAGAGAGAGAGAGAGAGAGAGAGAGAGAGAGAGAGAGAGAGAGAGAGAGAGAGAGAGAGAGAGAGAGAGAGAGAGAGAGAGAGAGAGAGAGAGAGAGAGAGAGAGAGAGAGAGAGAGAGAGAGAGAGAGAGAGAGATCCTCCCTCCCTCCCTCCCTCCTGCACAGGTAAACACCACTCACTTAAAATTCAGGCAGATGTGTCAGACAGTGACACACACAGAAAGGGAGCCACACAGACTCACAAACACACACACACATTGACTGAGACACACAATCACACACACAGACAGAGACTCACGCACACAGACAGAGACACACACACACCTGTCAATATTCTCTCCTCTCAACCCAGACATATTTCTCACCTTGCTGGAATGACACTCTTTTTATAATCTGTGTCCCCTCTGCGTTATTAGAGAGGGACGGGCATTGAGGACTAAGGAACAAACAAGAGGCCAGTGCATAATAACAGCCTACTCTAAGATCAAAGCAGCTGGAAAATTGCAATTTTTTTAATGCAAATATGTTATGTCTTTCCACCGTGTTGCAGCCGTTGGTGTTTGTGTTTGTCATCATAGTATATATTTCACGATCAAATACAAGATGCGCACATCTGCTGGTGTTCTTCTCGCTTTTGACCATTTATCCATTTAGCGTTCATCAAAATTAAGTTATTGTATTTAAATTTGTTTGGTACTTGTCACTTAGGAGCGAGTTAGGGCAAGAAAGACTACTTGCTAGATTGCAGACTTTGGATATATAGGATCATGGTAATATGCTGTTCTCAATTTAATTCCCTTATCTAATTCCCCCAAGAACACAAAATTAGACGCTACATACACGTTACATACTACGAATACCGATTCGCATACATTATATGCAGTCCATGCTGAATCCAAATCAATGTATTCTCCAGTGCTGTATTCTCTGTGGAGCCCCCCAACCTTCAGAACCCCTCTTACGCAATTATTGTATGTTGTACATCCTGGCACTTAATGTACGTACTTATTGTGTGTTGTACATCCTGGCACTTAAAAATAGTACTTGTACTAGCATTGTGTAGCATCTTATCCTAGCTATCTTTTTTGTATACGGCGAATGGGTTAAACTAGCGAGTGTTAGTGGTTGGCACTTGGTTCTTTGAACATCCTTACTGTCCAGTCAGCGATATATATTGTTTCTCTCTCTTCTGACAAATGTACTTATTGTAAGTCACTTTGAATAAAAGCGTCTGCTAATTGCCCTTGATGTAACATTTAAATAATAATGTTCCTTCAAACTCAAAATATTATCCATTCCTGCAGTCGTTACTGCCCACCCTTCCAGTCCGTGCGTTAAGACCGGTTCTATCCTGCTCTCCCCTGGGGCCAAATCTGCCCTGCGTTAATAGACAAGACAGATGATTAGTAATTAACAACACTTTCTTTTAGTCACCTGCCTTCTAATTTGGAGCAGAGAGCCACGCCCTCCCCATATATCTCTCTCCGCCCCAGACAGCCATAAACACCACTGTGTGTGTGTGTGTGTGTTTGTGTGTGGTACTTCAGTGTTGCGCTACGAGTGTCCGTCTGAAGAAGAGGATTTATTGGGTGCCCTTAGATAGCAGTAAACTGGGAGAGATGGCTCAGAGCTGCAGTTGGATGCTTTAGCTTTGCCGTGTGTGTTTGTGTGTGTGTGTGTGTGTGTCTTTATCTGGGCGTCTGTTTGTGTGTGTATGTTGTCGTGTATGTTTTTGTGTATCTTGGCGTTTGTGTGTTTATATTGGTTTTTGTGTGTTTGTGTGTTTATATTTGTGTGTGTGCTTGTGTGTGTTTGTGTGTATCTTGGCTTGTGTGTGTGTGTGTGTGTTTGTATCTTGGCATTTGTGTGTGTATCTTTGAGTGTGTGTGTGTGCGTTTGTGTGTAGCTCTTGACGTGTGTTTGTGTGTACATCTTGGCTTGTGTGTGTGTGTATGAGCGTGTGTGTATCTTGGCGTATTTATGTGTGCATCTTGATGTGTGTGTGTCTGTTTGTGTGTGTATCTTGGTGCTTGTGTGTGTGTCATCGGCATGTGTGGCTGTGTTAGCTTCTATGTGTGTACGGTTGGGCATGCATGTCTTGGTGTGTGTGTTTGTGTCTGAGATGCATTGTTAGATTCACTGATGTTTTGCTGTTTTTTAATACTCACCAGATGGGATCGGTTTTTATTTCATTTCTTACAGTTGATAGTTTTAGTGGCACTCATTACCTTATGCTTTTTTAAATGATGGTTTTATAACAGACAATATCGCCTGGTAGTTGTTGCATGATTGTTTTATTTGTGATAATGGTTGAGCCAACGAAAAGGAGAACAGTAATAGAGGGTAGTTTGGTTTGATGTCCTCAAAAATGAAGATTCAACTAAAGACACAAAAGTAGTTTCCATGTCCGTTAGAAAGTGTGCATGAATGGGTGACGGCAATATTGTAAAGCGCTTTTAGTGGCCACTGGTTGGGAAAGCGCTATATAAATGCAGTCATTTAAAGGAACTATGCCTCCTCTGACCCTCTTTCTACCAAGTCTTTGTTCTCTCTGTCTGGTGCATCAGAGTGAGGGTCTGTACTGTAACCAGGGGAGACCCTCAGAACAAAATAGTACTCTCCGTAGGATCAAACGATACTGTGTTTTCTTAAGTACTAGAGGAGGTTAGTAGAAGCGTAGAGTGTCGAGGTGTCCCTGAGCAAGACGCCTCACCCTGACTCCTCCTGACGAGCTGGCTGTTGCCTTGCATGGTTGACGCTGCCGTCGGTGTCTGAATGTGTGTTTGAACCGTTGTAAGTCGCTCTGGATAAAAGCGTCTGCTAAATGCCGTAAATGTTTAAAATGGAAAACTAATACAAAATGAAAAAACTTTGAATTGCACAGCCTTCATCCATACACAGCCTGGATGATATCACCTGAATACACCCGTGCTTTACGCCACTGTTTTGTCTGAATTCTGTCTCAAAGAGTTATCAAAGAAAAAAACCTTCTAAAATTTCTCATTAACAGTCAACTAGTATCATATTTGTTGTAAGAAAAGTACGAAGGAGAGTTGAAGCGGCTTTCTCTAAAATTACGTCAGATTCACACCAAACACTCTCAGCAAAACTAATCAAAGGGCAGAAATAATAATGGCTTCCTTCTCCTCGCCTCCTGTGCAAGATCGTTTAACTGTAATAGGCGAGGTGCTCTCGGAAATTACCATTCATAGATGTTCCATTCTGCACGACCACAAGTGTTTAACGCAAGGAATCGTGTTTGGTTCCAAGGTGCTGCCGGTCGTGTTAATAACATCAGCTTGTTAGACCACAACAACCAACCGGTTGTTGTGCGACTGTTTTTGCCTTGTTAGAGGACTTCTGGGATGTTGTGTGTCGACCCTATGAATGAATTAGAGTTTAATAAGGGGCGAAGGACTCCCAGAAGTATTTGGCAATGGTAAGGCTAAAAACACCAAGCGATTCCTCGAGGAACAAAGGCTCTTCGCTTTTCCTCAATACAATAATTCTGAAAATGGGATCTTTCTCCTGTAAGGTCCCCTCCCCCAGTACAGGAGGTAGAGCGAGTTGGCTGGTAACCGGAAGGTTGCTAGTTTTATTGTAAATATTGTAAAGCGCTTTAAGTGGCCACTGGTTAGAAAAGCACTGTATAAATGCAGTCCATTTACCATAATGAGGGTTTATTGCCTAAGACCACAAACGTTAGGACAGTATCAACACCGTCAGGGAAGTAATGCCCAACGTACGGCTGGTCCGAGTGTCTAAATGGGTCCTCACTGACGACCGTGAAGGGGAAGACACATGCATTCAGGGTCTGCATTCATTTCCGTACAGTACCCCCCCCCCCCCCCCCCCCGTCTGATTCCTGTCTGATCTCCATGGCGCCATCTGGGAGACAGGAAGTAATATATCATTATCTGCACTGTCAATCCTAAACCGTCCATCGTTTGTTTGTTCTTTGGACGGGTCGATGCAGACGGGTCGTTTGAATTATTTGTACATTTTTTTATCTGTATTTCTTTCCCACTTTTGTTTTTTATTCATAGTTGATTCATTTCCTTATTTTTTGTGTTCTGTTCATAGCCAGTCGAACCCCTTGACTAAATGTTTCTCCACTCCTCTGTGCTTTCCTCGGAGAGCTCTACGTAACTCTAGCGCTCCTCTGATCCTGCTGTTCGCCGGGTTCCACACACGAAGCCCGCTGCACCTGCGTCAGAACCCGTTCGATCGGCGTTGAGCTCGCTGTGGATGGATTTATCAAGCGAGTGGCTTCAGTGTGACGCGTGTGTGAGGCTGCGTTCCGTCTGCATTTTCTATTTAAATCCTCCCCTCTGTTTCTATTTAAATCCCTCCTCTGTCACAAAGACTATTGCATATTCATTGTCACGTCGACGTCACTGAAGTTTTGATGTGTGCAAATTTAATTTCACTTATTTTAAGACGAAGTGAACAATAACACGATGAACGGAAAACACATTGTTGTTCAATTCAATTTTTGTTTACGGTGATGTACAGTGTTGCGTGAGAATCAATGCGACGATGCATGTTCTAAAGACGCCATGTGTGTGACGCTCCAGCGAGGGGGAGATGTTACGAGACAGCTCTTTATCTGTTCTGTGTCAGAGCCCAAGAGATTTATTCTTAGACTCCCTGCTGTGTGTGTGTGTGTCTGTGTGTGTGTGTGTCTGTGTCTGTGAGTCTCTGTGTGTGTGTGTGTGTGTGTGTGTGTGTGTGTGTGTGTGTGTGTGTGTGTGTGTGTGTGTGTGTGTGTGTGTGTGTGCACAAACATGAAAGTTCAGTCCTCTTGACGTTGACACTCAATCAAAGCGATGAAAGCGATAGTGTGTGAAGTGGTAGGATAGTCTGGGGGTAAAGGGTGTTCGACTCTCATCAGAAAGGTTTTGGGATTTAATCCCATTTCTGCAGTCTACCTGTGAGGACCTTGAGCCAAGATGGCCTGACCCCTACCTGCTTCTTAGTGATGTGTATATGTTTCTTCTGGTCAGATGATGTAGATAGTCCGGTCTGACCAACATGTTTTATGTTGGACGTTTTTGCTTTAATTAATTGTGACGTAATAAGGCAGATACAATATGCACTATACCCTCTAGGGAATACTGACAAAAATATATAATCAATATCTCTTTATCAATGTCAATTGGGCATAGGGAGAAGTAATGATTTCGGCTTGAAAAGCACATCTCTGCATTTAAAATTGTGATTATTTACTGATTATTCAAACTATCGTAACTATCTCTTCCTGTTTGACTTAAACTTCCGTTGACAATAGGCCTATACTTTATCATAATCATGTGGTTGTGCTGTTCCTGGGAGCATTTTGCGAGAACACGCCTCCCCAACATTGTATACAACAGAAATTTAACGCTGAAATATTTTGCGACTTGTATGGCGATGGTACATGGCTCAGTGGCCTTCTTTCGACGGGTATGTTTGTTGAGGAAGCCGTTGATGAACAGGTCAAGCACAGGACTTTCACACAGGATACTGGGGTTGGTGTGCCGCGTAATTCTTTAACTCAGTACTATTTTCAGCCGGGCAGAAATCTCTTTCCAGTAGAAAGCCCCTGAAGGCGAGTCCTGACTTCACCCCATAACGGTTACCTTTCGAGCCTGACGAAAATAAGTGGCGTTTGGCAATTTGGAAAATACAAAAGCAACCAAAGCGTTTGTTTAGTATGAAGTATAGTTTGGCTACAGTTAATCTTAGTCTTTTAGACGATTTGAAGACGAAACTAGTTAGGGTGAATAACGAGGACCAAACGAGGCGGTTCACCTTTTGGCTCACGGCACTGCCTCGGTCGGAACAATGAATACAAAGTGCAGAGAAATACCAGAACCCTTAAACGTCAACGCTTTTCAGCCATGATGAAGTCTGGAAATGCCACACTCACTAAGGCAAATAAAACTGTCTCCCTCCCCTGCACCCAAGGTGATTGATGACGGCGGGTTCCTTAGCAAAAAAGTGCCAGAAACCATTCCCTGCTTTAATAAAACAAAATGTGCGCTGACGTTACGGACCAGATGACCACGGGCAAGTTTCTGTATTCCACAACAGGCTTGACCTTCCTGCTGTCAATGCACATGTTCTGCACGACCAGGGCACAGGAAAAACATCCCAATAAAGACATTCATTCTAATGCTGATAAGAAAACTGGTCACAGGATCAGAAGGCAGCCAGGCCGGCTGAAAAGGAAGCGATGTATCGTGAACAGCCTGGGCCACGCCTAGCGCCCACTGCCCATTGCAGCCCCCAGAAGATGCTTGTGTCCCGGTGTCTGCTGTTGACCAGTGCCATGGGTGTTAGTGACATGTCTGTGGTAAAGGCATAAGAGAAACAATTGGAATCAAGTACTGGCATCACTGTTGCTGATGGTCATAAGCATTGAAAATTCAGACAAATCAAGTATGCCCTCCCCTAATGACTGCTAAAGATCTTTTCCCCATTGTCCCCATCTGTATGCTAAAAGACAGTGATCTAATATCAAAATATCAAACAAGTTACAGGCATATGTGTATTTAAACATGTAGGATACCAGAAGGTGGACATATAGTCTGGAAAGGGTTAGTGGTTAGTCTGTGAGAGCAATGTACTTCACTGGTATTAAGGATACCACCTGAATGAAAATATAAAAATAGACATACTTCATAATAACATAAGCTATTTTGGTTCAAGTGAAATGGCTTCAAATGAGTAAGTCGCACCTTTTGCGAATAAGCTGTTAACCTTGGTCCGATATTACATCAGAATTTGAGGAGCTGACACATGTAAACAAGAAAAAACATCTGAAAATTCCCGAAAGGGGTAAAACCTGAATAAACCGGTGGTTAAATGTTCAGCCTTGCGGCGGTTCTAGTATTCAGAAGGAGTACAAAACGTTGCTCTTTCCTTGGGGCCCTTTTTTAAAGAGTGTGGCTTGACTATTGTGTCTCTAAGCCCCTGTTAGAGCAGCTGGCATGCATTAGGGCTCTGAAACCACTCAGGCAGAAACTCTGTTTTGCCTGAGCGGGAACACTTCTGCCGCAGCGAGGGAGAACCACTGCTGTTTCTGACTGAGCTCATTTGAGTCGCACCGTCACATTCAATGATGTGCTCTTTTTAACAGTGTCTGGCTTCCAGTCCGATGCCCATTTAAACCTCAGTCTGTCCCTTCCTCCATCCCTCCACAAACCCATCCCTCCACCCTTGCCAATCATACTCCATCTATTCACCCGTCCCTCTATTGATCTATTGATCTATCCATCCATCAATGCATTTTGCCATCCTTTACTCCCTTCCTGATCAGGGCGAACCTGTCAATACTGGAAACAAATCAGGAGGAATCCCGTTCGTGTCTGCTAGCATTAACACAGAGGAGGAAGAGACTCTCTTTCTGTGCATACAACCTCTCCTCTTCCTCCTCCTCCTCCTCTGCCTACTTGTCCTCTTCCTCACCCTTCCTTCCCTCCTCTTCCTCCTGCTCCCCTTCGCTCATTAGCCCGGGCTGCATGACCTTATCTCCGTCAACAAGCGAAGACGCAACACCAAAACCCCTTGCCAAAACATACAGATGCAACAGGCTGAGGTTGCCATGGCTACCCGCTGCGTTGCCATTTAGTGAGAAGCAGGCCGTTGGTCGTGTCGTGCGCACGTGCATATACGCCCGGGTCGGTCGTGTCCGTGGCCTGTGACGGTTGTGGTCGCTTTGTGTGTGCTGGAAGGTCCTGCGCCGTGATTAGGTGGTTTGATTCGGTGCCATTGATCCAGTTGCTCTATCGAGGAAACGCAATCACCGGTGGCCTTTCAGCGACGCCGGGGCGCAGAGAGGGCGGAAGCTGGCGAACACACGCACACCCACCCTCTTTGGCTCTGGCGAGCTCTCTCATAAACAGAGCACACATATGTACCCGAACACACACACACACACACACACACACACACACACACACACACACACACACACACACACACACACACACACACAATCCTGAAAGCCAGGGCACAGAGCAGAGGAGCGAGGAGGAGGGATTCTGACTCAGGCACTGGCCTTGCCCCATGCTCATCAATGCTTGTTTTGCTCTCCAGGCAGAATTGTCTCCCCAATAACATCCTCCTGCCCTCCTCCCCTTCTCCCCTCCGGCCTTCCACACTAAACCTACAATAAGATGCAACCCCAACCTCTTTCTCCTTTACCCAGAATTCACTGCACTATGCTTTTATCCTAAGCAGCAAACGGGGCATTTCGGTTGAGAGAGTGGTTAGTCCTCGTGCTCAAGGATGCCTGCCGTTAAGGTGAAGCTGTGGGAGTAGGGGATCGAACTCCGTATGCTCCTAACCCAACACTGCCCTGTACACTGGGCCTCCACTCGTTTCATGTCAGGGGGCTGTCATACAGTTATAGCCTGTAAGACTCTGCGTGTGTGTGTGTGTGTGTGTGTGTGTGTGTGTGTGTGTGTGTTTGTGTGCGTGCGATTTACAAGTAAAACAAGGTGTTCATTTGGGGATAATGGAAGATGGAGGAAGAGAAAGACGATTTAGTATTTGTTTGGATCCAGCATCCTGTGTGTGTGTGTGTGTGTGTGTGTGTGTGTGTGTGTGTGTGTGTGTCTAAATATAGTGCAGTGATATTGGCAGAGAAGAAGCAGCGGTCCGTTCTTTTGACAGTGAGTGAGAGAGGATTGGTTGAGAGAGGGAGGAAGAGAGGAGGAGTGGGTGAGAAAGGGAGGAAGAGAGGAGTGGGTGAGAAAGGGAGGAAGAGAGGAGTGGGTGAGAGAGACAGTGAGGGAGAGAGGGAGGTGGAGTGGGTGAGAGAGACAGTGAGGGGGGAGGAGGAGGAGGGGATGAGAGAGACAGTGAGGGGGGAGGAGAGGAGAGGAGAGGAGTGGGTGAGAGAGACAGTGAGGGGGGAGGAGAGGAGAGGAGTGGGTGAGAGAGACAGTGAGGGAGGAGGAGAGGAGTGGGTGAGAGACAGTGAGGGAGGAGGAGAGGAGTTGGTGAGAGAGACAGTGAGGGAGACAAGGAGGAGGAGAGGAGTGGGCGAGAGAGACAGTGAGGGAGAGAGGGAGGAGGAGAGGAGTGGTTGAGAGTGACAGTGAGGGTGGAGGTGGATTGGGTGAGAGAGACAGTGAGGGAGAGAGGGAGGAGAGGAGTGGGTGAGAGAGACAGTGAGGGAGAGAGGGAGGAGAGGAGGGGATGAGAGAGACAGTGAGGGGGAGGAGGAGGAGGGGATGAGAGAGACAGTGAGGGGGAGGAGGAGGAGGGGATGAGAGAGACAGTGAGGGAGGAGGAGGAGTGGGTGAGAGAGACAGTGAGGGAGTGAGGGAGGAGGAGAGGAGTGGGCGAGGGCGTCAAGCCCAGCAGTGATGCTCGGCCATTTTTAGAAAACTGTTATTCAGCGTTAATTCTGCCCTTCAATATTTAAACAGCAGGAGCTGAACCTCCCTTCAGTCTCAGACCTCCTGCAAATGTCAAGAGACGTCCTACTCACCAGCGTGCATCTCTTCTTCTCCCTCTTTCTTGGTCTCGGTCTCCCTCTCTCTCTCTAACTAAAACCTCATTCTGCTTTGCCTACGTGTGTGTCTATAACAAATGTTTCCATAGAAATGATTGTTATTTTATCTATAGTAGCATGTTGAGTCACAAGCCAACCTATTTGACCTTTTATTCGACTATGACTTGGTTAGTAGGAGGTATGGATGTTATGCTCATTAGCAAGATTTAACTTTTAACCATCCAACTGAGCTTGTATATGAGATACTTTTAAGGGAAGCTTCCTAACTAGTGACTTGTTTGGACTAATAGTGTTCTACCACCAGAGAAGCGGTATCATTGTTGGATCCTTAATGTCCATACTCTTCCTGTACACATCCTAGAGCGATCTCTAACCCCTACCTTCTCTTCCCAAATGACCTGCATCTACAAACGGACTGTAAATCACTTTTAATAAAGGGGTCTGCTCACTTATTAAATTAGAGACGTTTTTCCTATGAGCATGTCACTCTCTCGTCATTGTGTGTGGGCATCCACCCTCTGAAACACCACACATTCCTCCCATCATACTGTCACGCTTCAAGTTTCTGAACAGAGAACTTCCCAACGACCGGAGCGACATCACCTGCTACCCCCGCAACTAAATGGCTGACTCTCTCTAACTGACACGATGTCGAAGGGGGCGGGAATCCAAACACTAGTCTTTCTGAGCACCCGCTTTTTTGCACCGCGGAGCAGAACGCTAATTCACGAGGAGGGAGAGGTCACATGGTTCGCCATGGCAACGCTGCTCAGAGATTGACAAGAACGTGGGTTTCCATGGTGATGATGTTGTTTGTGGGAATGCGGGTTGAAGGAAGAGAAAAATAAAAAGCAGGCAGCGTCTCACAACATCACGAAGCATTTCACACCGTTGTACAGTTGTATAAAATCCAAAGATTGCAGTGTAGCCGTAAACCATACATTGCCATCTATTATTTAGAGGCTGTAAATTGGCACATGCATAATTAATCTGCGGTATCAACCAAATCTCCATTAACATGCAATCAAGATTCCCTGGGGAGAGATGCAAAGCAACCTGGCCCCCGATGAAGAACAGGCCCATTAAGCAATGCAAATAACATGTCAGCACACTGTAGATCCTCTCCCCTGTTTAAAGCATTCCTCTCTTCATTGAAATGTAGGTCAGGGATCCAGGTGAGTTTGTTGAACTCTGCGGGCTTAGCTTCTGAGTCTAGGATGTGAGGGTTTTAAGTTTTGATCGTTGATGTCGTGTTGGATTCATTTGTTTGTTTCCCTTTCACATCCGAGTCAGAAAGTCGTTTGAAATCACTTTCCCGTTCTGCAGTGAGTTCTTCCACTGTTCAACACGGTGGCAGCTTTTAATACTTAATTGTATTTTATTGCTTATTGCTCTATTGCTACTGAAGTCCTGTTTTTTGAAGGAAACTACGAACTACGAAATACGTAGTTGAATGACATCTTGAAGTCACCTGTGAAACGTGGGAGTTGTTGAATTCAACAGCATTGCATTAAAAGATCTAAAACTCGGGCAGAAATAACTTTGTTAATGTATTAAAGTGCTATTCACTTTACGTTAAGTCACGTTTATTTATAATTTCGTAATTTCCTTAGTAATTAGCCACAAGTAACATACAAAATATCACCCCTAGAATGTCTTAACAAGACAAATCTATATGACATATCTGGCAACGCCATAGTGGATGCTGCAGTCCCTGTGGCGCATAACTGGCAACCCCGGTAACTCTATGTGTTTGAGACAAGAGTTGGCAAATTCTCAGACCCTGGAGATGTGACCGGCTCTCACCCTGAAGATATCGGACACATTCTGAACAATCTCCCCCTCCTCCCTCCTTGTGATTTTCTCAGACATATTTGGCAGCCCTCTGTCTAGTTCTGTAAGGGGGGGGACTAGCCCTGGCAACGTAGCAGAACTAGCAATCAATCAGGAGCCCTCACACGCCGACCTGAGTGTCAGGCTGCTTTTAGAATACATGCTGTACACGTACATCCTGACGCCTAGGCAGTACTACCGTTCAAACTCTCTCTCTCTCTCTCCGTGGCATCTCCTTCTGTCTCCGTCTCACTCTTTCTTGGACAGCCTGTTAACATTCCAGGATTCCGGAAGGCCGCAAGGCCTCTGGAGAACTCCCATCAGCCCTGAGCCTGTCACATTACGCGCTTCATTTCAAAGTTTAGAATTCCGGTATGCCGGATTGCTCTCCGGAATTCTGCCGCAAGGCCTCTGCAGATGACACATCAGCACTGGCACTGCACATGACAATGGCTGATGGTTCATTTGAAAGTACATTTTAAATTCCTGGTCCATGACTTGGTCACGCCTCATCTTACATCCCGGACTCGCGTCCTGCACGTTCTCTGACCCACACTTGTTGACTGTTCCTTGAACTTGTATTGATGGGGATGTGATCGTGCCTTTGGGGCGATGGCACCCAGACTGTGGAAGGCTCTTTGTTTGCCTTTTACAAGGACGTTTTTTTAACAATCAAAGGCTCCAGGGTTTTTTTGTCCGTATTTTTGGTCACCCCACGGTTGTTTTGGTGTTTTTATGTGGGTCAGTGGTGTTTTTGTGTTGTGTTTTATTGTTGGGAAGCAGTGTGATTTGTGTCTGTGAAAGGGGACGGATAAATCACCTTTGCTACGTCTGTTCTTGCTCTCCGTTTCTCTCCCTGTCTCTCTAACTCCTTCGCTCTCCCTCTGTTTCTCCCCCTCTCCCTCCTCCTCATCACCTGCATAGCGGTTAAGTGCTAATCTCTAACGTCTTCACGTTGTGGAGCGACATCAGCGATTCAATATCACTAATCATTATAATATTGTGATTCAGGCTGCACAATTATAATCTCATTCCCTCACAATTTAATATGTTGGTTGTTGTTAGCCACAACATCGAATGCCTGATAGCATCCAAAAGGAGGATGAATGGCGTTATCTTGATCAAATCAGACCGCCCGTTTACAAAATCTCCAACAAACAAAGGTCAATTAATCCAGGCATTGAAGTAGTAGAAAATATTGTTTCCTTCATTTTCACACACTTTTCCAGGTACCTCGTTGTCAGATGCTAATGTTTTAAAGGATAACCGAAGTGGGTGGGACACTGAAAGGGACACCATCACATTTGTGTGTTTTCTGATGTGAGAGAATACTGTTTCATTGTGTGTGTGTTAGCGTGCGTGTATCTGCTTGTGAAGCTAAATTAATCAAGCATGCTGTACAACATCATCAGGGTTGAGGATTTGATTCCCAACGGGCTGACCCATACTTTAAAATGCAGTCACTCACTCATGGCATCGTATCGACTTTGGATAAAAGTGTCCAGTATATTACACTTTTATGATCTGAATCATTGGTTCGATTTGTTCCCGGGGGGCTGATAGTTCTGTAAGGGACGACGTTCAGATAAGAGAGAAACTTGAAGAGATGGGGAGAGTTTTAGATTGAGAAGAGGTGGAGAAAACGAGACTTAAAGATTGGTAGAGAGAGAGAGAGAGAGAGAGAGAGAGAGAGAGAGAGAGAGAGAGAGAGAGAGAAGAGAGAGAGAGAGAGAGAGAGAGAGAGAGAGAGAGAGAGAGAGAGAGAGAGAGAGAGAGAGAGAGAGAGAGAGAGAGAGAGAGAGAGAGAGACCTGGCTGAAGCAGTGGTGCTGCTGGTTTTGGTGTTGGATATTGAACCGCCGTCGTGCTGCAGAGACAGAATTGAACAAGAGCAATCAGGACCATGGAGAGCGTCAGCCCTGTCAAACCACACAGTGCTCATTCGAGAACGCTGTCTCTACGGCTGTCCGTCGACATACACCAGGCGCTGAAACCAGGCCGCTGTGTGAAACAGAGAGAGGAGATTAAGGAGAGACCAGCGATGATAAACGTGTATCTGTGGGCCAGCCTGCTGTCGATTTTATCTGGTGTCTCGCTCCATTATTTGTTTCCCAAAGGAAAGGAGCGTGTGTGTGTGTGTGTGTGTGTGTGTGTGTTACTGCTCTGTTCCTCTGCCTTGTCCTTGATGTGACCGTGTCGGTACATTAAGATGCCAATACAGAGAGAGAGAGAGTGGTAGAGAGATAGCGAGATACAGAGAGAGAGAGTGGGAGAGAGAATGGTAGAGAGATAGAGATTCAGAGAGAGAGAGAGAGAAAGGTAGAGGCAGAGATTCAGAGAGAGAGAGAGACTGGTAGAGAGATACAGAGATTCAGAGAGAAAGAGATAGTTAGAGGGAGTCCTATGTGTCTGGCCGGTTACACTTTAGTGTGTTCTGCTGTATATGTGTCACTCGCCCCCTGTGCATTATGGGAAACGCAATGGATCACAGCACACACCAGTATGGAGCATGAGGGCTGGCTGGTATTAAGAATAGCAATGCTTACTGCAACTGATATGGGAGATACTTAAGATGGCAAGTGGCCTTGTGTTTCACTATCCATATTTAATGACCTTGTCTTACACTGCGTTACATTAGGTTACATTTATATTGGATAGTTGTTTTTGTAGCAGGGCTCGTGGCTGTAAACGGGCTCCATGTTTCTTTAACAATGTATGTGAGTTAGCATTTCCCTGCTGTAAATGTGCTGTGTGTTGCACAGACTCGTTGTTGCTGCTGAAAAGTGCAATGTGGGCAAACTAAGGGCCAGCGTTCAGGAGCTAATGCTGCTAACTGCACCACCCCACACACACACACACACACACACACACACACACACACACACACACACACACACACACACACACACACACACACACACACACACACACACACACACACACACACACACACACACACACACACACACACACACACACACACAGCCTTGACTAAACAATAGAGAAAAAGACAGAATGTGCCTTCCTCACTGCAGCAGAGTTCACAGCTCTAAAGATCCCATTATGAGGTTTACAACTTTAGTTGAACTTGACTAATTATTCATTTAACAATTAATATTAGTTGAATTTTTTTATGAATTATTAATTGGCATGAATCATCATAGCTTTGTTAGTAGTCCAAGCAAGTTCTGTAAAACACTGTTTCCCATCCCATCCTTTCTGTATATAAATTATCTCAACCTCTGATCCACATTCACTTGTCATTTATATGCTGTTTTTATAACTCTAGGTGTTGTAAAATGTGAGTTAAATTGGAAGCATGAAAGAGAAGGATGATTGGAGAAGAAAACATGATTTGAGAAGGAAGACTTAAACTGGGGTCTGAGGCAAACAGACCATAATAACAGCGTTGTATAAAAAAGTCTGGAAAACATTTACACTTTCTCAAAGACGTACTGATGGCTGTTTGGATGGTATTATCACTCTGATCGATGTTTGATTATGGGATGGCTGACAGGTCAAGAGATCTGGAAGTGAAGCCTGTTAGTTTTCTCTGTATTGTGGCGTCTTAACGGCATTCCTACCTCCAGAAAGTTTAGTTTATTGTTACTTAGATGTCTGTTTCATGTTAAAGGTTTTCCATGTTTTTCCATGTCAGTTCACACCAGCAATGAGCTTGGATGGCCAAGGCTTTCTGTTCATTCATGTCCATCGCTGAACGGTTATCAGTGTGTAAACATGGATTTCATTTCTGCTGTGGAACACGGCCGACCGCTACTGAGTGGTTATCTGTTCCAGTTCCACCACTCGCCTGATTCGTTAATCTTTTCACCAATGTGTGGACTCGTTTGCCAATCTGGCAGCTTTGTCGCCGCTGTTTGGCACCTGGAGCAAGACAGAATTGTTGTGCTCTCGCTCTTCAAGGAACTTGGACCTCAACACACACCAACACATTGAGCGGCCAACCCCGGTACAA
Organism: Pollachius pollachius; assembly: GCF_949987615.1. NCBI lineage: Eukaryota > Metazoa > Chordata > Actinopteri > Gadiformes > Gadidae > Pollachius > Pollachius pollachius. The sequence goes on from NC_136951.1 coordinate 15,568,330, forward strand.
AGATGTTTAAAAAAAGAAATCCCTATGTCCTCTGGATGTCCTATGGCCCTTTTAAACAGTTTTAAAGGGTTTCTGGTTCCAAAATAACATTGTCTTTATCTTCTGGTTAGGAGGCAGACGGAGCTTCCATTAACACAATGAATTATCTGAAATATCTTGAATGATCTTGTGGCCTCTGTGTTTGTGTCTGAGACTTCACCAATGGACTCTCCCACATAGCGACCATACATCAACTGGCTAGCTCAGGGTAACCAACGGTAGTTTATAGTACACAGCAATGTCACTACTGCCCCTAGTGGGCGGATGTAGGTATCCCACTCGACAACAGTTATCCACATGAACAATACGCTTCCTTCCTTCTTCTGCTCCGTGTGTCACGTCGCACCCCTATCTCCCTGACCGGCAGCACATGATGAATGAGCTGACATTTACAGCCGGTCCGGGGGGAATGCTCCACGAGATTATCTGCGGTGAATCTGTCTAGCTGCGCTGCTACTGTTTGGGCGCTAGGGAGCCTGCGACATCCAACGGGACCTCCAGAACGTGGTCGCCTCGTTTATATTACCGCTTATATCTTTTATCATCATGAGTGCCAAACCCGCACCCAACATTATGTGTGTGTGTGTGCGTGTACACTATACCATGAAAGCAAGGGTATTTTTGTGAAGTTGCTTTTGTAGTAGTAAGTACATTCTCTCTCTCTCTCTCTCTCTCTCTCTCTCTCTCTCTCTCTCTCTCTCTCTCTCTCTCTCTCTCTCTCTCTCTCTCTCTCTCTCTCTCTCTCTCTCTCTCTCTCTCTCACATCCTATAATACTCTATCGCACCCCCATACTGTAGGGGTGGGTAGCGGACCCAGTGTGCTCTCCAATTTATGCATTATATCCCTTTACCGCTCTCTCTCGCCTGTAATTTCCAGTTTTATTGAACATATGTTTGAGTATTACTCGTAATATTCCCCTGCTTATTACAGTTATTCATCATTCATGGGACGTCTATATTCTGTTGTTGACAGGGTAGTCACTCCCAGCCTGAAGCGCTGGGTTTTATACCAGCGCCCCACCGATACCGGATTTCAGGGGCCGATGCCGATACCGATATTAGGGGGAGTAAAAGATCACCGATATATCGGCCGATATTCCAACTATAGATGTATAGGCCTTTTATTTGATACACATATCGTGGTATCTTGATGAATCACCTGACATTTACAGCCACGAGGTTATCTGTGGTATATCTGGCTAGCTGGGCTGTTGCTGAAACCGATATTAGGGAGTAAAAGATTACCGATATATAGGCCGATATTCCAAATATGGATTCTGTATCGGGACATTTATTTAACATATATATATCGCGGTATCTTGGGGGTGGAGCAGCGGATTGGCTGCTCAGCCTCCAGCAATGCTTGGGGCCGCAGCAGCATCTCATTAACACCAAGAGATAAAGGAACCAATGACCTGTCTGAGGGGGTGGAGCTAAGAACCTGTGGGGGGAGGAGCTACTGACCTTCACGGCCTCTGCTAATAAAGAGCAGTCATAAATAGTTATGCTTTAATCAAACATATAACAGTATTACCTTTTTTACGATCGTAACACTGTAGAATGGATTTCCAATACGCTGTCATTCGAGAGTTAACCCCTGGATACTGCCATGGGGTTCTTGGATTTTCAGGGCTTTGGTCGATTCTCCTCAGGATCAAAGTTGGTTCTAAAGAGCAGTAAATCTACCCCGATGTAATGCCCCACTCCCAGATTTATGCTTCAGCCTTCGGGTCGGGAGAGGGCGATGACCTCTGACCCCCCGCCCAAGACTAAAGGTCAATGTAAATCAACGTGTGTGTGTGTGTGTGTGTGTGTGTGTGTGTGTGTGTGCGTGTGCGCGTCCAAGTGTAAATAAAAATAATAAATGAAAACGACGCACATGTGTTTAAGTAAAAGTTATTTGATGTTCAGATGGGATTTCAACATCAGATAATCCTGCCTGTAAGAAGCCTTTTACCTGCTTGACATAGCATCCTGTCTTTCATTTGTCTAAGTATGAACTAGAGCTGGCATCCTGTCTTTCATAGGTCTTACAATGGGCTAGAGCTAGAATCCTGTCTTGTTTTAATTACCAATTACATGCAGTCTCGGGTGTTCCTATTAATCAGAGTCCCAATCACGCCACCCGTTGTAGTGACGATCAAATCATCAGGCTCTATTAATTGGTGGTTAATGGTGCGTGGTTTACACACACACACACACACACACACACACACACACACACACACACACACACACACACACACACACACACACACACACACACACACACACACACACACACACACACACACACAAAACATACACACTTATTTTCTAGTTTGTAACATTTGAAAGGCAAACATGCATTTCCCCTCTTCGGGTCTCCTCTGATATATTCTTTGTTAAGAAGTCCTGCGGTGTCTGTCTGTATGTTGGTTAGCTAACATGCTCAGCGAAGGGTATCATTCCTATAGTAGTGGGAATTCTGGAATATTTATCCATCTCATTCGGTAGATACTTGGGGCTGACGTTGGATCCATGTTGAAGCCATGTTGGATGAGTAACTCTCCCTCCACACAGACACACCAAGACACACACAGACACACACACAGACACACACACATCCCAAGTCCATCTGGTGTTTATTTTGACAGAGACACAAAATGTCCCAACGCACACACACCCTAGCTGTACAGAAGAATGTACCAAAGCTTTTTAGTCAAACTAGCTGCTGTAGAAATCCAGGTCAATGTTATGTGTATCGCCCTGGACCCCAGTTACAGTCTCAGTGGACTTCACAGGCCCAGCTTGTACGAAACCCTCTGACCACTATGCCCTCTGAATGGCAATGAACGACTCCAAAGTTACCCAGAGGGGAGAAACCTTGAAAGCATGTGGCTCAGGAGGTAGAGCGGCGTTGGCTGGTAACCGGATGGTTGCTAGTTAGATCCCCGGCTCCTCCTAGCGGAGTGTCCGCGGTGTCCCTGAGACAAAACACCTCACCCTAACTGCTCCTGACGAGCCGGCTGTCGCCTCGCATGGTTGACACCGCCATCGGTGTGCGATTGGGGGAATATCAGGCATTATTGTAAAGCACTTTGAGTGGCCACTGGTTAGAAAAGCGCTGTATAAATGCAGTCCAGTTACCATTTAGAAGAGCCATCCCTCCTTCCAGGAACTCTTGGGAGTGCAGTAGGTGCGACTGGGCAGACGTATAATGGTAGCACAAAACAAAAACCCTCACGGTAGAACAGATTGGTGAAACTGTCTCTTTGTTTTCCGGTGCATCCAATTCATATTTTTATCCTCTTTCTCCCAAAAAAACAAAATCGATGATCTCCACTCGAGACCAAGCTAAAAATATCCACCCCGTGATCTATGTTGACGGTGGACATGGTGGTGTGTCACGCATCCACTGAATGTTGTCCGTCCGTGGATGAGATGCGATATCGTCTTGCTCCTTCTCTGGGATATCTTCCTCTCCCCTCACCCACGCACTGTAAATATGATTTGGAGCTTTAGGTTGTCCGTGGGTATTATGCTATCTGTACAATTGACCGTGGTTCGAAAGATGAGTGATTGTGTTGTTGCGTTAAGGGTGTGTTTCCCCCATAATGTGGCGTGTTGTACGTAATTAGACTCACAATTCATCGATTGATATTCACATTCTCATTTTGATGTATTTGATGTGTTTTTGACAACGACATGCATTGTTGTTGCTTTGTGCTAGAATGTGATGGTACGATCTAATTTAGTATGGCACACACACACACACACACACAGCGGATGACAGTTTTTTCACTGGTAATAAGGGAGGATTCCTTGTCTACTGTTTCCATTTCTATTAACCTCCCTGCCATATTGAGCCACGTACACACTTGCTATAACTACTCTGTTGCTGTCTCTCTATCACTCTCGCTCACTTTTACACACATGCACACTCTCCATTACACACACACACACACACACACACACACACACACACACACACACACACACACACACACACACACACACACACACACCATCTTTTCCTCCATAGCTCTGTCGTTCTCTACCTTGAACATTCTTATACCAACACACACAGCCCACAGCCCAGTATTGCAGGGCCAAGCAGTATTCCCAGGTAATCATCTTGAGAGTCTTTTTTTTTTCCCCAGCAGAGGCTAGCAAATGGTTTCCTCTGCTGGTCCAACTGGGTCCAGCAGTTTGAGTAGTTAAAGGAAGGATTCCTCAACTAAAAGTATCCGACTGCAAATTAAAATTCAAACGAATGGTGACAGTGACTGCTGTTTTGTTCCCGCCTTTTGATCCCACCTTGATTGACAGCAACCGACAGCAAACCACTTTCAAACACTTGCCTCAAAATTGTCAAATAAAGACGAGCTGTCCATTGTCAATCAAGGAAGGTTTAAAGCCACACATCTTTCCTACAAATTGGTTAAATTTCTCCGAACTGATTGCTAATAGGCTGCATCAAACCATCGTCTGAGCTCCCCACTTTTGGACAAACACCAATGGAGACTTGGTCCAAACATGGCTACCTATTCTCATTAGTTTTCCATCATTCCCATTATTTCCCTGCAGGGAGAGAGGTCATGGAGGCAGGCCGGGCCCAGGTTCCCATGAGCTCTGGGGTTGGCTGTGTTGTTTATTTCCTGTTGGCTGGAGAGAGTGCAGACGGACTCACACCAACCCGTCCTTAATGGACTCTCCTGGGAGTTGCACGCTGTTTCTCTATTTTACTACTTAATTATTTAGCAAGCGCTTTTATACCACGCGACCAACAGCGAATTCAGATTCACGTCATTACATTTGTCAGAAGAAAGAGAACCAACGATATATCGCTGTCGGTACAGTAAGGATGTTCATTGAAACAAGTGCCAAGCACTTACAGTTGCTAGGTTAACCCATTCCCCGTGTACAACAAAGATAGCTAGGATAAGATGCTACACAATGTTTTCATTAAGGAGCAGGCAAGGTTAGGGAATGCCTTCAGGTTGGGCTGCAGACACCGGGGTTTGAACCCAGGACCCCTTTGGCTTACCATCATACGTGTAGGTGAACATATATCCTATCACCTTTCACCGATTTCTTTTTCTCTTCAATCCTTCAATTTTTTCATCCGCTGACCCTTTAGCTCGCTTGATTAAGTTTCGACAAAAGCGCCCACAACACTCCCACTGTGTTTTGCTGGGCTTCGGTCGACAGCTGTGTGATTTACAGTCACAGGGCTTGGCCAGAGACCTCCATGGGAATATGAGGGCTGCTCGTGTTTTCATTGCTCCATTGGTGTAGTTTGGTTCATGTTGCCTGCTCCTATTTCTCCAGTCTTGCTGCAATGGGACCGCAATACAATTGGAAACATTGGCATCGATTGGTTGTGTATGATTGTCTTTGTTTACACTGGAGATCGATTGGCTCTTTCTTTATATGTTTCCCCTTCTAGATCATTATTTTGGTTTTGGTTTCTCTATCCTGTTCTGTTGGTGGCCGACTTTTGTCTTTCCTCCGTTACTTTCTGACTCCCTTCATCATTCCTTCTCTTTCCTGTTTATTCTCTCACTTTCTCTTCTTCCTTCTGCTCCTTCTCTTTGTTCTCTTTCCATCTCGGGTTGATTTGGTTTGATCAAGATACTCTGGAGGTGCCTAACCCTAACACGAATATCTATCTACAACCCTGGCTCAATGACCACTTTTTGATTCAAACATTATGCTGCGATGCAACCGAATCTGCTGGCTTGTTTTATTCGCCCTGCCAAATGTGTATGGTTGTGATTGGCCCGGGGTGGGCTAATCACAACCGCTTATCTATAGGGGGGCGGGTTTAATATCGATGACTGAACAGAGGAGCCCCCTATGGGAGCGCGATTGAGACATTTTCATAAATAACCAAGATAGCTACAACAGATGTGTCACATGTTCCGTTGCCCTGATTGGTTGTCGTCTATCCAGTTGCGTCCGGAGGCATTTGGGGTCTGCGCCCGTTGATAACTCCCCCTTGGAAATGTAAAATTACATTAGAGGTTGCCTTGGCCTATGTGCATTGTGATTTACCGGTGTTCAATTACAACCAAACAACAAGAATATCCATTAAATGCTAAGTTTAAGGTGGCTATTGTTAGCAAGATTCCCCTGGGGAAGAGATTTACCAGCATTAAAGTCATTTTACGTTATTTTATTTTGTTCTGAAGTAGCCTACCTCCTCACCTGATACCAAAACACAGTTGTTCCTCTTTTAAAATGGCTTCCTCTAAAAGCAGTCGAGGGGAAGATGTTGTATTGGGCAGGAACACTGTATGAGATCAATACACTGTATGTATTGATCTCTCCCTTCCATTGAACCCCTTCCTCATTTATTGTTTGTCTCGGTTTATACATTTAAGGACGTTAATTGTCCTAATCCTGGCAGAATCTCCCCACTGTGTAATCCAGAGATTGTTGTTCTACTACTACTGTTGTTTCACATTTCATGCCGGCCGCCCGATGAAAGCCCCCCTCTCTCTGCACGTTATCCTCCTCCTCCTCCCCTCTCCGGTGTTGCTATGGTAACATCTGGGATTCCGGCTGCTGCTGACCTGATCTTGTTGCTAACCCAGTTGTAGTGAACTCCAGGGCGCTCTCGCTGTTCCAGTTGCTCCGCACACAACGCAACCTCCTGGCTCCGTGTGAGAGTCGAACCGTTGCTGAACTGACAGTCATTAAAAAAGTTGATCCGTGCAAAGGATGTTGCATGGATTCTAGAAGTTATTTTGCTACATAGAGATTATTATTGTACAGTCTTGTGTGTTGGTTCTTTAACTGTAGGTGCACAGACACAGTTATATGAAGTAACTCACAATGTTCAGTGAATTCAAAACAAAAATTTTCGTACTATGAAACTGTCGGTCACATTGGCCAAATAAATACTCAATTTTTCCCGCCGTCTTTCTCCCAGCTTTACAGCGAATGTTTTTGAGGAATATTGTCATCCGATTTCAAGAGGAAAAGGGTGGTCCGAAGGGTAATGGTGCTTAGTGACTCTCCAGTGTCTGCTTCACATCAACCGAACCATCAGTCTCTGAACCAATCAGGGAGGAACGCTCTCTTCCAGAGACGCATGCACAGGCGGTGCCTCGTTTAGGGTACACACACGCACACGCACGTGCGCGCACACACAGACACACAGAGACACAGACACACACACACGCTCACACAGAGACAGACACACACACACACACAGACACACACACAGACACGGACACAGACAAACAGAAACACACACACACACACACACACACTCTATTGGAGCTGCAAGGTGTGTCTCCTCCTAAACGTGTCCCTCTCTTTCCTCAAAGTACGAGAATCTGCTTCTGTTCAGGAATGGTAACCAATAAGCAGGAGAAGCCGGGCATAATTGACTGTAATGTCTGCAGAGTGGCACCAACAGCCTGCCAAGCAAGAGTTGTGCAAGGAGGGGGGGGGTTTTCGTGATGGGGGCCCCCCTCTGCCCCCTCGGAGCATGAGCGTCCTAGCGGTACATTTAATGTTCGTCTTGCTCAGGGCTGTTGGTTAGGAGTCAGGTAGAGTACAATGTGAGGTTGACTGTCTCTGTTCACTGTTTGTATAGAACCAATACAACAGAGATTTGTGTATATTGTTATTATATACGTTTCAAACATATTGTCTTGGCCTCTGTTCTGAATTGATCACTATCGTTATCGACTATGGTGGAGTATACTCATTTGCGTTAGTATGGTTCTACAGTATGTCATTCCTGCACATCACACCTTTAAACCTTCACAGGTCGACTGCCGTCCATTGTGAATGGTTGATGTTGTTTTTCCGAAGGCTATCTAGCTGCAATGCTAACCTCTGTGTCTCCTGTGTTGTCGTCCCGTAGGAGTTTGCGGCGCTGACCAAGGAGCTCAATGTCTGTCGAGAGCAGCTGCTGGAGAAAGAGGAGGAGATCTCGGAGCTCAAGGCCGAGAGGAACAACACCAGGGTCAGTGGACTTTCATGCTTAAGAAGCTAATGGCTCCCAACAATGCTAATGTCGCTAATGATGCTATAGATGCTTGCGGAATCCTAAAGAGTCTTTTCTTCCGAGACCACCATGGGTACGGAATAGACCGCAATGGGTCTGAAATGCCTGAGTTTCCCCACAATCCCTTATTGAAATTCATTCCACTCCCTAAAGCACTTTGATGTAATTCAAGCTATTCCTGACCTCACAGTTTACCTTGCAGTATTTCATAGATACTTTGTGGAAGAAATTCCTAAAAATGTAATTTCTTTGTCCGGGAAATAATAAGCTTACATTGATGAAGCTTATGGTTTAGGTAAATAAACGGCTGAATATACGATGCTAAACCGCCTTGGTATTATATATGGATTTAGATAAACCAGAGATTATGTTTGAGTGCTTCAAGGTATGCTTAGCTACTGTATATCACAACAGCTTAGATTTGAGTGCTTCAAGAACCTGATATTTTTATCAATCACCAAGAAAAGTGAAAATTTTGAATGTTGAAAATGAATTGAATGTTAGATCCACAAACCTGCCAGCTTGTGAAACAATTTGCAATCTGCAAACTCATGGCTCTTTGCAGCGCATAGGCCTACAGTAGATTGTTATCCTGACTCTGGTGATTAATCGCCTTTCCATTTTTCTCTTTTCAAACAAGCCTTTCCTTTTCAAACAAGCCTTTAAGCTTACACTGTGAAATGATGGAGATCAAGCTAATTCAACATTAGCTTGATTTCAATCATTTCACAGTGTAGGCTTAAGGCATCCCCATCTTCCCTCATCCACACACACACACACACACACACACACACACACACACACACACACACACACACACACACACACACACACACACACACACACACACACACACACACAAACACCTCATTATCCCTGGTAATGTTTGTCGCTTGAGCACGTCCAGCCCTTTATGTCTGTCCCAGTTTGTCCGCCTCCGTTCCTCGAAGGCTTCCCTGTTCAGCAGTCATACTCGTGACTCAGGGAAAGCGATCATGAAAAGCTAACTTTAGCTCCAGGCTAAAGTTAGCTACCCTGCAGTCTGTGGCGTGACCAGGGTCATTAAGTAGAAATAATGTACTGAAAATATAGCCCTCGCCGCCAAACTTACTTTTTCAATTAATTTTAAGTGTGTTTGGGGGAGGGGGGGGGCGCACTGACATGTTTATAGGGGTCATGTGACACCCTGGACCCCCCATGGATACAGCCCGGGCAGCAGTCTGTGGTGTCGCCTGACATCGGTGAGGAGGGATATTATAGGGCTGGTGGTGATTCGTCATCTTCTCTTTGCCGAATGATAATTGGCAGATTCCCGCTGGCGTGCTGCCTGTCTTTGGGCAGACTGTCTTGCAGTGCGTTCTAGCATAACACACACACACACTATCACTCTCTCACTCACACGAACAGGGAGAGGAGGAAAGGAAGGAATTAATTTTCTCCTCCTTGGTTCATTATCACCTTAACACTCTGTTGGCAGCCACCAAACAGGCTCTAATCAAGGCACAATCATGATTTTACTTTCACACCATCATAACTTTGTTTTTCGCATTTTTTTTCCGTCTGAAATTAAAAATATGTTTATTCATATTTTTAACCACCGTTGTGTCTCGGGACGGATCACACCGCCACCCCTCTTCTGGGTTCCCCCTCAGGGTTTGATCCCTCGGGGTTCTTTGTAGTTTCTCTTCACCCCTTTCAAGACTTACAGACTAGAAGGCTTAGGTTGTATCAAACAATGTGGGTCTGTGAGGGACAAATTCATTCAAATTGACTTGACCTTTAGGTCAGGTTGGAGTCCCGACTTGGGTATCAGAGAGATACATGAACTTTGAAGGGTTTAGACCTGAGTTCTGTCTGGGTAGAATCCGGGTTGGAGTCCCAGAATCTGGGTTGGACTCCCAGAGAAAGGACCAAGTTCCTCGGTACCCAGGTCGGGTTGGAGTCCCGACGTGGGTACCAGAGAGACTGTTCATCTGATCTTAAATACATTGCAAAAAGTCTAAAATGCATTTTTTAACCTTGCCTTTGCCTTTATATATCTATTTTACTATTTTTTTATTTTACTTATCTATTATTTTATTTTATTGTAAGACAATGTTTCTATGTGAAGCACTTTGAGTCTGCCTCGTGTATGAAAAGGGCTATATTAATAAAGTTGCCTTGCCTAAAGTTGTGCTGCCTTGACGCCCCTTGCGTGTGTTTGAAAGTGTGCGCCGAGTTTTCCCCGCGTGTCTTCGTTAGGGAAATTCCTAGCACCTTCGTGATTATCACCTGTGTCCATGTTATTGTATTCATGCTTCCTCCCTGAAAACTCAGCTAAACTGCTAATTTAGAAAAATAGATGGATGCTTTTTAAAGGGATGAAGTAGTGAGGTTCTTTCCCTCAGTGGTCGTTTTTTTAAATTGGTTTAAAATGGTTTCTAAAATATTAATAATGATATTATAATATTTATCAATACATACAGATTAATAAATATTAATCTTTATAGCAATGCTCAACGACATTATTGAATATTGCATGTTCCCCTCACATCGTGAGGGAAACATCATTTTGACTGCTTGGGTTTTGACTGCTTAGCAAGCAGTCAAAACGACAACGACCGCAGTTGACAGCACTATTTACATCACCAGTAATGGCCGCCGCTTGTGTCCGTCCCGCATAGCTGCTCCTGGAGCATCTGGAGTGCCTGGTGTCGCGGCACGAGCGGTCCCTGCGGATGACGGTGGTGAAGCGGCAGGCGCAGTCCCCCTCGGGCGTCTCCAGCGAGGTGGAGGTGCTCAAGGCGCTCAAGTCGCTGTTCGAGCACCACAAGGCACTGGACGAGAAGGTAAGAAGGCCGCGGGCGCGTTGAGCCCTAATGGGTCGATTCCTCCCCCCGCAGACTGCATGGGGTCGGCTTAGCGGGTTGCCTTGTAACCTGAAGGTTGCTAGTCCGATCCCCGGATTGCTCAGGAGGAAGAGCGGGTTGCCTTGTAACCGGAAGGTCGCTAGTCCGATCCCCGGATTGCTCAGGAGGAAGAGCGGGTTGCCTTGTAACCGGAAGGTTGCTAGTTCAGTCACCGGAAGGTTGCTAGTTCAATCACCTCGACACCGGAGTGTCGAGGTGTCCCTGAGCAAGGCACCTTCCCCTAACTGCTCCCATACCATTAGATTAGATGAAGTAAGGACAACCAGTACAACAAAATGCAGTTTACTAACCATTAGGGCAATCATTATGAAGTGCTTTTCCTTACAGCAGTGCTTAAATAAAAAATCAAAAGAAATACATAAGACACAGATTGCAAGTCCATTATTAAAGTGCATAGTGTTCTGAGGATTCAGACAGTCCATAGTCCATTAATAGAATGCAGTATGATCATATAAAGTGCATTGTTGAAGTGGATTAATAAAGTGCATAGTGGTCAGAGGTAGTCAGACAGTCCATACTGTTCAACCGAATCGCTTTGGATAAAGGCGTCTGCTAAATGCCCTAAAATGTAATGTAATGAATTCCATACTTATTCTGAGGTTTTAGGAGTTGGACCCACTGAAAAATAATAATAATGAATTGAATATACATAGCGCTTTTTAACCAGGCACACAAAGTGCTCCACATAGAGAGAGAGTGGGGGTTGCGGGGGTTATGACAATTCATCCACTACCAATGTGTAGCTAACTAGCAGACCTACTAACTAACTGGGTGATGCACGGCAGCCTGTATGCGCCAGTATACGCTCACCACACACTGGTGACACAGTGGAGAAGGGAGGAGGGAAAAACTGTCGAATTAGAGACCAGGGGATGATTAAGTGGCCATGTTGGAGTAAGAGCCAGGCTGGGAATCTGGCCAGGATCCAGGGTTGGAACCCTACCTCCAGAGAACCAGCAGGGCAGGCAGAGAGGCACAGGGCTGATGGTCATTCTTTTATCCTCATCGCTTTGGAGAACCGTAGTGCTTAACATAGATAATAGTGTAGTATTAGTAATGGACATTATCAGTTGATGGTAAGATATAAATGTAGATGGATTAACATTAGATGTAGTAACAGAGATTATGAGTTGATGGTAAGATATAAACATAGTTATATTGACATAGATATAACAATCGACATTATCAATTGATGGTAAGATAAAAACATAGATTAACATAGGTTTATCAAGTGATTGTCAAAAACATATATAGATTAACATAGATATAGTAATGGACATTATCAGTTGATGGTGAGATATAAACAGATTGATTAACGTAGATATAGCTATGGACGTTATCAATTGATGGTAAGATATATACATAGATTAACATAGATTTATCAATTGATTGTCAAATATAAACATATATAGATTAACATAGATATAATAATGGACATTATCAGTTGATGGTGAGATATAAACATAGATTGATTAACGTCGATATAGTAATGGACATTATCAATTGATGGTAAGATATAAACATAGATTAATTAACATAGATATAATAATGGACATTATAAATTGATGGTAAGATATAAATAAATTTGGACAAAAGCAATACAGAATTACACATTCCCATAATGAATAGGTCATTTTAAAATGCTTGATTCTAACAGTTATTTAGTAATAACATGAACTGAATGAACAATGAATGTTTTCAAGAACAATGTCAAGGACTACAGAGTACAGATTTTAAATTATTACATTCATGCCTCATGATTTGAAACAAGACATTACGACCGGAGCCCTACAAATACATTACCACTTGTCATTAGAATCCGTTCACAGTGGTAATTGAATCGGTTTGATTTTATTCGGAAATCCCCTACGATAAGTCTCATAACACAAATCAATTTGCTCGTAGCAGAACTGTCAAGGGTCAGTTCTGTAGAGGGGGGGGGGACTTTCATCTGGGCTGCAATTACCCAAGACCACTTCCTCCTGTTGGACAAGCAGCCCTGTAGCTCCGCCTCACAGCAGTTGTCAGTGGTCCGTCGCTACGGCGACGATGACATGGATGAGGGAGAGCGAGCTGTCTGGTTTCCCCGACTCAATGAGGAGGGAGTGGGAAGAGGAAGAGAGATAGGGCAAATTAGACACACACACACACAGACACACACACACACACACACACACTTAAATACATTACAACGCACACACACAAACACACACACAGCGCTGTCGGTGCCTTTTGAAATGATAAGGGCTCCTGTGGACCCAACAGAGACAGAGCCGCAGCTACAAGGCTGAAGCACAGTGTTACTGTGAGGAAGGGGTTACTGTCGAGAGGACTCATCTGTAAGTGCCGCTGAGACACTGGCCCTGATGTACAGACAGCTGAATCCAAGGCGTAAGACGGAGACGTCTCTGTGCCTTAACAAGTATCGGGAGCATAGTGGGAGAGACTAATGAACTCACTCTAATTCACTGATCATCTTGGGGAAAGCGGGATTTGGATAGAGCTTTTCAAGATACTCAAAGACAGTTAATTATAGCAGAGGATTATTTGATTCAATATAAGGTTATCCAAAGAGAGATGGACGGCCCCGCCCAGATTAACGTGTAACGGAACATCCTCTCGCTCGACGTATTAGGCCGTCAAGCTCAAGGAAACGCTTCAGAGGACTCCGCTGATCTGCTTGGCTTGTGAGGGTCATTTTTATCCTTCATCCTTTCACATCAAGTGGAGCACTGTGTGGATTTGAGGGGGGAGGAAGGCAATGATATGTTACAGTAAAGGTTGTTTTACATTGAACGCGATTGTTCTTTGATTGTTCGTCTAAAATAATTACAAATCAATGAGCAGGACATGGCTGAGTTCACGTTTCTTACTTAGTCCTCTTATTGCGTCCATAAAAAACGACATTCACAGACCTATAATTATTGGTATCTGTAATGAATATTGATCATTCATCTTGATAGCATAAGAGCTACAAGCCAATGTTTGCCCTGCAGGACGTGTATAGAGATAGCTTTGATAACATGGCGATTTGCAGTTGTATCACATCAGTTGTGTTTTGGATGACAAATTTTTACTAAAGAGTGATAGCCTATTTTTGTTTTTTGACCTTGGAAGAAAACTCAAAAACGAATGTCTCCAAAACATGGAAGTAGTAGAGTGAATACCCATTGATAATCCCCATATCCACAAACTACAATTCACTACTACACTATTTGACACTTGGATCAAAAAAAAATTGAAACTCCCATTATTATTAAATCCTCTAAATACATCGGATATTCTGTAGAAAGCACGGAGCATAAGCTCGTCCTCAGTAGGCTATAGGTCGAGCGTCGGATCCATCTGTCTTTTTCCTCAGTGCGATTATTGTCGGAAAAATGTTGCGTGTCGACGTCGCGGCTGACAGTAAACAGTTCCGACGCATCGATCTCATTTGGCATCTTTTATTGGCTCTGCGTCTGGTGTAACAGGACCCCCAGCCGGGGGTACTGTAGTAAACATCTGGTGCAGACGGACCTTTGGCCTCTGGTACTGGGGAAATCACCACCAATCCATCTACCATCAGGTCATACGAAGAGACAGGAAATGGCTTCGGGTAATAGTGCACAGTACACGATACCTGCTGAGTGTGGACATGTGGGGTCATATAAAGATGTATATCTTGTGTATCGATGGATGTAGTTATATTTAGCATTCTTTCTACTTAGAAAGGCATTCAATGTTAGCATGTTGCAGTGACTGTGACTGGATGCCTGGCATATCGCATTGACTGCAACTGAATGCCTCGACTCTTCTTACAGTAAACCGGCCAGCACCCCATCACCGATTTAAAATGTTTTGTATGTATGTATGTATGTATGTATGTATGTATGTCAATCATGGCCTCCATTGCGTTCCTGATCATCCCTGGAAGGAGGAATCCCCCACTCTGCATCCCTTCTCAAGATTCCTTCCTTGCTAATTAAAGGGGACATAAAGCTGTTTGAAAATCTGCCCCATATGACATCACTAGTTGGCGTGTCCACCTAGATCTGTGCTGGATAGATGAGCAAAGTTTACTTCAATCCACTGGGTAGGCTGGTAGACTGATCTATCAAGTACAGATCTAGGTGGACTCGCCCACTAGTGATGTCATATGGGGCAGATTTTCAAAACGGCTTGTAAGGCTAATCACACTCACACCTGGTGGTATAATATGTCCCCTTTAAGTTTTTTTCTTGGCCTCTGAGGGGCTTGGGTCGGGGGGTGTCATAAATATACGGCCTGTTAAGCCCTTTGAGACTGTACCTGTGATTAAGGGCTATACAATTTAATTGAATTAAATGACTTTTAATTTAAAATACTTTTTTTTATAAAGGAGTGTGATTGTACGAGAAGAAAGGAAGGAACATTTTACTCAAACGGTCAATTTGTTGTTCCAGGTCCGAGAGCGGCTGAGGGTGTCCCTGGAGAGAGTCTCCGCCTTGGAGGAGGAGCTAACGGCAGCCAATCAGGAGGTAAGAGGCGACGGACAGCCGATCAATCAGGGAGAGACCAGTATACAAATGAGCGATAGTATTTATTGACATTCCAACGTTTGGCGGGTAGACTCCATCAAACGGGTCTTCATCGAACCATGGGTCCGAGGGGTCTGCCCCAGGGCCGAATCCACCATGATGGTGTCTAAATGCTGGTCGGGGGGAACAATGATGGAGTTCCTTTAGCCCTGGAGGACAGCGTCCCCTTCTCCATCAACAGGTGGAGCCTGGTCCCGGAGGGGAAGGTGATGGAGGAAAGCTGCAAAAGGGTTGCAATGAACATTATGTAGACAAGCATGATTGAGCGATTGTCGCTGCGGGCAATTCTTTTTACTTTTTGGGAAATTTAAAGAAAACTGTTTTTATATGAATTGATTTGCACAGCGTCCATCCCAGTATTGTGTCTTTACCTTTGGTTCAGCTGTGTGCGGCGCTATTTTCAAGATGGAGGCGGGATGGAGCTATGAGGTTTAGCCGACGGTTGGAGGATCCAACTGACAGTTTATGAGATTTGGTCAAGAGCAGTTTTTAATACTTAAATATTTGTTAAACCCCTCCAGTTTGGGGAGGGGTAGTGATGAAAGGATGAAATCACTAGACATGGATAATCAATCAAATGGTAGATAAAGAACTTAAAGATCTCCTATTATACTACTTTTGGTAGTTTGCTACTACTGGTCTTAATTTCTTATTAATCCGATAGAGCAACCTGACACGAATCCCAGCACAAAAAACGATGTAGATTTTCGGGAAACTCTTCCTCTCATCCGGGCGCTTTCAGCATTCTCTGTCAACACTCGGCTTCGTCCTTCTCCGCCCTCTCGCCCCCTTCCTGCCAACCCCACTCCATTGTGATTGGTTACCTTCCGGAAGAGCATGTTGCAGCATTACCATACATGGAAAATCCGGATTGTTCTACGTAGATTAATCCCGGAGGTTTAAACAAGTGAATGGCGACCGGCGTCCCTAGTGTTTAGCGGTCCGTACAGCCACCCCAGACGGTCAACGGGGAATACGTCTAAATGCATGTACGTCATTATTTGACACTTTAGTATGGTCAAACATGACTGTAACTCATTACAACAACGTTTGTAGGTCATAAAAGCCGAAAAAGCACAATAGATGCTCTTTAATAGAAGAGTCTCGACCACACATGCCGATGTCCTCTGACACAGAACACTGACTTTTCAAGGGATTTTCAAGGGCTTCGTTGAGGCTTTGTTTGGCCGGTTATAAACGCTTGGTAGCAGTGTGCTTGGGCCCTTATCGTCAAGGGCCCCTTAACGACTGAGGAAGGGCCACTCTGGGTGTCTGTTGTCCCCCTGCCCTTGCGTTTGAGGAAGGGGAACCCCTCAGGTGAAGTTCTGCACTACCTGCCGTCCAGTCAAGGGGACAAGAAGGGTTAAAGTCCGGGAGGGAGAGAGAGGGGGAGCGGGGGGAGGGAGGGAGGGAGAGAGAGGAGGAGCAGGGAGGGAGGGAGAGAGGGAGGGAGAGTGAAAGAGAAAGAGGAGGAGGGAGAGGGAGGGGGGGGAGAGAGAGGAGGAGGAGGGAGAGGGAGGGAGGGAGGGAGGGAGAGTGAAAGACAGAGAGGAGGAGGGAGAGGAGGAGGAGGGAGAGAGGGAGGGAGGGAGAGTGAAAGAGAGAGAGGAGGAGGGAGAGGGGGAGGGGGGGAGAGAGGAGGAGGAGGAGGAGGGAGAGAGAGGGAAGAGGGAGAGTGAAAGAGAGAGAGGAGGAGGAGGAGGAGGAGGGAGAGAGAGAGAGTGAGGGAGAGAGAGGAGGAGCAGGGAGGGAGGGAGAGAGGGAGGGAGAGTGAAAGAGAGAGAGGAGGAGGGAGAGGGGGAGGAGGGAGAAAGGGGGAGGGAGAGAGAGGAGGAGGAGGGGGGAGGGAGGGAGAGAGAGGAGGAGAGGGAGGGAGAGTGAAAGAGAGAGGGGGAGGGAGAGAGAGGAGGAGGGAGAGAGAGGAGGAGAGAGGGAGGGAGAGTGAAAGAGAGAGGGGGAGGGAGAGAGAGGAGGAGGGAAAGAGAGGAGGAGGATGAGGGAGAGAGGAGAAGGGAGAGGGGTAGGGAGGGAGAGAGTGGAGGAGGATGAGGGAGAGAGAGGGAGGGAGGGGGAGGGAAGGAAAGAGAGAAAGACATAAAAATAGACTACATTTTGATAGAATGCATCCTTATAATGCAAAATCTCGCAGCCCGAATTTCTCACAGTCGGATGACAATGGAGGGTATAGAGAAGAGGAGGCAGAGGAGAGGATAAAGACAGAGTACAGGAATAAATGATGGGTAACAAAAGCCGAATGTGTGTCTGGGGAGGGGAGAGTGTGGCATGGGGAGACTTTTTATTTGAAAGCACATTTTACAAGGTCAGGAGGAGGGGAGCCGGCCAAGATGTTTTTTAACATTACTTTTTCCCAAACTGCAAGTTACCTGTTGTTTCTGTTATAGTCATTAAAGAGGAGCTTCTATTCTTAGTGACATTCAGTAAAGTCAGATAAAGGACATTAAAGAGGTGAAAGGGTTTGGATGTCTTGCTCAGCCTACTTGAATACAGGCGGCAGACATTGTGGTATCGAACCCAGAATCTTTAGGCTGGGTGTCTAAGATTGTCTTTACTATACAGTCATGTCTGCCATTTCACCTTTTACTCGGGCCAGGTAGTTGAACCTGTAATACAACGCCTGGTTTTAATTGCAGCGTGCGTCCATGCAGTCTTTGACGGTGTTGGTGTTTCTTCGTCAGATATTCCCGGCTTATCCCCCCCCAACAAGGTTAAATAGAAGCGTTCTAGGCTCAGTGGTTAACATTCCAGTTAGCATTTTGTTAGCCGTGTGCTACACTGAACGAGGGAATAATTGGACCTCCGGGCTAGGAAAGAGTGTTACAACTGGACCCCAGCCAGACAACAATGGCCACAGTTCATCAGCCCCTGGCTAAGAGGGCCATTACGGACTTCTGGTTGCCAAGCAACTCAGCAGAACACTAATTGATTTGTATTTTTTGTTTTTCGGTTTCATTCTTGAGGTTCTGCTCCAGGCTTTGGTAATCTTTTACGACTAGTGCTGTAGCTGAACTTTGCCAGAGTCCGATGGATTGTAGGAGTTCTCCCCACAGCGAGTGGATGTTAAGCCACATAGGTCAAATGGCTGCATTATAAATATGTGTAAAGAAACAGTGTTGGTTGAAAAAAGAAAAACATGTTTGATTAGGGGTGCGCTTGTGAGGTGACTTATAGATGGAAGTCCCGTCAGAGTACCGAATCCTCCGAGGGTCCCAGCTCGACGTTCTGTTTTGTTTTCTTCTGCTCTTAATCTCAACGGGTAGCTCTCGCTTCTCCCTGTCAAGGGATCTCCCTCTGTGTCGAGAGCGGAGCAGTTCACAAAGGAACAAAGTGGTGAAGAAGAGACGTGGATCTCATCGAGGCCAGGCAAATCCCGTGTTCGTTTTGATGTGTCTGCTCTGGCATGTCAGAGATACAGAAGAGCAAAGGATCTTAATGGCGCCCCTAGATGTTCGAGAAACTTCTCTACCGAGACGTTCACACACACATACATCCTTATCCCAGCCACACCCCAACCTACAACCCTCTGTTCACCTCTCTTGCTCCTTCTCCTCCTCCGCCCTCCGGAAAATCACTCTCTCAATCCACGATGAAGGTGTCTGGGCGAGACAGCAAATAAATCACAGGGGCCCAGCCTTTTGGAAGTCCCCCCTCCGCCTTTTCATTCCTTCAACCCCATTGAACCCTGAGCAACACGCTCTCTCCCCTCTCCTCTCTCTCCCCTCTCCTTTCTCTTCCTCTCCTCTCTCTCCCCTCTCCTTTCTCTTCCTCTCCTCTCTTCCCTCTCCTCTCGTCGTCTCCTCTCTCTCTTTTCTCTCGTCTCCCCTCTTCTCTCCTCTTCCCCTCTCCTCTCCTCTCCTCTCTCCCTCTCTCTCTCGCTCCTCTCTCTCCCTCTTTCCCTCTCCTCTCCCTCTCTCCTCTCCCTTCTCCTCTCCGTCTCTCCTCTCTCTCTCTCTCCCTTTCCTCTCCCCTCTCTGTGACCCATATGCCAGTCAGTCAGCCTCTGTTGGTAGGGGGGGATGGACGGCCGGGAACGGCAACATCAGAAGAAAAACGAGAGGCCTTGTTCGCCTCGTATCTGGGGGAAACATCAGCCTCCTCTAATTTGAGAACGGAGGAGGGCGTGAACGCACGTGTCACTTCCTGTTCGGCATCCCGACTGGTTTGCATCACGGGGGGGAGAGATCTTTGTTTGCCTTTGATCTCGCGGCTGGGGAGTTAACAGATGGATCTCTGTGTGAAAAAGCCGGAAGAAAGCCTTATTTGGGTGATTCACCCCTACCGCGGGCTGGTTCAGAGGGAAACGGATGGAAAACCAGGCGATGCAGAAACCGTTAGAAAGCCTTCCAGCTGTACGTCCTGAAAAGGGTGTCTGTGGCGTGTCTGTCAGGTCGTGTCTCGGAATTACACATCTAATAACGTCTAGCGCTTCCAGTTTCACACTATTAAGCTGTAATTAAAATGGGAGTTATGATTCGGGCAAGTCGGGGCTCGCTTTTTGGATGTGGGAGTGTCTTTTTATGGACAGTAAAATTAAGATGGGTTGGAGAATGGGTGGAAACACATGAATCAGAGGACCACAGCGCGGCATGGGGCTCAGGAGGTAGAGCGGGTTGGCTGGTAACCGGAAGGTTCCTAGTTCGATCCCAGGCTCGTCCTAGCGTGTCGAGGTGTCCCTGAGCGAGACACCTAGCCCCAACTGCTCCCGACGAGCTGTCTGTTGCCTTGCGTGGTTGACACCGCCATCGGTGTGTGAATATTTGCATGATTGGGTGAATGTTGGGCAATATTGTAAAGTGCTTTGAGTGGCCACTGGTTAGAAAAGCGCTGTATAAATGCAGTCCATTTACCATTTACCACAGGTCAGAAGTTAAATCAGGCAGGCCTGGAAGACCTGGTTTAGTTGTTTAGCTCCGTAGGGTGCTGCATCTGTGCACAGTCCTACACGTGCACACACAGTCCTACACGTGCACACACACAGTCCTACACGTGCACACACACAGTCCTACACGTGCTGACACACACCTCATCCTGGCTGTCCAAGAATACGGGATCCGGCAATTTGGACGATCGCAGCTTTCATCCCCTGTCTTGTTGTTTTCTCCCACGGAAGCATCTACGCCCTAATCAAACGCTGTGTTGCCGTGGCGACGCTAATTACGGATGCCTATGCGCCGGCGTTATCACCGCACGCCACACGCCTCAGGTGATGGAGGAGAGAGGGGGTGTCGGAGAGGCGGTGGTTATACTGAGCTTGTGTCCGCGCACGTGGGCTTCTGATGCAGGAATGTAATTTTCCTGGTACTGGGAAGGTCGGGAGTCGACACGAAGGGCGCGGCCCCCTGGAGGGCCACAAGAGGGCGCTAAGTGGCCCTCAGCGGACGCAGGCCGGGAATCTTGGATGGTGCTCAAAACACCCAGTGCTAAACCCATTCTATATAGCTAGCTTCACAGGTACAAATGATTCCTTTTGACTTTATTTTATCATCCTGATTTTGATTTGAGTTCACCTGGACTCTGCAACCCCCCTACCCACACCCATCTTACGCACTTATTGTATGTTGTACGTCCTTGCACATAAAAATAGTGCTTAGCATTGTGTAGCGTCTTATCCTGGCTATCTTTGTTGTATACGGGAATGGGTTAAACTAGCGATTTTAAGTGCTTTGCACTTGTTTCTATGAACGTCCTTACTGTACTGACGGCGATATATTGTTTCTCTTTCTTCTGACAAATGTACTCATTGTATGTCGTTTCGGATGTAAGCCTATGCTAAATGCCCTAAACGTAAAAATGCAAATGCGTTAATATCAAATGCTGTGTTCATGGACGGCTCGGAGCAAGGTTGCACAACATGCGGCAAACTTCTTTAAACTCTATCGCCTTGACTTAAAGACATACAGGAATAAGATGTGGTGCTAGGTATGTTAAGCATGGACTTGAAAACGTACAAGATGTACAAGCAACGGACAGATGTGACGTCATGTGAACAGCTTGTGGCGCCAGCTCTGCTTGTTTAATGACGTGGTTAAACGCTGGGGGTCTTGCAAGTAGGATTGTATTTCGAACCTGAGGTGGGGGGGGGGGGCGGGCGGTAAATGAGATGGATGCTGCGAGCAGCAATGGTGCGTGATACACTAGTTTGTTGTTCATAAAAACCAAGTAATGTCAACGCTCACTAAACACACATTAAGGAGGCTGAAACCCAATAAGAGAAGAGGGATGGCGAGATGAGTCTGTTGATCACGGAGGAGGGAGCGGATTCACTCATCCCACCAGCAGCACTGCAGTGCAGAACCAATATAGAAACGTGGAAGTGGAAAAGCATAACTTTTTTAAATAATTTGCTTCTCTGTAGAATATACATGGGACCTGGTTTTACAAAAGATGCATGTACAAAAGAAAGATGGATGCAAATATTATTTTACTAACCCAATACATATACCTGTTGGCTAATGATTATTGTCTGTATTTTTATTTTAATATATATATATATATATATATATATATATATATATATATATATATATATATATATATATATATATATATCTTGGTCTAGGCTTAGATATAGATTTACCACTCGGTTCAGGTCCTGATTCTGCTGTTGTCCTCTCTCAGATCGTGGCCTTACGGGAGCAGAACGCCCACATCCAGAGGAAGGTAGCATCTGGGGACGGGGATGACATCCTGGATGAAGCTCAGCTGAAGAAGCATGGAAAGGTGGGTCTCATCCTCCTCCAGCGCCTCCATTTTGGCCATCATCCTCTCCCCCCTTCACCTCATCCTGTTCTCCTTCTCCTATTCCCCGTCTCCTCCTCCTCCTTCTGTTCCCCATCCTCTCCCCTCTTCTCCTCCTCCTCCTCCTCCTCCTCCTCCTCCTCCTCCTCCTCCTCTTCCCCCAGTCCCCTTCTGCTGCTCCTCCTCCTCCTACTGGTCTTCATCCTCTTCCTCTTCCTCAATTCTCCCCCCCTGATCAACATCTAACTGTGTTTCCCAACCTCTGTGTCGGGGCCCCTCGTGGGCCTGGCTGATACGCCTGTGAGGGCCGCAGCAGTGGGCTGACCTTGCAGCAGAGGTTTTGAAGGCCTTAAACGAGGTCACAGTCCAAACAGGGTCTACACTCCACTGGTTTGACACATCTCGGCCGTACAGCGGTATCCATCTGACTCAGTGCTTAGCATAGAGTTAGCCTATAGCTTTAGATCAGTGACTCGGCCATCAATAATGAAAAGCCTCCCTCTCCGTCGCGTTCGGTGTAAACCCCCAAAAGCATTACTAGGTCAAACATGCAGACAGCGTTGTCTACGTCTCCGGATGGCTACCGCTCACCGGATCAATTGGAACAATGCTGGCATAAGGACAGGGAGAGAGAGAAGAGAGGAGACACCGAGGGACAGGCTGCCAAGGAGACCGCTAATCCAGTGGGTTGGGTTGTTCTAAGCTAAGTGATGATCACCCCCCCGCCCCTCGACAGACAGACAGACAGACAGACAGACAGACAGACAGACAGACAGACAGACAGACAGACAGACAGACAGACAGACAGACAGACAGACAGACAGACAGACAGACAGACAGACAGACAGACAGACAGACAGAGACTGTGTCAAGTGACTAGCTTGCGAATAGCAATGCTGAGCTATGTTTCCTGTAGATGCTAATGTGCGTCTTTGTGTTCAGCGATACCTCGGCTTCCTTTGCCTCAGCGAGTTGCCGTGCGCTCACAGTCGCGAACACCTTGATGAGACGGGAGGACGCACAGCGCAAGAACCCGATGGAGCGATTGAGGTGTCACTCCAATAAAGGGGCGGGACAGTACCGGGTCTTTTCTGGGGGAAACACACGCACAAAGTCAGCGGGGGGTCCTGCCTGCTGGGAGCACCACGCTCTTTGGCTGATTGGATAGAAGATGAAATGCACACACACACGCACGACGCGCGCACGCGCGCACGCACGCTCTCTCTCTCTTCTGCTCTCTCTCACTCCCTCACTCATCCACTGTACTGGCTAACCGATCAATGGGTGTTTTTGTTTTGCTGGTGTCGGTCATGTGACCGTGGCCGACGGAGCCTGTGAAAGACAGGAAGAAAGAAAGATGGTCATAATGAGTTCATCAAATAGTTGACTCTTTTACCCAAATAATCGTGCAACATCAATAGCCGACAGCCGGCTAGATGGCAAGGATTTGTTGGGTCATTCAGGCAGTCGATTGCTTATCATATATATAATGTAGCATAAGCATGCTGGTCAACTGGAAGCCCGTCTGTATTCTGCATGCCCCACCTAGCGACCGCTTTGAAGAACGCAAAGAGGAAAACCGAGGGAGAGAGAGGGAGTGAGAGAGAGAGGGAGAGGGAGAGGTGGACGTTGCGCTACACAGACCGTAAGGCAGCGAGTGTCAGCCTGAACTCAGGGATGCACCTGTCTGAGCCGGCTAAGGCTGCTGCTCTGAATTATGCATCGCCGGAGCTCCCCCGACTGAACATGAGAATCCAGGAGGCCTCGCAAGTCTGCCATCATTACTTTCATTTTTTTAACAAGTCTGCACTGTCGGGAGGTGCTTGAAACACATTCTTCTGGTCCAAGTCTACCTTTCCTAGTCTAAATCTAGGGTGGCCGAAGCATAGACGAATCCAAGGAAGTACCAGTCGTAAACATTTTTATGTTTACCTTGACCTTCTATGCGCTTTTGACAAAGGAGGTCTAGGACTTCAGGCGGTTAACACGTTTTTTTTTGAGGTCTCAATAACTTTAAAAATGCCATCCATATAAGGCACCTGCCTCTGTAACTTGGGGCCATTGCCTCACGTCGTCAAACCAACTGCCTGTGCTGCTGACACTGACTTGAGTCGCTAAGTCTCGCCACAGCAGTAATGACAGCTGCTACAAGATGGTGAAACACACAAAGCTGTCGCAGGATTCGTATACACCTGTGATTTATATTAGTACAACACACACTAAGGTGTTTTTGGTCGGCAAGATTTGAGAGTTGACGAAGTTGGAGAAAGACAAACGACCCGAACAGATGTACTCGCAGATAATTTCGCTCAAAGACAGCTGCTACGGCGATAGCTATTTCTAACAGGTTACACTCTACTATTTTTAATTTCTAAAGATATGGACGAAGGCAGGGCTTCCACTTTGTCTATGAAAAGCGATAGTAAGTAAGCAGGTCAATAAGTCCGCTCACAACCCTGTGTCATTCGCAGCTAAAAGCGATGAATCCCTAAATAACCTAATCACATTCCTATTCAGTGAGCAGCGGCGGCGGAACTAACATTTTATGTAAGCGAGAGAGGGCGAGAGGGAGAGAGCTCACTGCTTTGTAATGAGAACAGCTTATTTTGGAGGCTCCGGTATTCAAATCAGCGGGGTAGTTTAGTGTGGCTCCCGACTGCACGGCTCTGATGAACCATTGATCACAGGCAGGGCGTGGGTGGGGGGTGATGAACTATTTAGTCTACGGGACTCAACTCGCTCAGCAGGGAGCCTAGACAGAAGAGGAAGCACATGTTTTGTTTTATCCAGCTAACCGACCGGCCAAGCTTGGGCTTACAGACCTCAAACTCCCTGGTAGGGGTCCAGTGGAACTTCAAGTATTTAGTCAGTTAAAAAGCATATATTTATAATATTATAGTTTAAATATTTATATAAAAATGCAAAATGTATCATATGTCGATGGAAGAACCATCTATACTTTTCCCCTGTCTCAGGCACTCTCCTTGTTAAATTTTAAATCACATCACCACCACCCCCACCCCTCCCTCCCCTCTCCTTTGTCTTCCTCTCCTCTCTCCTCTCTGCCTTCTCCTCTCTTCGTCTCCTCTCTCTCTTTTCTCTCCTCTTCCTCTCTCCTCTCCTCCCATCCCCTCTTTCCTCCCCTCTCCTCCCCCCCTCCCTCTCCTCCCCTCCCTCCCCTCTCCTCCCCCCCTCCCTCTCCTCCCCTCCCCTCCCCTCCCCTCCCCTCCCCTCCCCTCTCCTCCCCCCCCTCCTCCTCTCCCCCCTCCCTCTCCTCCCTCCCTCCCCTCTCCCCTCTCCCCTCTCCCCTCTCCCCTCCCCTCTCCTCCCTCCCCTCCCCTCTCCCCTCCTCTCCCTTGTCCCCTCAGCATCGTCTGTCCAACGGCTCCCTGGACTCGGGCCACGAGGCCAGCCAGGTGGCGGAGCTCCAGGAGCTGCTGGAGAAGCAGAACTACGAGCTGGCCCAGATGAAGGAGCGCATGTCCCTGCTTTCGTCGCGCGTCTCGGAGGTGGAGCTGGAGCTGGAGACGGCCCGCAAGGACCTCATCAAGTCGGAGGAGATGAACCACAAGTACCAGCGGGACATCAAAGAGGTGGGGCTAGGGAAGACGCTCAGTCACTCACTCACTCAGTCACTCACTCACTCAGTCACTCACTCACTCAGCCACTTAGTCACTCGCTCACTCACTCACAGATACTCACTCTCACTCGGTTACTCTCTCACACACGCACGCACGCACGCACACTCCCAGTCACTCTCTCACACACATACTCACTCACTCAGTCACACACACACACACACACACACACACACTGTACAAGTGTTTGTACACTAGCAGAGGGAGCGATGTGTTGTGGTCAGGTCAGTGGTCATGCCATCTTGGCACGGTCGTATGTGTGTGTGTGTGCTTGTGTGTGTCTTGATTGACTGATGGAAAGAGAGGGAGATGCGAGTGCAAGCTCACATGAACCCCAGCTGAAAGGACTATTGATTGCTGCAGTCAGAGGCAACTGATTGGGCCCTGTGTTGTGTGTGTGTGTGTGTGTGTGTATGTGTGTACTCTATATCCCTATTTGTATTTTTGTGTTAATGTGTGCATGCTTTTATGTTATATTCTGTGGGCACGTGTGCATGCATGACTTCATGAGAATGCACCCTGTGTGTGTTTCGTGTGTGTGTGTGTGTGTGTGTGTGTGTGTGTGTGTGTACTGTCTATACATATTTTTATTTTTGGTTAAATGTGTGCATGCATGAGTTCATGAGAATGCACTTTTGGTGTGTGTGTGTGTGT
>NC_136951.1:15599892-15727392 GCF_949987615.1 Pollachius pollachius
GTTGGAACATCGACAGCAAAGATGCCTTTAATAGCGCTGAGGCAAAATCGCCTAAATCAGCGTGGCTCCTCATTCTGATACTTGTGGCGTTCTGTAAGTTCAATCGATCATGCCTCAACTCACTAATTTGAAAAGAGGTTTGAAGCGCTATTTTCACCTAAAGTGGAAAATCAATCAAATGGCTTCACGACCGTAGCGTTAGTTAGTGATCGTAAATCCAGCAACGACAGACAAACGCTAAAGCAATTGTGCACTTTCATTAATGATGGTTCTGATACCGTTGGTATCGGGGGTTTTTTTCCTATAGAATGAAAAAATGGTATCTGAACATCTCCGCTTTCATTCCACATTCTTACCAAAAGGCCACCAAATCAGAGCTTTTCTCCGACCCTTAAGCTACCGTGTTGTCTCTAACCCTCTCCCCGCCCCCAGGCTCGACAGCGGGAGAAGATGAACGAGGAGCACAACAAGCGTCTGTCGGACACGGTGGACCGGCTGCTCACGGAGTCCAACGAGCGTCTCCAGCTCCACCTGAAGGAGAGGATGGCTGCGTTGGAGGAGAAGGTGAGGAGTGGGCCGGTGGGACCGCTGACCTCAGGGTCCCACGCGGCCAACACTTAAAAATAGTACTTAGAATGCATAGCGTCTTATCTTAGCTAGCTTTGTTGTATACGGGGAATGGGTTACCCTAGCGATTGTTAGTGCTTGGCACTTGGTTCTATGGACATCCTTTACCGACAGCGATATTTTGTTTCTCTTTCTTCTGACAAATGTACCTAATATAAATGTACCGCTTTGGATAAAAGCGTCTGCTAAATGACGTAAATGTAAATGTAACACTGCCTCATTCCTCACCTTCGGCGTTGGTGACTGACGGATCACCTTTTGAATGTCACAAAATGGCAGACATTCTCTTACTCCCTTTTTTTCCCGCCTTTTTTCTTTTTCGTTGTAGAACCTGTTGATCCAGGATTCAGAAGGTTACAGAAAACAGTATGAGGACTCGATACATGAAAAAGTAAGTGGTTGGTTTTCAGTCGGGTATGTGTGGGGGTGGGGGGGGGTATCCAACATTCGTAGCTTCTCCCCAAGTCCCTGCCATTATCTGGGTTTTGTCGGATAGTGCATAGGGGCCAACTACCCTGAACCAAACTGAGGTGTTGAATTGCTGCTGATCCTTTGTTATTTAGTTAATTTCACAGATATCTCATCTGGGGCGAACAAAGTAAATTTCTTAAATTTGTTTTAACTACGTTAAAGTTTCAGTCACACTAGAGGGAACAAACAACATTAAATGGCTAGTAAATCTCATTTTTATGAGAAAGTTAGGCTTAAAACATAAAAACACAAATGTTAGGGCTATTATTATCCATGTGTATCCATGTTCTAAAAGCCTCATCTATGGGATGGATGCTCAAGGCCTGTTCCTTACTTCTTGTTCCCTGCTTCCTTTTTCCTACTTCCTGTTTCCTGCCTTACGTTACCCTTCCCCCCGTAGACCCACCTAGCGGAGGAGATCGATAAGCTACGAGGGGAGCTGGATCAGTTCAGGATGAGGACCAGCTCCCTCACTGAACCAACCCTGTCCCGGTAGGTCGTCGCATGAGGGGGAAAACTAGACTCCATGATTAGGAAGATTATTCGGCGGCATGTGGTTCAGGAGGTAGAGCGGTTTCCCGGAGTGTCGAGGTGTCCCTGAGCAGGACGCCTCAACCTAACTGCTCCCGACAGGCTGGCAGTCACCTTGTATGGTTGACACCGCCATCAGTGTGTGAATGTGTGCATGAATGGGTGAACGTGAGGCGATTTTGTAAAGTGCTTAGAGTGGCCACTGGTTAGAAAAGGGCTGTATAAATGCAGTCCAAATGCAGTCCATTATCAAAGACGAGCGCTAGTTTATACTAAAGATGGCCATGTGTGTGGTCGAACCAAACCTCTACTTAAACAAACGTACCTGTTCATATTGATCCCAATACAAGATGGCTGTCACCATGTCCTATTCAGTGTTCTTCACGGTTGTAACTCATTGTGTGTGTGTGTGTGTGTGTGTGTCTGTGTGTGTCTGTGTGTGTGCAGGTCTCACATGGACACTTCGGGGGAACTCCGCTACTCGCTGGGCTCGCTGGCGGAGACCCAGTCGGACCACTACCGCTCGGCCAAGGTCATCCGACGTCCCCGGAGAGGTCGCGTGGGCCTGAGGGAGTCCAAGGTGAGACCGGCTCGGCCATGTCTTCTCTTTGTCTCTCTACCGCTCTCTCAGTCTTTTATTGTCTTTCATAAACATAAACAGTTCTATTTAGACCTGTTCTGTGATTAGTCCATCGGGAAGGATACGATCGACTTTATTAATCGCTAACAGTGAAACTAGATGCTAAAAAAGACCCATGCATTGATTGTATCCAGCCTATTGCCAAAGGGGCTCTTCGACTTACTGCCTCTATGTCCTCTGTCTGTCTGTCTGTCTGTCTGTCTGTCTGTCTGTCTGTCTGTCTGTCTGTCTGTCTGTCTGTCTGTCTGTCTGTCTGTCTGTCTGTCTGTCTGTCATCTCCAGGCTAAGTCCCTTGGCGAGCAGGAGTGGCGCTCCCAGCAGCTCGGAATCGGTGGCCACCCGTTCGAGAGCGACACGGAGATGTCGGATATGGACGACGACGACCGCGAGACGCTGTTCAGCTCCATGGACCTCCTGTCGCCGGGCGGCCACTCGGACGCGCAGACGCTCGCCATGATGCTTCAGGAGCAGCTGGACGCCATCAACAAGGAGATACGGTGTGCTAGCTAGCTTGGTCGTGATACCGTGTGAAAACAAGGTGGAACTGCGTCGTAGAAGCTACGGTGTGCTAGCTAGCTAGGTGGAGATACCGTCTGATAGCTAGGTGGAAAGGCAGTAGAAGACACGTTGTGCTAGCTAGCTAGGTGGAGATACCATCTGATAGCTTGTTGGAAAGGCAGAAAATGATACGTTGTTTTAGTTAGCTAGGTGGAGATACCATCAGATAGCTAGGTGGAGATACAGCTGGCTAATATAGAGAAGTTAAGCTGTGTTAGCGAACAGTAAATACAATGCGCGAGCCACAGCACTTGGGTGGGGATAAGGTGTGCTAGCTTGTCGAGGATGCTATGGCTTTAAAGACCGTATATGACAATGGCTGCTAATGTAGAAAGGGCCTATAATGTGCATGCTAGACTCTGGACTAAACTATTTATTAGGTACTTGCATGAAGCCCATGATGCCTTGAGGAGACTTCTTACTATCTTGTTAATGCTGTAATTATCTCAAGCCTATTCACATGTATAATTGCAAATGCAAATGCAGTAGATATTTTGGTCAGATGTTGTTAATATGCCTGGCGCAATCGCTGTAGACCAAGATACGCTTCTCAAAGCTTACTGGAGAATGAAATAATTTGACTCTCAAATAGCATTTGGCATCCTGGGAGTTGGTAGCTAATTAGCATGCTAACGCCCGGGTAGGGTTATTTATGTGAACAGACTTTAAGTCTTTCTATCTCCCCGATACAGGCCTGTAATTATTCTGTTGAATGAGCTCTTAGGAGCCTCTCCGTTTTGAATCCATCAAAGCCATGTCTATGCAAGGCACAGCACAGATTCACACAGAATTCATTTAGCCACACAACAAATTCACTTATTTCCTTTGTGATGACACCAGATATCCTAGGGAAGCTATTTATCTGATCCGAGCTGATCCGAGCTGATAGGACAGTTGAAGACGATTCAGTTTTAATTAAAGACGACTAAACACGTATTGATCCACCGCTTGATGGTCCGTTGAGTCTCGTATTCCCGCCGGCTGTGAGATCGTGATGAAGGGTTATATACAGAAACATGACTTGACAATATGACTGTCTCATCCCAACCCACCCATCACTAATCCACCCAATCTAACCCCATCCCAACCTAACCCCACCCTCCGAACTCCGTCTCCCTGCTGCCTTTGCACCCCTCAACCATCCACCCCTCCACCATTGACCAACCTCCCTTCATCCTCCACCACCCAACTCACCGACCCTCCTGTTTCCTCCCAACCCATCCATCACCCATCCACCCAACCACTCCACCTAACCCCAAGCTCCAAACTCCCATCTCCCTGCTGCCTCTCAACCCCCCCTCATTCTCGATCCACCACCCCCCACCTCCACCTCCTCCCACCAGGCTGATCCAGGAGGAGAAGGAGTCGACGGAGCTGCGGGCGGAGGAGATCGAGAACCGCGTGGCGAGCGTCAGCCTGGAGGGCCTCAACCTGGCCCGCATGCACCACCACCACCACGGAGGGGCCTGCATCACCGCCTCCGCCACCGCCTCCTCGCTGGCCTCCTCCTCCCCGCCCAGCGGCCACTCCACCCCCAAGCTGGACCCCCGCAGTCCCGCGCACGACATGGAGCGCATGGGGGTCATGACCCTGGTGAGCCCGCCCCCCGGAGGACTTTTAGTTTGGGGTACTCGTGTTCCAGGTCTGACCGCAGGCCAGTCCTCATGTGAACAGCTTCTTCTTCTTCTTCTTCTTCTTCTTCTTCTTCTTCTTCTTCTTCTTCTTCTTCGATGATGATGATGATGATGTGTTGATGTATTGACGTGGGATCGCCTGTCTTCCCCTCTGCTCTGTCTCCCTACAGCCCAGCGACCTGAGGAAGCACAGGAGAAAGGTACAGTCGCTTATGCTAGCACTTCTTCAAATACTTCGGCACAGAACGTACACACTCACAATGTTATGAGATAATTTGGATGAAAGTGTCCATAAAATGGCATATGTTTATACCAAAGATGTTCCTGTATTCAACCGACGATTTGCTATTAGCAAAAATCGTCTCTGGTTGGTATTAGTTGTTTCGAGGCATAAACCACAACTGTGTGACTAATGCTGGCCAACGGCTATAGGGTTAGTGTTCCTGTGGTTATGACCTCTAACACTAGAATATGCTTGTTGTAATAACAAAACAATAAACAAATCTCTTCCGTTAAGTACGATCTTGCCGCTCACTCGGAACACAGTTCGTCCGAATCAGATCCCAGAACAGGAATGCGAATTCAAGGATTCACTTACCAAAAAAAACGTGTGCTTGAAGTTTCACGACATTAAGACGCCAAAACCCGATCTTTTTTCAGATAGCGGCGGTTGACGAGGACGGACAAGACAAGGCCACAATCAAGTGTGAGACGTCCCCTCCCCCGACGCCGCGCACCGTCCGCATGACGCACACGCTGCCAGCGTCATCGCACAACGACGCAAGGGGGTGAGTTCGGTCCGCCGAACACAGTGGACACCCAGACGAGGCTTCTCCTTGAATACAAGTGCCCTACTCTAAGCTAGCTAGCTACACTTTATCTTTAATACCGTCTGTTTAAGCCAACTTTCAATTCTCTATTTTCTTCAAGAAAAGTTATCAGAGTCGCCATAGCTCAGGAGGTAGACCTATATGTGCTAGTTTGATCCCCGGCTCCTCCTAGCCGAGTGTTGAGGTGTCCCTGAGCAAGACACCAAACCCTCACTGCTCCTTACTGTCGCCTGGCATGGATGCCTCCGTCATCCGTTATAAATCGCTGTGGATGTTAATGTATGTATGAACCGTTATAAGTTGCTTTGGAGAAAGGCGTCTATTAGGGCTAAATGCCCTAAAATGTAAAACTTTATAAAATATTCGGCTTTAAACATGTCCCGCTCGTACAACCAAAATGGACGCCGATGCTGACCGCGTGCTCGTTGCTACCCCCAGGATGGCGTCCTCGCTGGAGGCCGAGGCCAGCGCCCTGAGCAGCGTGGCCAGCAGCCAGGACTCGCTGCACAACAAGCAGCCCAAGAAGAAGGGCATCAAGTCGTCCATCGGCCGGCTGTTCGGCAAGAAGGAGAAGGGGCGTCTGGGGCACATGGCCCACCGACACGTCATGGTTGATCCGCACGGTGGGGCATTGGTAGCACTGATGGTTAGCATGGCTGCTTAGCAGTGATAGTAAGCATGGCTGCTTAGCAGTGATAGTAAGCATGGCTGTTTAGCAGTGACAGTAAGCATGGCTGTTTAGCAGTGATAGTTAGCATGGCTGCTTGGCAGTGATAGTTAGCATGGCCTCGCTAATGTTACCTTGGCTTGGATTACTTGGCTAGCTTGATTTGGAATAGAAAAGCACAGCATAGGATGTTGGTCTAGAGTAGAATACAACATGGTTCCAGAATAGGAGATGTTTCTAGAATATAATTGGGAATAGAATGCGATCCTACTCCATTTTATTGCAGTAGGATCCAATAAAATGAAATAGAACATGGTTCTACAATAAATAATAAATAAAAAGTTGAGAAGAATAGAACAGATTCTTCAAGCTAACAGAGAGTTAGCATTGGCTGGTTAGCATTATATCGCTAATGTCTCTCTTGTCATTCCCTCTTCCAGCACCGGTGAACGACCCCGACATCGGGGGTCAGGATATGGGCATGGGGAAGCTTGGCACTCAGGCTGAGAAAGACCGCAGACTGAAAAAGAAGTATGTTTTCCACCCAAAACACACCTACTGTCTGAAGCAGCATCGCACTACACATAAACTACCCTTCAGCTTAGCTAGTGGCTAATCAATAAACACCTGTCACTATTAAAACCGGGCGAGGACAGTGCAGTGTGTTCAGATCCCATCCTATCCCATAGTGTCCCCGCTCTATCTGTAGCCTGAGCAAGAAGTCCCTTTCTGCTCCGTAACGGCCTGTCTCTCTGTTCACTAAGCTGCTATATCTATCAATATCTATATCTATATATAGATAATATTTGCAGTAGCCTTTCTACAACGACACAAGCATGTAAAACAAACAAACAAGGAAGGAACCTTTCAAACACTGTAGCCTCGGTAGACACACATTATGTTCCCCTTTACCGCGCTGCGCACTATTCTAAATCACCCTGTGGATCAGTATTTAACAAGGCCCCGGGTCTCAATTCACCAGGGTCTGGATCACCATTGAGCAGCCGAGAATCAGGCCAAGTATATTCAGAGACCACGCCAAAATCGAGTCTATCGATCGGGCTTTAGAGTCCAATTAATCTAGCTGGGCTTCCTGATCCATAAGGGAAGTGTATATAAAACGCAGCCCCACCCCCCCTCCCTAGCGGCCATTTTAGCTCATCGTCGCCCAAGACATGAACTCTACACTCTACACAAACCAACCGTCTCTGAACCAGGAATGTGTATGTGTAGTCTGTGAGTCGGGCGTGTGTGTGTGTGTGCGCATGTCGTGTGTGTTCTATTCTTCTGTACATTCGCCTCGTCCCGCAGCCAAATGCTGAATGTCATTTGGCCTCAAATGTGCACAACTGAGTTATCGTGACAAGACTAACTGTGACGCCCATGGTGGTATTGTATGGGGGGGGTGGTGGTGATGATGCCCGTTGTCTTTGTGGTGGGGCTGCACTGAACTATGGATGCAGGGCGCAGGATGCATCGTGGTGCCTCCCCTTCTCTTCGTCTCTTGCATGCCATCTCAAAGCCTGCCCCCCCCAAACCTTCACATTTCAGCTAACCGCTAACGGCATCGCTAGCGGGAGATGGTGGTTCGCCGGTTCATGCGTCTTGTCTGTTGATTGGTCGGAATCCGGCGTGGGGGCGGGGGTTAGTGTCTGTGGATCTCGGAGCACATTTGAAAATCTGTTCTGTCTGTGTGTGTGTGTGTGTGTGTGTGTGTAAGGGGGCGGTCGGGAATGATGTGGGAATGCGGGGAAAGACATACAGGGACATGGTCGTGTTCCCGTTGCATTTCTCATCTCCTCTCGTCACTGGAGCTGCACGAGCTGTGGTGGGGGTGAACACCTTGTACACGGACCGCCGCTCTCTCTTTCTGACTTGCTTCCATCCCCCCCCCGGTGCTCAGAAAGCGTGTTGTACAAAGAATGTCCTCCAACATGACCTTTGGCGCACATGTGTGTGAACAAGATGCATGTTATTTGTTTGTGCGTCCATGTCAGTGTTTGTGTGTGTTTGTGTGTGCTTGCATTCAACCTTTTTTTAATTTTTTTTAGAGTCCTATCGGAAACTGCTGTTAACCCATTAACATTTGTGTACTTTTGTCTCCTGTAATCTCTCTCTCTCTCTCTCTCTCTCGTCCCCTCCTCTCTCTCGTCCCCTCCCCTCTCTCTCTCTCTCGTCCCCTCCCCTCTCTCTCTCTCTCTCGTCCCCTCCCCTCTCTCTCTCGTCCCCTCCTCTCTCTCGTCCCCTCCCCTCTCTCTCTCTTCCCCTCCTCTCTCTCATCCCCTCCCCTCTCTCTCTCTCGTCCCCTCTCTCTCCCTCTCTCATCCCCTGCTCTCTCTCGTCCCCTGCTCTCTCTCTCTCTCTCTCTCTCTCTCTGGTCCCCTCCCCTCTCTCTCCCTCTCTCATCCCCTCCCCTCCTCCCTCTCTTCATCCTCTGATTCTCTAACAAAGCGGGTAAGTGGTGAGGCCGCGTGATATCCTGACCCTCCTGGGCCTGGTGTCCATCGTTCCCCTCGCTGTGTCTCCCGTCTCTCTGTCTCCGTGTCCGTCCATCTGTCCTTCTGTATGCCATCCTCCACCAAGAGACAAGAATGCTAAATGCCAAGGCTACGCCACAGTCCTTCTCTGTCTGTCCTACGTCCGTCTGTCTGTCAAATCTCTCTCTGTGTCTTCCATCTATTATTTTCGTTCTGTCTCTCGCTCTCTATTTCTGTCTCTTTCCATACTTCTATTTATATCTCTTGTTACTCACCCTCTCTCTCTACCTCTTTCCATCACGATTTCTCTCTCTCTCTCTCTCTCTCTCTCTCTCTCTCTGCTCAGTGGCTGTCGGTGACGCTTCATTTGCTTTCTTTCCCTTCACTAACTCTGTTAAGCCCCGCCCCCGGCCCCTCCCCCATGCAGCTGAACCAATGGGCTGGACTGAGAATGTGCGGCGTCCCACTGGGGGCTGACTTACACCTGGAATGTTCTTCCTCCTCGTCCTTATACACCTGCCTCTTCCTCGCTCTCTCTCTCTCTTTATGTGTGTGGAGTCACAAGCTGTAGCACCCGGTTGCAGGAATGTAATGTGGCTTCTTACTGTCGCCGTGTGTCTGATCTCGTATGATTTGTCGTGTTTATAGTTCTCTGAACTCGCTATCTCAACCCTTCAACATCTTCCTCCTCCTCCTC
Organism: Pollachius pollachius; assembly: GCF_949987615.1. Lineage (NCBI taxonomy): Eukaryota > Metazoa > Chordata > Actinopteri > Gadiformes > Gadidae > Pollachius > Pollachius pollachius. Next base: position 15,609,025 of record NC_136951.1, read on the forward strand.
CTCCTCCTCCTCCTCCCCTTCCAGCTCCACAGTCAGTGGACGTTCATTTCCTTCTCTTATCAGCCGAGGCTGAGCATAAGAATCACACATTTTGTCGACGCAATGCCACATGTGTTTCGACCTTGAATGTAAACACGATGTGTTTATTGTCAGTGTTTCATTGACCTTGTGCGCTGTGGGAAGGTGCTGCTACTCAAGTGGTCCTCAACACTTTAGTGGCCCCTGTTCCGAAATTTTGTTCAGAAAAATGAGTGATACTTCAATTTCCAGGTTGTATATAATATAAATATCCCAGTGAACGCATGCTAATGACACTATGCTAATTAGTAAACTCACAGTCATTTCATATATATCTTATCAGACCCTTGAAACCTTTTTTAAATGTCCAATCAAGTACCAATAGCTCATAAATCAGCAGTCTCCCAGACGCTCCATTATGCAAATGAGGCGGCCCAAAGTGGGCCCCCGACCCAGAGGTTGGGCAACACCACACTACACTCCTGAGGGGCCCTCGTCCCTGTCCATGCCTCCACGGCCCCCGCCATGCCATCCTCTGGGAATGCCCATGTACATATGTGTGTGTGTATATACGTGTGCGTGTCTGTGACACACAGGCGTCTATACAGTGCGGACAGTTTGTGTGTCTATTCCGTTTACACCGCCGTCGTGGGAATGTGCCGCAGCAGCGTGTGATGGAGTCGATGTTGCCTGCCGTCCCTGGTCAGGGCGTGATGATTCTTCTACTCTATTATTGTCCTTTTCTTATTCTACTGTTTGTATCTCTCTTTGCGCTGAGTAGGCGAGGGCCTCTGGACGCACCGCTCATTAAGTCCGTGGCCGCGTCCCACCTTAACCTGCGGTACTTACTAAGCAAATACTCTCCTCTCTCTGTCCTCCCTGCAGAACACACACTGACCGCCACGCCATCCCAGCACCCCACACACGGGGATCACAAGCATTCCATTTGGTGTTCGAGTGTTTTAGTCTTGGAATACTGATAATACTGCAAAACTACGATAATAAAGTGCTGTTCTACTGTTACTGCAGGGCAAGGTGTTGTACTATTGATAGTACTGCAGTACTGCTATAATACAGTACTGTTCTACTGTCAATACAGGCCAAGGTGTTGTACTATTGATAGTACTGCAGTACTACTATAATACAGTACTGTTCTACTGTTACTACAGGGCAAGGTGTTGTACTATTGATAGTACTGCAGTACTACTATAATACAGTACTGTTCTACTGTTAATACAGGCCAAGGTGTTGTATTACTGATAGTACTGCAGTACTACTATAATACAAGACTGAAGTACTGTTGTAGTGTTTCTACAGTGCAAGGTGTTTTACTACTGATGGTACTGCAGTACTACTATAATATAGGTACTGTCAGTGAGTCACACATGTGGGTGAAGGTAGCCTTGTGCCTTTAAGGGTGTGTGTGTGTGTGTGTGGCATGCTTATCCCATCTCCTTTCTCCAACACAGCAGAGATGAATGATAAACCCACCTTTCTAAAGCTATTGGGTGCACAGGACACACACACACACACACACACACACACACACACACACACACACACACACACACACACACACACACGTCTCTTAGACACACACACACATACCGCAAACCCCACCCCATCCCATTTGGATCACAGTGCTTAGTGGCTAAGGAGTGCCTTTTAAAAGAGGTTGTGTGAGGGATTGTAATGTTTAACGTGTGTGTGTTTGTGTGTGTGTGTGTGTGTCTGTGTCCATGTGCTGCTCTTTGGAAAATGGATGCTAAGGAAGTGTTGCGCTCTTCCCGTCCCCAGGCACGAGCTATTGGAGGAGGCCAGGAGGAAAGGCTTACCTTTTGCCCAATGGGACGGCCCGACAGTGGTCGCCTGGCTGGAGGTAGGCGGCATGAGAGGCCCAGTGCCACCATGAGGTGGCTGAGGGAATACGGCTCATCAGTGTTAGCATGCCATAGCCGCAGAAAGGCTAAATGACGACAACATCAGGCTACTGCATCAAAATCAAAATCTACCAATTATTAATCAGAGCCCTAAATATCTTTTTGAATTGATAAAAATCAGCCCTGAAAAGTTAGTACTGACTACACAAACATGGACACTACTCTTTCCTCAGGTCATGTGTTTTATTAGTGGATAATCAAACTAACTACAGCAATGTGTAAAGCATTCTCACTCTGAACTGTGCTTTCAACTCCTGGATAGTAAAGCATCAGCAAATTGTACCGAAACACCGCTATGGAAATGCACATTAAACAGTCGACCATAGTAGTGTAAACCCTGACCCCTTACATTCGCATCATTACTCCTTGTTACGATGAAACAAGCTAGCTTGGCCTTTCCGTGGGTTATTATTAACATCTTTGCATCATGTTGGTGCAGTGCAAACACCCCCTACACACTCCCAGCAGCGTTGGCAGTGGTTCGGGAACCACAGCCACGCTTTCCATTGTTCTGTAACCACAGCCTAAGCAATGGGGTAATGTGTCTCTGCTGATCATTTTGTTGCCTTCGCTATTTTTCTAAAAATACGTCAAGCGGGGCGCCCCGTCAATAGACGGGGCGAAAAAAACAACTGAGAGAGCTAAGACCCATCATGGTGCCGATATGAAATAAGTCTTAATATATAAATTTATATATAAAACATAATGCTCATACTAGACTGAGATATAAAATCATACAGCCCCTTCAAAGCCTGCTTGTGGAATCCATGAAGATGTTTGTGTTGCTATAATTGATGCTACACTGCCCTCTGGTACCAGAAGGTTGGATTACACCCCAACATGCAACCCTCTTTACACTCACACAAGCCAAGACCGTTCGCTGAGAGTGAGCCCCCTAGTCCCTACACTGTCCTCTGTGAGTAGAGACACAGATACAGTTGTACTGTAGGATTTTACAGAGATTTTTTAGATTTGCTCCTTCACTTTTTGTCCCCCCCCCATTCGTTTTTGATACTTTTACCCACCGTTTCCGAAGTTCTTCCAACATGTCAGTCGTTGTCTAACTGGTGACCTGTAAGGTGGACGAAAACATACACATCAACCCAGTAAAAAAATTGACTACTGGCTCGATTGTGAGTTTAATGTTTGAAGTTAAGAAATGGATTAACATGGTTCATCTATTTTGAAAGAATTGGAAGGAGTATATACACTATTTTCCACTATTTACAGTTAATTACAGTTTTTTATTCCTTGCACACGTTTAGATTTAAATATGAAATGTAAACGTCATTTTATTTGTAAATGTTTTTGTAAAATGATTTTGTAAAATGTAAATGTAAACGTTTTTGTAAACCTAAATGGAAAATGTGAACGTAAACGTTTTTGTAAACGTAAATGTCAAAATGGCCTGTTTGCTTCTGCGCCCATCCCAGCTGTGGCTGGGCATGCCCGCCTGGTACGTAGCGGCGTGCCGGGCCAACGTGAAGAGCGGCGCCATCATGTCGGCGCTGTCGGACACGGAGATCCAGCGGGAGATCGGCATCAGCAACCCGCTGCACCGCCTCAAGCTCCGCCTCGCCATCCAGGAGATGGTGTCGCTCACCAGCCCCTCGGCCCCGCCCACCTCCAGGACCGTGAGTCAAAACAAACGCACCTCCTCCCCGAGTTATACATCTAGAACTATATCTCTATAGATATAGATTTAGGTGATTATCTATAGATATATATATCTATAGATTTAGAGTCTATCTATATCTATATAAATATTTAGAGGAATGGATTTAGATGTATATATCTATCTATTGATTTGATATATGTGCATGTATTTCTGTCTGCTATATATATATATCTATAGATCTATAGATATATATCGATATACATCATCTATGTATATAGATATAACTATATAGACTTAGACAAATATCTTTACACTCGTCCTTCCTATCGGCAAAAATGTCATACTGTCAAATATATAGCTATTTTTAAATTCTATATTTTTTGATGTGAGACAGAAAGCTTGTGGGGACTGTAATGAATAAAATGAATGAACACACACACACGCACACACACACACGCACACGCACACGCACACACACACACTCTGTGAGGTATCTGCCCCTCCGTCTGGACATGTGAGTGTTCTGTTGGCTGTGCTTTAGTGCGCAGTGGGGACCTGCACAGACTAAGGACTGTGTGGTTAGTGGGATGGACCCAGTGTCTATTTATACAGCAGCAGTTCGCTTTGTTATGGCACAAGTTGCCACGGATACCACACCCATGACCAACTCGTACCGCCTTTGCTTGCCCACACACGCACACACACTCGCACACAAGCACGCATACACACACGATTAATAAGAAGCCGGTCCCAAAAATAGTGCTGCACATTTTCGGTGGCGGCTACCTGTTTGCTTCACCATGACGACCAAGACAGCCATGGCAACAGCCTCGCTCTCCCCCATGGTCCTTGTCAGGTCTCAGTGGGAAGCTCAGTCCCTCTCACACTCGCACGCACGCACGCGCGCGGTTGTGACCCTACATTGCGGTCTAACGCCTGATTTCCGCCGTGGACACCGCTGCTGATCGCTGCCACTCTAATCAATGAAACCATCCCCACCGGGCGCGCTGCTGAACGTCTCAGCAGCGTCCCAGGAGCGGTACGCCGCGCCCCAGCGCTTTCATTCCGTAGCACTTCGATTGTTGACGCGAGCCGTTGCTGAACCGCGTCAATTTCAACAGAGCAGATCGAGCCGGGCAGGAAGTGAAAAAGTAAAAGCCACAGAGCATCCGGTCAATTTTCAAAATAAAACACAATACTCAGCTCATGTAGCCTTTCACAACTTCACATAAACATTACGTCATGACCGGTGGCACCAGGTCAGCAGTCAATCAATGAAAGGGTCTCAGAGGGTCGGCAACATGGACGACGAGAGACTGATTGTCGAAGTGGAGCAACGTAAAATATTTCATTAAATAAATCATCGTTTTTATAAGGATAAAGTCAGAAAGGACAAAGCCTGGCATTTAATTGCAGTAGTTTTGGGAGTGGAAGGTGAGTACATTAGGTTTTGGATTATCTCATGGTCTCGCGTGAATACGGCTGGCTCACAAGGCAGCGCTACGCTGCCGTTCCGCGCCCGGTGGGGATTGACGCAGGGCAGAGTTCGCAGCCGTTCCGCGGCGCATACGCTCCCGGTGGAAATCAGGCGTAAGCAACCCACACACACACACACGCGCACACGCACACGCACACACACACACAGCGCAACTGGACTGGAATGTAAACGCCACAGCAACAAACGTACACGCATGGATGTAAGGGTACTGCACTTAAGACAGCGATGGCTCATGGGAAATGTACTTTGTACACCATGCAGGAATCACCTGGCATTCAATACCTCCTCATCACATCTCTTGTACTGCGCATGGCGAGACATACTTCCGTGTGACCATGACCAGTGTACCGTTGTCCCTTGTGTCTTGTCACCCTTGTGTTCTGTTTTGTGTGTTTCTCGTGTGTGCGTGTTTCTTGTGTGCGTGTTTTTCTTGTGTGTGTCTGTGTGTGCGTGTGCGTTCATGCGCCCGTCGCCCCAGGGTGCAGGGGCGGGGCCGTGTTGCCAGCTCTTCGTCTGACTGTGATGCTATAACACTATTGGCTTACAGTGGTGCTGCTCTTCTTCTTTAACACTGCTTGCCCCTCCCACCGGAACCTCTACTACCAATCACCCGCCGCCTCTGGGCCCTCCCAAACCCCGCCCCCTCCTCTCCCCCGCGCCGCGCCGCGCCGCACGCTGCGTAGGCGTCGGGCAACGTGTGGGTCACCCACGAGGAGATGGAGACCATGGCCGCTCCCTCCAAGACGGTCAGTGATCCTCGTCTTCGTCCTCCGTCGTCTCGTTCCCTTGTCGTTGCTCCATCGTCCACTAACTCCTTACCTTCCTGCCCCCTTGTGTCGTTTTGCGGCCGAGTTTCACTTGTACTTGCATTGTATCCTTATTCTCTTGTCTCCTTGTTCCCTCGTCTCCTTCTTCCCATGTCTACTTGTTCCCTTGTCTGCTTGTTCCCTTGTCTCCTTGTCCCCTTACTCTAGTGGTCCTGTCCTGTCTTTGTGTCTTTAATAAACTAGTGGTTCAGCCTAAGAGAATCAGAGAGAGAAGTCTGTGCGGCGTTAGTTGGTTCTTGCTGGCGTATGTCCGAGGTCAACATGTCTCTTCAGTGGGATTGCAGATGATATCTTGTGGGTGGTGGTGTGGCGGCCGCCGTTCCAGACACTGAGCAGTGATTTGTAGTCTTGCACTGCTCTTTAAGGAACAGTTTGGTACACACTGAAGTCTGAGCAAAGTGTCACATCTGTACTTTTGTCTATACTCATTCCAGTGACTCATAATTGCCTCTAATATGTATCATTACATTTCCTACAGAAATCTCAGTCTGAGGAGGGCAGCTGGGCACAGGTACTGCACTACAAACACCCAACACGTCTTCACTCAAGCACTACCCATAAACTCACATGCTGCTCATACTCTAAAGTATACACACATACTGGCCATACTCAGAAGTAATCACACATACGGGCACTACTCAGAAGTATACACACATAATGGCAATACTCTTTCCTTGAGAGTACGACCCTTTGAGATATCCACTGTGGCCGTGCAAGAGGATCAGAACCAACCACGATAACAATTGATCACACTCTTAATCAAACGATGTTTGTAATCCCCTCTCTTGTGCTCTGAACCTCCACTCAATCCTTTCCGTCGTCCCTTCCCGCTCGTTTCCTCCTGCCGTTGCCGCGGCGACGGGCAGACGCTGGCCTACGGCGACATGAACCACGAGTGGATCGGCAACGAGTGGCTGCCCAGCCTGGGCCTGCCTCAGTACCGCTCCTACTTCATGGAGTGCCTGGTGGACGCCCGCATGCTGGACCACCTCACCAAGAAGGACCTCCGCGTGCACCTCAAGATGGTGGACAGCTTCCACAGGTAACGCACACACACGCACACACACACACACACGAACGTGCACCTCAAGATGGTGGGCAGCTTCCACAGGTAATACACGCACGCACGCATGCACACACTCCTATAAACCACACACACACACACACACACACACACACACACACACACACACACCTCAAGATGGCAGCTTCCACAGGTATCGTGCTATCCACCACTACACCATGCAGGGACACAAAGTTGTGTGTGTGTGTTTGTGTCATGGTCGTCATGGTGAAGCAAACAGGAAGCTGCCAAATTGTTGGAGGATGGTTGGAATATCTTTGTGTTTGTTTGTTTGTGACAGAACGAGTCTGCAGTACGGCATCATGGGACTGAAGAAGCTGAACTACGACAGGAAGGAGCTGGAGCGACGCAGAGAGCACAGCCAGCAGGAAACACGCGGTGACTATAATATACAGGCAACACGGTGTACCGTACTGACTATAATATACAGGCAACACGGTGTACCGTACTGACTATAATATACAGGCAACACGGTGTACCGTACTGACCATAATATACAGGCAACACGGTGTACCGTACTGACCATAATATACAGGCAACACGGTGTACCGTACTGACTATAATATACAGGCAACACGGTGTACCGTACTGACTATAATATACAGGCAACACGGTGTACCGTACTGACCATAATATACAGGCAACACGCGGTACCGTAGTGACCCTTAACATACAACCGGCACCGTACTGACTATAATATACACGGGGTACCGTACTGACTATAATATGTACGCAGTACCGTACTGACTATAATATATACGCAGTACCGTACTGACTATAATATACACAGGGTACTATAATGACTCTAATATACAGGAAACACATGGTACCGTAGTGACTATAATACACAGGCAACAAACGGTACCATGACTATAATGCACAGGCAACACACGGTACTGTAGTGACTATAATATAAAGAGAGAGAATAACTCAATTTTTATTGAATTTTAATAACTGGTAACTCCCTTTCATAACTTCCATATGTACCGTCTCCCCCCCAGACGTGCTGGTGTGGAGCAACGAGCGTGTGATGCGCTGGGTGCAGAGCATCGGTCTCCGTGACTACGCCAACATCCTGCTGGAGAGTGGCGTGCACGGTGCCCTGGTCGCCCTCGACGACAACTTCGACTACAGCAGCCTGGCGCTGCTGCTGCAGATCCCCAACCAGAACACTCAGGTGACCGCTCGGTGACCTTTGACCCCAGGGTGGCCAAGATGGCAGCGACCAATAGTTTTTGAGTCCACACAAAAACAAACATTGAAACGATTATAGACTTATTCGTGTTACGATAGATCCAGTAAAGCATTAGTCTCATCGATTCACCACCTCAAACAAATGAGAGGAAAGACCCAGGAAAACGGGGTTAACTGGCACAGAAAATATTTAAACCCTGTTCGACCTTTAACCTTGGACAATATGTCATCCAGAGTGGTGGTTCAAACAAGAACTCCTACAGGAAGAGCAGCTCTGGCATCTTGGTCACCATTTACTTCATTCAGGCTGTGGGGACAGAGGGGAATTAAACCCTTTCTCTATCTTCTGACAGATGTGCCTATTGTAAGTCCCTTTGGATAAAAGCGTCTGCTTAACGCTCTAAAGGTAACCGTAATACAGCTCCCTGCGTTGCCCTGCAAACCTCCCTGGACGTCGGTCCGGTCCGCCCCTTGCCCTGACGGTTCAGTTCTGCCCCTCTTGTGTGTCCCTGAAGCCCAGTGTGTGGAGGAGTCCCTCACGCTGTCTCCTCCGTCCCCTCAGGCACGTCAGATTCTGGAGCGCGAGTACAACAACCTGCTGGCCCTCGGCACGGAGCGGCGCCTGGACGAGGTGAGGGGGGGGTTGGGGTGTTGGGGGGGGGGCTCGGCTGGTCTGTCTTTACCTGCTGCGTCACAGACCTGTCGACTGTGCAGCACTGACACACACAACGCAGGCCATTATACCCCTGGTGACGTCAGTGTGTCTCTTCAGACGCGTTCCATTGGCCCCTTTCCACGCCGGTGTTAGCGCTACATTAGCATCAGTTAGCATTGATTCTTGTTTGGCGCGGACCAACACCACAGCCCATGTGACTACAAAGTGGATACTGTTCTTGACTGGGTCCTTTAACTCGTAGAGTTCAAGCGTACCAACGCAGGGGGGCCGAGTTGAAACGAGCAGGAAAGGGTTAGGATAGGATAGGGTTAGATCTTTAAGCTGTGTTTTGGGCTTTCATTGGGTAGAGGCTGTAAACTATGGAGCTAAGTCCACCTGCCACCAGGCTACAATCTGTTTGGACCCATTTAAAGTCCTTTATAGGCCTCGCTCTAGCACTCTGGTAGCCCTTCACTGGCCCTCTATGATATTATGTATTAGCACCCTTTAGCATAGCATCCACGGGTCAACGAGGAGGTTGCTCGTTCGACCCCCGGCTCCTCCTAGCTGTCAGGTGTCCTTGAGCAAGACGCCTCAGCCTGACTGGCTCGAGCGGCCACTGGTCAGAAAGGGCGCTGTATAGACGCAGTCCGTTCCCCATTAACAACCAGTAACCGCGTTGCGTCCCCCAGTGCGACGACAAGGACTTCCGGGGCCCGTCGTGGCGGCGCCAGTTCCCCCCGCGGGACGTCCACGGGATCAGCATGATGCCCGGCTCGGCGGAAACGCTCCCGGCGGGATTCCGTCTCACCACCGGCTCGGGGCACTCGCGCCGCCTGCCCCCGGAGGGTAAGCCCCGCCCCCTCCACCACCTCCACATCGTCACGGCAACCTCACTGAATACCGTACTGTTTAAAGGGCCGCCCGGAGTGTCAGCGGCCATCTTGGTTCTGGATGCTAGCTTGATTTGTTAGCTGTAATATCAAACGTAAATGGCACCTAGCGGCCATGTTGGTTCTAAATGCTAGCTGGATGGGGAAACTGAGCACGCCTTCTGTCTCCTCACCCAGCTAGCATTTAGAACCAACATAGCTGCTCCGTGAATAAAGCCTACAGCAAACAGTAATTAATAACAATAAATCTAAACCCATCCACTAACGACATCAAAAGTGGGGTTAATGGATCAGTGGGATGAAGTGTCTATCGTCTATTGTTAAAATATTCCGCTCAACATTTGATTTGAAAACGCTAATCTAACGACTAGACGCCTGCAACCGTTTGTAAATTACACAATTTATTCGAGTCCCAAGGTGAAGACTAACGCATAGCCGAGACGTATTCTAACCACCCCCCCCCCCACCCATGCGTGCGAGACAAAGTGTATGTACGTGTGTATGCGTGCTGGTGTGTGCACGAGACTAAGTGTATGTACGTATGTGTGTGTGTGTGTGTGTGTGTGTGTGTGTGTGTGCGTGCGTGTTGGTGTGTGTGTGTGTGTGTGTGCGTGCGTGTTGGTGTGTGTGTGTGTGTGTGTGCGTGCGTGTTGGTGTGTGTGTGTGTGTGCGTGTTGGTGTGTGTGTGTGTGTGTGCGTGTTGGTGTGTGTGTGTGTGTGTGTGTGCGTGTTGGTGTGTGTGTGTGTGTGTGTGTGTGCGTGTTGGTGTGTGTGTGTGTGTGCGTGCGTGCTGGTGTGTGTGTGTGTGTGCGTGCGTGCTGGTGTGTCTGTTTGTGTGTGTGTGTGTGCTGGTGTGTCTGTTTGTGTGTGTGTGTCCGTGCTGGTGTGTCTGTTCGTGTGTGTGTGTGTGTGTGTGTGTGTGTGTGTGTGTGTGTGTGTGTGTGTGTGTGTGTGTGTGTGTGTGTGTGTGTGTGTGTGTGTGTGTGTGTGTGTGCGTGCGTGCTGGTGTGTGCACCCTTGACTCTGTGTCTCTGCTCTCCCCTGGGACTGGTGCAGTGCTCTATGAGGGGCTGGGCGACAGTTCTGACGACATGTATTTGGACTGGTACCAAGGTCAGCTATCTCACTAACCACCGTGTTGGGAAACCCCACCCCACCCCACTAACATCACCCCCCCTGCCCAGACTGCCCCCACTCTCCCCTGAACCAGTGTAGCCCCCCCACCCCCACAGGTGATTCCTCATCATCCTTTCAGTGCCCGCCACCCTAACATCACCCCCACCAGATCACCACCTCCCCACTCTGAACACATGGTGGTCCTGGTGTAGGCTCCCTACCCACCGGTGATTCCTCATTAGCCTATCGGTGTCTTGGTAACGGATCTTGAAGTGAAAGCAGGATAGATATTGATTACCAAGACCGGTTCTGCCCTTTAACGCATGACGACGATTTGAAACAAGTAGAATAAGGTATACTCTGTAGAATAGGTCATGAAAACCCTCAGTTCTGACACGCCCTTTAGAAACAGAAGTAAAAGTAGAAAACTAAATGGCTGACATGTGGGCTGATGTGAACGTTTCCAACAAGTCTTCAAACTAAATGTTATGTAGCTTATCTATCCCCCCCACCCAACCCCACTCCTTCCCTTAGTCTGTTAAAAGAGAACACGGTTAAAAACAAAAGGATAAGCAGTTATGTTTTTGTTTTGGTGCGTCTGGTTTGAACCAGTATGTCCTCCGGTGGCCTGCATGGTGGAAGACATCCCACTGAGTTCTCCTCTAACAAAATGGCGGCCCGCGTCCGCACACAAGACACGCCCCTCCTCTGTGTTGTCATCTCCCGGTGGGCGTGGCCTTTGGCAACGCCATCTTGTTTGTTTTGTTTAAAAAAAATGAAATGACTATGTGTCCGAGTGGTAACATGGCTGTGAGAAGATGGCCATCTTGTCCATGATTTTTTTTTGTTAAGATAATTTGTGATGAGAATGTAAATAATTATACTTAAAGAAAAATAGTGTTTGGTATGTAATGGGCTTGTGTTGGACTGGGGCCATTTTGCTGTAGCCACATCCCCGCCAGCTTCCTGACCCTTGACAGTGGCCCTCGAATCCAACAGTGGCCCTCAAGCCCCACAGAGGTCCTCATTCAAATGATCTCTAAACGAGCGAGAAGGCGACCACTAACTAACCCTCTCTCCCTCCCCCATTCCTCCCCCTCTCTCTCCCTCCCCAGTGGGGCCGTCCATGGTGCAGCGTCTGGACAGCTCCACAGTAAGAACCTACTCGTGCTGAGGGGAAGGGCCGCGGGCCCCGGGCCCCTGGTCTGAACACCAGCCTGTAGGTCACACACACACACACACACACACACACTAGTGAGGGGACTCGGTCACATTTGTCGCTTCAACGCGACCTTTTCTCATGAAGCGACGCCGCCAGAACGAGGTACTTGAGCGTGAATGGGAAGGTTCACGTACAGAACACATTGATCTGAACGTGAGATTGTAAAGCGCTCATTTCCGTACGTCGGCTTCTCGTCTTAGGTGAACCTCATATAGCCTAGGACGTTGAGTGACCGAGCGGAGTAGCCGCTCACGTCTCTCTCTCTCTCTCTCTCTCTCTCTTTCCGGCTCACACAGGCCGGAGCACAAAAGTGTAAGAGTTGCATTGAACCGACGAGTGTAGCCGAGGCCAAAGACTGTCAGATGAACAAGTTTAGGTTTACCTGCAGCACACACAGAAGCGCATGCATGCACATCTAAGCTGCACAATGATTTGAAGGTGGGCTTGGTTTTCAAACGTCTGTTTGGTTTGTTGGTGGTTTGGCCGTCCGCTCATATTCTGAAGGTGCGTGGGGATAAACATGTATTTCATATATTTGCTTTAAAGGGGATTATTTTATACCACCAGGTGTGAGGGTGATTAGCCATTACAAGCTGTTTTGAAAATCTGCCTCTTCTGGCATCACAAGTGGGCGTGTCCACCTAGACGTAGGACGGATAGATGAGCAATGTTTGCTACGGTCCACTGGGTAGGCTGGTAGGCTGATCTATCCAGCACACATCAAGGTGGACACGCCCACTTGTGATGTCAGAAGAGGCCGATTTTCAAAACGGCTTGTAACGGTTAATCACACTCACACCTGGTGGTATAATGTGTCACCTTTAATCATCCCATTTCATATCAGGAATCAAAACGTTGAACTCGGACGTGCCACCATTCCCACATTCACAAGATAAACGCTATTTCCCCCCCGCCTTCACCCCCCCACACGACGACCATCCCCTAGCCTCTCTGTGTCTCCCACCTCTCTCCCCAGCTCCAGTTCTAACCTCCTGACCTCTGACCTGGGCCGTCCGACCTGGTCTCGTCAAGCCAAACCGGGAACAAAAAAAAAATAAAAGAACTCTCTGATGACATGCACTGCCAAGAAGCCCGCCCCTAACCGCCAACCACTGTCCTCCCAAACCCGTCGCCATGGAAACCCAAGACAGCGGCCCTGGAGGCTTAGCGTTGGACGGGGGGGGGGGGGGGTCGTCTCCACCCACCCAGCCCATCCGTCCATCCGTCCCGTCCCCATCCCAGATGTTGGTGCTATACCTTCCCCCCCGCCACATTTGTACCTTTTACATGTACAGATACTCGTGGATGCATAACGTTACGGTGTACTACTGACCGATGTGTAGGGGTTGGGACTGTAAATGAACTATAAATACTGCTGTTTTTAAATGTAAGTATATAGATATAAATATATTATATACATATACACATCTATGTAGAAGAAGAAGGATATTGGGTCAGAACCCCGTGGTTGGTAGGTTTTAAAACATGCTGCTCTTTAAAACAGTCTTAACACGACCCTGACATCCCCCCCCCCCCACTGAGTTTCACACTCGGCCGTCGTGCTGCTGATGAAGATGAGGAGGACGATGATACTGTGACAGGTCTGGATGTCTTTCGCGCACCGCTCAGACCCAGAGAAAAACCGTGAACGCCTGACCCCTGCTGGCCAACGACAAAATTCCAAGCCTCTTCATATTTTTTATTTTATGGATGTGGTAAAAAGTAAGAGAACGCAAAATATAACAGATAAAGTGTTTTAAACGAGAGATGCGCTGATCAAAAAAAATAAACTCTGGAATTGACGTCACAAGTTGCCACGGAGATCAAACAAAAAAAATGCAAAATGGACGTTACCCAAAATGGACATCGCACAAACTTAAATCTCAGAGGAATTCTCAACAAGCAGGACTGTGTTCGTTAAAGTGATGCGACGTCCTTTAATGAATTGGTAAACACACACACACACAACCAAAAGACAGCGGTGTGAATCCCCGGAGAGAGCGACCCATTGTGTGCGTAGCGTGTATATGAAGCGTGTTGAACGTGAGGCGACCGAACCGCAAAAACACCCCGTGGGCTTGCTGTGACTTACGTCGGTGTTAAACTGTCGAAAGCTTTGTATTTTTCTCGTTTTGGGGGTCAGGGTTGCCAGGATGACCCCTACGACCTCTCCCCTCTGTCTTTCGGTTCATTTCGGACGGACTCCTCTTTCGATCGGAACGGGTTTACGACATCCGCGATTTGCACGAACAACGGCTCATTTTGTTAAGTGTCAAAGGTTTTTCTGTTTTTTTAATTTATTACCTGTACTTTGGTCAAAACTATGTGGTGAGCGAAATACATTTTCATTGTCAATAAACTACTGTCAGTTGACAACTAGTTGTAATACTTTCAGCGCTTAAATCATTTTTCTACTCAAAACTTTGACTGCTGCACTAAATAGTGTGTGTGTGTTTGTACAGACTTGATTGATTTGTTAATGTGTACATGTTTCAACAGTTAAAACGTGGACTGATCGCCACAGGTCCTTAGCAGCACAATAGTCCGACTAAAGGTTCAAGGTATCTATCTCCTCATATGCACTGAATGGTCCTTTTTTTGCTCTTATTTTGAAAATCAAGAGCAATCCGTGCAGAGCACTGCAGTGTTCCGCAATGTGTGGATGAATACAGATGTTCTCACGTGTCGAGCTGGGGAGCCTCTCCCCAGGGGCCCTCAGAGTGGTGGGGGCCGCTGGGAGTCTATGCCCTCAGAGCGCTGGGGGGCCACTGGGAATACTCTTCTCAATGCCATTAGAGGAAAGGGGCCCCTGGGAGTCCTCTCCCCAGGGCCCTCAGAGTGCTGGGGGACCTAGGGATGCTTGGACCTGCTTCTCGATGTCCTTGAACACGTCTGGGTCCTCGATGGTTGGAGAGATCTGGCAGAAACACACCGTCATCATTCATGGAAGATCCATATGACGTTATGCCTTGTGTTCGTCATTTGCATTGTGAGCTTGGTTAGAAGAGTGGTAACACACACAAACCACAATTATTATGCTGCAAAAACAATAGATATATTTAGCACATAAAATCAATTTCTTATACCGTAATGAATGAATGCATTCATTCTTTCTTTCTCGAATCCCTTAGTTGTATGGGAGTGAGGGTATACTGATGACTAGGGAAAGGAGAAGGCACGTACATAATAAATGATAACCCTCAATTCATATTTATATAACCATTTTTTTTACTTTTACGGGTTTGGTAATTGAGGAGAAGGTGATTGACAGTGAATTCAGGAGCGGGTAGAGGGGCTGATGTGGAAATGTGGGGGATGAAACCCAGAACCTTTTGGGGCGGGAGTCAAAAGCGAAGAAGCAAAGTTTTGGCACGGTGCGATTTAAATACAAGGTCAATGCGAAGACGCGAATAGACGAACAAACCAACCAACGAGCAGACTCGGCCCACCTTGTACGGCTTCCCGTTCACCAGGTCGGCCAATGCGGAGCGGGGGATCTTGCCCGACCGGGTCTTGGGGAGCCCCTTAACGAACAGAACCTTCCTGAAGGCGGCGACCGGTCCGATGGTCTCTCTCACCAGCTTCACCGCCTCCGCCGCCACCTCCTGCGGGCTCTTCTGCAGACCTGTGGAAGTTCCCATTCATTTACACAGTGGTTCTCAAGTGGAGGGTCGCGGCCCATAACTGGGTCTCAGAAGGGGCCCCAAGTGGGCAGCGAAAGAGATACAAATTAATATTAATTAAGGGCTTTGAAGAACGCTGTATAACTGGTAGCCAAGTCTTACTCAGGGACACCTCGACACTCTAGGGGGCGCCAGGGATCGAACTAGCAACTGTCACACGGTCATAAATCAACACCCTAACCCTGAGCTAAGCAGTAACCCTAAAGGCCTACATGTAATGGTTTCATCTGAACATTAGTATATTTGAAGACCGACCAAAGGAATACTTAAGGGTTGAATAATATACAGAGAAATAGCGAATGAATGGCTGTCAACCGGTAGTGATATGCTAATGAGAAGGCGTGGCCTCACCGTTCCGGAGCACGCACATGGCCAATGGGACGAGGCCTTTCAAGGAGTCGTCCAGGCCCACCACCGCACAGTCCACAACGTCAGGGTGCTGCAGCAGAGACTACAACACAGGGCACGATAAATAGAACTACAACTATAGTTGACCATTTAGCTATACTATAGCGACAATTTCATCCAAAGTGGATTACGGTAACAAATAAAGTCAGCGACAGGTATTTCCGGAGCAGCTAGGGGTTCGAGCATGAGGGTTAAATCCCCGACCGTCCTGACGTACACATTCTTTGAATATCATTATGGTCGGTCTTACCTCCTCCAAGGCCCCGGCGGAGAGCCTATGACCAGCCACGTTGATGACATCATCAGAGCGCGACATGATGTATAGGAAGCCGTCCTCGTCCACGTAGCCGGCGTCCATGGTGTCGTAGAAGCCCTGCGGGGAGATCCACAATGTTTGGTCCTTCTTTGCTTATCTTTCTACAATTTTGTGCGGCCCTTTTAAATTATTCACTCTCCTGTTCTTCTGCTGCTGTGTAAAGTAAGTTGTAAAGTAAGTAAAGTAAGTTGACCATTTATTTAAAGGCGACATATTATGCCACCAGGTGTGAGTGTGATTAGCCGTTTCAAGCAGAAATTAAAATCGGCCTCTTCTGACATCACAAGTGGGCGTGTCCACCTAGATGTACGCTGGATAGATCAGTCTACCAGCTTACCCAGTGGACCGTAGCAAACGTTGCTCGTCTATCCACCCACTTACACTCACACCTGGTGGCACAATATGTCACCTTTAAATGTTGTGCGATCTTTTTAATTATTTAATTACTCTCCTGTTTTTCTGCTGCTGTGTAAAGTATTTTTAAGTTGAACAATCATTTAAACTTTGTATGTGTTTAACAAAACAAGGTGTAGATATTTCACCATTCACATTTGAATACACTTTTTCAACGACAACTACTAATGATTCATGATCATTTATCCTGCTAGTGATACGGTCGAATCCTTATACTGAAATGCAGACCTTCACCACTAGATGGCGGCCTTGGACCGCACCGCAACCGTAATCGAGTGTTTGCAATAAAACGACATTTCAACAATGTTCATTTACCTTAAAAGCTGTTTTATAGTTTACCATCAAATAAAATACCAGGACATTTCGCTTGAGGGTTTTATATCTAAATGCAGGTGTCCATATTAAATGGGAGAAAATCATTTGCCTGTCCAATAAGCTCTGATTGTTTGCCGTTGGCTGTGAGAGGGAGCAGTTTCCTTCAGTATTAGAGTGAGACACTTACTGGGAATTTAGTGAAGTAGAGCTCCTTGAAGAGGGCAGCGTTCTGCCAGAGCGACAGAGCTGCTCCTGGGGGAAGAGGCAGTCTGGAGAGAGAGAGAGAGAGAGAGAGAGAGAGAGAGAGAGAGAGAGAGAGAGAGAGAGAGAGAGAGAGAGAGAGAGAACACTCACTGAGCCCGGACACTGAGTCTTTTTCACCCTCTCTTCCATACAACTCATAAGTGAGTCGAGAAAGAATTAATTAATGAATTAATGTATTGACATGCATGAAATCATTCATTCATTCATCTTTGACTCACTTATGTGTGAAAGTGAGGATGATTCGTTAATTTACATTAATTAATTAATGCATATTTAATTTGATACATGGTAGATTGACAACCATATCAAGATAATTGAGCTATGTATGTATGTATGTATGTACAGTGGGGCAAAAAAGTATTTAGTCAGCCACCAATTGTGCAAGTTCTCCCACTTAAAAAGATGAGAGAGGCCTGTAATTTTCATCATAGGTATACCTCAGCTATGTGAGACAAAATGAAAAAAAAAATCTAGAAAATCACATTGTCTGATTTTTAAAGAATTTATTTGCAAATTATGGTGGAAAATAAGTATTTGGTCAATAACAAAAGGTCATCTCAATACTTTGTTACATGCCCTTTGTTGGCAATGACAGAGGTCAAACGTTTTCTGTAAGTCTTTACAAGGTTTTCACACACTGCTGCTGGTATTTTGGCCCATTCCTCCATGCAGATCTCCTCTAGAGCAGTGATGTTTTTGGGCCTTCGCTGGGCAACACAGACTTTCAACTCCCTCCAAAGATTTTCTATGGGGTTGAGATCTGGAGACTGGCTAGGCCACTCCAGGACCTTGAAATGCTTCTTACGAAGCCACTCCTTCGTTGCCCGGGCGGTGTGTTTGGGGTCATTGTCATGCTGAAAGACCCAGCCACGTTTCATCTTCAGTGCCCTTGCTGATGGAAGGAGGTTTTCACTCAAAATCTCACGATACATGGCCCCATTCATTCTTTCCGTCACACGGATCAGACGTCCTGGTCCCTTGGCAGAAAAACAGCCCCAAAGCATGATGTTTCCACCCCCATGCTTCACTGTAGGTATGGTGTTCTTTGGATGCAACTCAGCATTCTTTCTCCTCCAAACACAACGAGTTGAATTTTTACCAAAAAGTTCTATTCTGGTTTCATCTGACCATATGACATTCTCCCAATCCTGTTCTGGATCATCCAAATGCTCTCTAGCAAACTTCAAACGGGCCCGGACATGCACTGGCTTTAGCAGGGGGACACGTCTGGCACTGCAGGATTTGAGTCCCTGGCGGCGTAGTGTGTTAGTGATGGTAGCCTTTGTTACTTTGGTCCCAGCTCTCTGGAGGTCATTCACTAGGTCCCCCCGTGTGGTTCTGGGATTTTTGTTCACCGTTCTTGTGATCATTTTGACCCCACAGGGTGAGATCTTGCGTGGAGCCCCAGATCGAGGGAGATTATCAGTGGTTTTGTATGTATTCCATTTCCTAATAATTGCTCCCACAGTTGATTTCTTCACACCAAGCTGCTTACCTATTGCAGATTCAGACTTCCCAGCCTGGTGCAGGTCTACAATTGTGCTTCTGGTGTCCTTTGACAGCTCTTTGGTCTTGGCCATAGTGGAGTTTGGAGTGTGACTGTTTGAGGTTGTAGACAGGTGTCTTTTATACTGATAAGGAGTTCAAACAGGTGCCATTAATACAGGTAACAAGTGGAGGACAGAGGAGCCTCTTAAAGAAGAAGTTACAGGTCTGTGACAGCCAGAAATCTTGCTGGTTTGTAGGTGACCAAATACTTATTTTCCACCATAATTTGCAAATAAATTCTTAAAAAAATCTGACAATGTGATTTTCTGGATTTTGTTTTTCATTTTGTCTCTCATAGCTGAGGTATACCTATGATGAAAATTACAGGCCTCTCTCGTCTTTTTAAGTGGGAGAACTTGCACAATTGGTGGCTGACTAAATACTTTTTTGCCCCACTGTATGTATGTATGTATGTATGTATGTATGCATCCATGCATCCATATCTCAATTATCTAGATATGGTTGTCAATCTACCGTGAACAAACAAAAATAGAGGGGCATGTGGCCGCTGGCTAGTGTTACACTGTAAGTCTAGACGCTGGAGGTCAGTGGGTCTGGACTTGACCTGCCGTGACCCCCTAGCTCTGACCTTTCTGGGGGGGCGTGGGGATGTGTGTGTGTGTGTGTGTGTGTGTGTGTGTGTGTGTGTGTGTGTGTGGGGGGGGGGTGAGCAGTAGCCCTGATGTAAGGGAGCAGAGGTGAAGCGGTTGTTTCTTTATACACAGAGCGCCTGATAATTCCTTCAAACCCTTTCCAGGTCAAAACGCTAAGTCGGTCTACACCAGGAGTGAAACTCTGTCCTACCCTCTACCCTCCGCACCCCACACACACACACACACACACACACACACACACACACACACACACACACACACACACACACACACACACACACACACACACACACACACACACACACACACACACACACACTGTTAAGAGACCCTCCTTGACTTAGTGGTGCCAGCAAACGGAAAAGAGGGGTCCAATAAAAACTAGGAAAACAGACATGAGCCGATTGTCCTTGTGAAGGACAACATCGTGAATTCGGTCACGTAAAAAGATAGTTTACATGCAGTTAGCATCGATTTTTGCACGCGTCCTGATGCATGGTGGGAACGGACAGACGAAGTGAAAACTAAATGTGAAGAGTAGCATGTTTTCACCATCAGAACGAGCAGAGCGAGCATCCCCCCCGCCCCCCCTTTGAGAACAATTTAGTTCATGCTCTAAGGAAGGACTTCATTTCTTGGTTTTTCCTGTGAAGTCTGGCACTTCGCCTGCTCCAAATCCTGCTGTAAGAGCCCGGGAATAAAGCATGGTTGGAGGTCAGTGTGGTCGAGGTGTGTGAGTGTGTGTTTTGATGGAGAGGTAATAGTGTGAGCGGGGAGAGACAAAGGGAGATAGGGAACAGAGAAGAGAGAGAGAGATAAGAGGAGAGAGATAAGAGAGGGGAGACAGAGGAAAGACGAGAGAGAGAGAGATGAGAGAGAACAGAGGTATTGGAGGGAAAGATAGCCGAGGAACAAAGGATGTGGGTTTAAAGAGCCGGGGCTTTGAAGGAAAATGCCCTGCCATCATAACACACACACACACACACACACCTCTTGACTTTAAAGGTTTTGAGCGCCCCTTCAACTGGAGGCGTTCACAGATAAATGTGAAATGTTACCCTTTGCTAGATATTGCCTTTCATAAATTTGTATACGTCGTCAAAGATTTATTGAAATTCTGTCGAGAAGTGGTTGGTTAGTTGTGTATGTGTTGTGTAGAGAGAGAGTGGGCGTGTGAGTGTAACTGTGTGCGAGTTTGAATGTGAATGAGTGCGTGTGTGTGTGTCTGCGTATGTATGTGTGTGTGTGTCTGCGTATGTATGTGTGTGTGTGTGTGTGTGTGTGTGTGTGTGTGTGTGTGTGTGTGTGTGTGTGTGTGTGTGTGTGTGTGTGTGTGTGTGTGTGTGTGTGTGTGTGTGTGAGTGAGAGTGTGCGCGCATGCACGTGCGTGTGTCCATGAAAAAGGAGTAAGCGAGCACGGCGGCCGTACAGGCACGGGGACATTCCTAAGCCTCTTACCTCACCACGATATTTCCCAGAATCCTCGGCGCCAGCGCCTGTATGTCGTCGTCCACAACTTCCACTGTCGGACGGAAACACAGACCGACATTCACACCATGGAATCAAGCGCCACACACTGAAACACGACGAAGGAAGCAGGGAAAATTTTTATTTACTGCTTATTTTTGATTAATTAAAAGGTTGTATCAGCGATTCTAGGCCGAAACATAAATGATCACATTCATCTGATCTTTCCTCACGATCCGCTAGCTGCCTGCCCCATAAGCAGGCCGTCAATAAAATGCGGCACTGTAGGCAGCCTAGGCTCCGAGATCGTAAATAAAAACAAAAACAAATGGTACTACCAACCACTCAAAACCAAAATAAATAGTATTCCAACCAATCACCGACAAGGGGTGGGTGTTGTGGGGTTTTGCGCTGCGTTCATGATAGGTTTGACTGGATGCACGAAACATGGAAGGGAGGGGCGAGCTGGCTCTGTTTGTTTGGGTTCTCGCTTCAAATACCAACAGAAGTGACGTCACCCAACATGGCTGATACATCCTTTAAAGGGGTGATATTATGCCACCAGGTGTGAGCAAGATCGGCCATTACAAGCCGCTTGAAAATCGGCCTTATCCTGAGTTTAAGAGACACTTGTCCACCTAGATGTATGATGGATAGATCAGCAACATTTGCAACCATCCAGTGGGTACGCTGGTAGACTGATCTATCCAGCATACATCTAGGTGGACACGCCCACTTGTGATGTCATTAAAACACAGGAAAAGGCAGATTCATAAATGGCTTGTACTGGATGATCACACCTACACCTGGTGGCATAATATCACCCCTTCAATTTATATTTTCATATTTATGAAGACTCAATATGAAGAGATGCGAATGACGGAAAACGAATAAATTGAGGGGCCCTTGCGCCATTATGTTAGCCTTAGCTTCAGACAGCAGTAGAGAGAATGCAAACACTCATCTCAGTTTCCTCGGCAACGTGTTGGCGGTGAATGAATCAATGAGGTGGGTGAGGAAATGTCATCTCCGATGTAATGATTAGCCAGTCATGTGACGAGGATTCTTACCGTTGTAACCCGGTACGGGCTTCCCGGCCTGGCCAGCAGGTGGGGTCAGAGAGTTCCCCAGGCCGATGCAGGTGGAGGTGATGGCAGAGCCAGTTTCTGGTCAGAAATAAAGAGAGATAACATGTATTTACTATTCAGAGCTTTTCCTCGCTTCCCCTTCCAGATACACTCCAAAAATCGGTTTTATTCCACAGTGGACATTGATTTTGAGCGACATAATATATTTATGAAAGTCAGGAAAATTGCTGTAGGAAATGTATGGGAAAGGAAATCCACGTCAATTTATGTCCAGGCAATAAAAAAAAACAAGATAATTATGACTAATGTTTAAAATTTGTGTGTTCCCCTATCTCCATCTTTTCAGTCCAACGATACAATGTTCAGAAAGTCAAAATCACAATCCTGAATATAACAACTATGCACGTCACCTTTCTACCGTGAAGACCTACTTCACACAATATCTATGAATCACTCTCCCCAACTCACTCTCCCCTGCTCACTCTCTCTCACCCTGTTCCTTCTCTCCCTTCCTGCCAGCTGGCTGGCCTACATCCCTATCATTAACCCCTTTGGTCGCTCTCTTCTCAAAGCACAGAGGGCCTTCTACAGCTGGAGCGAGGTGCATGTTTCACTAGCACAGCCGTAAGTGTAACTAGGACAGTGTGCTAAGGCAAGGTGAGTTAAGGTTAAGGTAAGGTAAGGTAACTGGGTGTCATTTTATAGTCAAGGCAGCAAAGGCATCAATAACCACAAGTAAAATAGACTCGATTTTACCCCGCAACTGAATAAAATACTCAAAATACAACATATGTGGTACAGAGCGATTTTAAATTGATGGGATTTTGCCTTTTTTAGCAATCAGTTAGCATCAGCATGTACTCCAGATATATCTTGATCATTTTACTAACAACTAAATCTATCCTTACACATGGTGGCTTTAAAAACAAAGTTATTACATTATTAATATCACCGGCAGCCTCTCGGCAGTCCCCGACAGCTACTCACAAAGAGACTGAAGACAGAAAGTCGGCGATGGACCATCTGTCAGTCTATTGCCTGACAGAACACCCCCCCCCCCTCCCAGGAGAGACTGTGCCTGGCACTGACAAGTGCGTGTGCGTGCGTGCGTGCGTGTGTGTGCGTGCGTGCGTGCGTGCGTGGTCCACTTCCTAATTCGAGATTTACCCCTACCAATTGAATGAACACTTCAGACTGAAACTTTCCAGTAATATCATGTCCATCCGTCAGGTTCAGCTAGTTTATCCATTGGAAATACACTTTTGGATTCGATTGTTTTGCCATTGGTTCCCATCTCACGTAGGAGGTCTTCTCTCCCATTAGGACGGCTGAGCGTGAAGCCGACACTATAAACGAGCTCCACAAAGGAACCAGGAGCCGAGGCCTGCCGTCACGCTCGTTTGAGCGGGAGAGAGCCAGACGTAGCTGAGGCAGCCAAGAACCTGAGATGCTCTGTACGCTTAAATATAGTGTTCGACTATAATCCTCCCTCAAGCCTCAGGCAATCACCATACCTTGCTCGCTCAGCCTCGACTGTCCTTTTACATCTCTCTCTCTCCCCCTGTCTTAAGGTCTCTCTCTCCCCCTGTCTTAACATCTAAAAGCGGTTAACAATATTGCCTTGCATTCACCCATTCATGCACACACACACACACCGACGGCGGTGTCGACCATGCACAGCGACAGCCAGCTCGTCGGTAGCAGTTAGGGTTGGAGGTGTCTTGCTCAGGGACGCCTCGACACTCCGCTAGGGGGCGCCAGGGATCGAACTAGCCACTTTCCGGGTGCCAGCCGACCCCTGCTCTGCCTCCTGAGCCACATGCCGCCCACGTACGTAACGTAGTGCCCAACATCGTGACTCGCCATCGCCCACCGCTACAACGAACCAACGGAGAGAAACGATCAAATATAAAAAAAAAGGAGGAAAAAGGGAGGAGCGGCCAGAGAGAAGAAAGTGCAAAAGAACATGAAAGAGGAACGGTTTGGATGTGGAGCCAGCTGTCACTCAGCCGTGATCAGGGCTCTACTGCCCGTTGCCTGGTGGGGGGGGGGGGGAATGAGGGGTTCAATGGCTGTCGTCTCTCCCAGGCCTCATCACCCGTCCCCTGCTTCTTCGCCCCGGTCCCACTGAGAGCTCAGCGTACCGAGTCCCGGTGTGTTGTCGTGACAACCTTATGCACTGCATCGCTGCGGCCGGTCGCCCCCGGGGAGATGAACCAACCAAGCGCACTCACGCACACACACACACCAAGGTCAAATGGATGAGTGACACAGGGGACATTGTGGGATGTACAACTAAAGTCTTTTGCGATATACATTTTAGTTTTTCACATTAGATTGAAAAAACTGATAATATCATTTTCAGTCTCCTTGTCAACTCGAATAACCAGAATGCCCTTCTAGAGCCAGGGACAGAGTGAAGGAGAGTTGGAACAGTGGAGCGAAAGAGAGTTCAGGTGAAGGTCGCCGTTCTAAAAGCAGCCCAGCAGTGACTGAATGAATGAACAAACGCCGAAGACACCCTGAGCTCATCTCTACGGTTATAATGAGTCAGCTCTCAACAAAGCACCCCTCACTTCTGAGTCCGATTAGCCTAACCTCCAGCGCAGCTGAAATAACATGAATGACGTTCACTTGAAAGCTTAATATTAATATCATATCCGAATGAATCCTTTGGGGTAAAACACGGCAACTCGCAGCTGGCCGGTGTGTGCGTCACTTTAGTACGAGCCGATCAAATCCCTGAAGGATCGTATGACATTCCTACACCAATATCCTGTTTCCCCTTTGAAACACTGAGGGAAGGAAGATAATCTGATGGACGTTTCTCTGTGTTGTCTTTGAGGGAGCGTTTTATCTGTGAGGAATGACTGACTGCCTGTTCCAGGAGTTTACAATATATGCGCATACAGACTACATTTCAGACGTTCATGCATCGGCCTCATTTATTTACCCATATATTTCCATGCTTTGAAAACACGTCCCTTAAATTGAAATATCCTACTGATGAAGCTTAATGGAGGTGGTAGGGAGCGAGAGAGAGAGAGAGAGAGAGAGAGAGAGAGAGAGAGAGAGAGAGAGAGAGAGAGAGAGAGAGAGAGAGAGAGAGAGAGAGAGAAACGAGGAGGAAGGATGAGAGCGAGAGAGGAAGCATAAATTAGAGTGTGTGTATGTGTATGTGTTACGGGGCAAACCAGCTACCAACCCGTCCACCAAAAAAGATTTTCAAAGAACTGCACACCGGTTGCCGGGCAACGTGTGTGACATCAGCAACCTTCATCGTCGTCACCAGCTCCTCTTCCTCCCCTGAGCGGACGGTGACGGGGTCTTAAAATAGCCCTCCGATTATTATCAGGCTTCAAAGACCCCTGACTGTGTGTGTGTGTGTGTGTGTGTGTGTGTGTGTGTGTGTGTGTGTGTGTGTGTGTGTGTGTGTGTGTGTGTGTGTGTGTGTGTGTGTGTGTGTGTGTGTGTGTGTGTGTGGCATAGACAGTTTAAATTGTGATTCTGGTATAATGGTAAAAAAAATAACACATCAGTTTGAAGGTAAACGTAAACCGGGGAAGGGGTGTGGGGGGGGGGAAGCTAACAACTCCCGCCACTTAGCCTCTCACGGGCGCCAACTCAAAAACACAAAAACACTGCTAGTGGCTGGGGAGGCCGGAATTAAACCAATCGGGGACTTAATTGACTAAATGAGGCCTGGGTCTGCCAGCACAGCTTGTTGTGATGTTGAATGTTTTTAGCTTTAGAAAGCTCAAATTGGCCGTGATATGTAAGGGAATCGCGGAACTAGCCAAATTACGACAATCAAATACAACTATGGCTGACCAGCTGGTCCAATATGTAACTACTCACCATGGGATTTGTAGTTGTAGTGGGGTTTTATTGTAGATTATGGCACTGAGTGGATGCCTTCCATTTTGGTCAAAACCATAGCATGTGAACCCTGACCTTGTTCGAAACCCAACGGCCCAATCGATAAATCACATTGAATTTCTCTCTCGGATTAATTGCACGTCATTATTGCAAACATGTGCAATTTTATGTTTCTGGAACGCTTGGTTGGATACAAAATGCAGCATTCATGAAGCACTAATTATTTCTCACCGAGTTGAGAAATAATGTTAAATAATGCTGACCCGTTACCTATTCCTACAGCTATGTTAATGTTGTATTTATTTTAGATACGTTATCATTTTGTGTGAAATCTGTTCTGCAACACTTTAATTAGTAGTCGATATTGATTTTGTTGCCTCGATTGTTCTCAGCCTCCATTGGCAGTCGGCTTTGACAAAAGCATCTGCTCACTGATTAAAAGTGAACCGTACCAGAACACTGGCTTTGGTTCTGCACCGCAGCACTGGCAGAACTACTCTCTCTCTGTTTGGTTCTGAACAGCAGCACTGGCAGAACCACTCTCTCGCTCTGTTCGGTTCTAGAGAGCAGTGGCAGAACCACTCTCTCTGTTCGGTTCTGTAGAGCAGCACAGGCAGAACCACTCTCTCTCTAGCCCTCTGGTCCCTCCGGGTTGTTATGAGGATATGACAGAAACACATCGATGGTGCCCATCTCTTATAATTCCTTCGAGATACAGTCGTCTTAAAGATGGATTCTGAGCCATGGCCTCAAGACGAAAATGGTTATGAGGAACCGGAATAATGCGGATTGTTTCAGTCATTTATCAAATGAAGATACCACAAGAAACATGTTCTGGACAACCAGTGGAGTTTTGTAAAATTCTTTCTAATTGTATATTGAATGTCTTCGCTTGGTTGTTGTTTTTTAAATGAGTTTGAATGCCGAAGTCTGGCTCTCAAAAAGCAGCTTGTTGTTCCCCAGCTAGTAGTAGGACAGGGAGAGAGCTCAGCCAAGGAGCTGAGCTAAGCTAACGCTGGGTTGTTTAGCTACCAAGGTGCTGGAGAGGAAACCTGACAGAAACATTACAAGCAACATATGGCACGGAGCTCCAAAACAAGCCATAAATGAAGTCTTCTGCTTCATGAGCTGCAGAGTTGCAACGTTGGGAGTATTGACTGAATGGTGTGGAACAGCTGTTAGCTTAGTTCCCAGGAGCGAGTCGACAGAGACTTTAAAGTCCTGATGGGACGAGGCGATTCTGGGGCAGACAAGTCCATAACGAAGATGGTGTGCATGCAGCGACAGCACACTGTCTCTGTGTGTGTGTGTGTGTGTGTGTGTGTGTGTGTGTGTGTGTGTGTGTGTGTGTGTGTGTGTGTGTGTGTGTGTGTGTGTGTGTGTGTGTGTGTGTGTGTGTGTGGGGGGGGGGGGGGGGGGGGGGGGGGGGGGGGGCTAGGACTACAACTACCAGTACCAGGGAAACTTTCGAGAGGAAACTGATTTCCATGCCACACTGAAGACATTGTCTAATTTTCAACTTCATACTTCACAGTATAGGACTGACTCACTGGTTTCAGTGTACAAAGGAAAATGTATAAAGTTCAAACATATTTTCAATGTTTTCAAATGGTTAAGTTCGATTGATTATTTGACAAACATTAATTGTTGAATATTACATTTCCAATGTTTTTTTGCAAAAGTTTACTTTTAGTATTTGCATTACCGTATTTCCCACACTATAACGCGCACCGGATTATAAGGCGCACCTTCAATGAATGACCTATTTTAGAACTTTTTTCATAAATAGGGCGCACCGGATTATAAGGCGCATAGCATAGAAGATACTGTGAGTGTGATACTGTGAGATACTGGGACTGTGAGTAAGCGCAGTAAAATGCTGTGTGCACTGACTACGATAGCCGTAATGCTGCAAGCGGTGTGGCTTTATCGTAGTCGTAGTGAAACATTTTATTATTATTATTAAATTGTTTTTATTGGTTTTTCATACTGAAACATTTTGACAGAGCGCCGTTTACAACCAGTATGGATCAACCAATTAACCAATTGATCCATATATAAGGCGCTCCGGATTATAAGGCGCACTGTCGTTTTTTGAGAAAATTACCGGCTTTTAAGTGCGCCTTATAGTGCGGAAAATACGGTAATCTAATCACATATTACAATAACATCAGCACATATACATTTTTACATTAATTCATGAATATGAGTGAATATGAAAATAAGTGAAAACAAATCTAGTAACTATAATAGCCAGTCATAATAACAACATTGGCGAGAAGGAGATAGGAGTTTGAGTAATCTTTGAAGGTATTCATCTTGTCGTATTTTGTCACGTTGAGTCAATACAGGTTCAGTCAGAAGAAACGGTAATTGTCAGCATTATCAGCCGACAACCACTTCAACAATTAACTCTGTATTTTTTCATTCTAGACAAAACAGAACTCCCTCCATTTTGCGAACATGACCAGAGGCATTCACGTCGGAGCAAAACAGGCTGTAAGATCTGCAAGAACGCCCATACCGGGGGGAAACTAACTTCACAAACTAGAAGGCCTCTCTCTCTCTCACAGAGGAAGTTGGTTCTTAACAGAGAAAGAGGCAGAGGAGAGAGCCAAAGCAGCTGGCTGTGTGTCATGTCTGATCGGGTTACAGTCTTTCATTACAAAACCAGCTCGGCAAACATGATGTGTGAAGGAGAAATTGGTTCTGTCTGGGTTGTCAAGAACGAACAGCACTACAAGCAGCTCCAGAAGGGACTCAGGAGAGGGAAGGAGGTCTAGGATAGTGGTTCTTAAACTTTTTGACTACCCCCTTCACCGGCACAAACATTTTTGGTAGAAATGTGTTAACATGAACATTAACAGGGTGCAAATAATCATGGGCCATGAGAAACATGGGCCTGTGCTTCATGCAACTGTTGGCAAGTTTCTCGCCACAAAAGAAGCACGACGCCAGGGGAGGGTCAGAGCACGGAGAGGGGAATCCCATTAAAATATATTCTTCCTGAATCCGACAAAATGTTGGTGTTTCTGGATGCGTCATCTTTTTCACGGACTCTCCTTTCTCCTTGAGATTTAAGTTTCAGGCATCAATTTTTGGTTGTCATAAAATTTAAATAAAATTTGCTCAGGGGGAAAAGAAAATGATAGTTAGCTTTTTCTTTTATTTTATATATTTCTTTAGAAATGTTTTCAGTACCCCCTGTGGTACTCCACAGTACTCCATTTGAGAACCACTGGTCTAGGAGATACATTGTGCTCTGCAGAGAGGAGAAAGTCCTCTGCCGTGATGAAGGACAGGCCTGAGGAGCACCTCCTTGAAACCAGAGAGGAGAACCTGCTCATAGAGCTGACCTCCCTGCAGCAGGACTGTAGCATGCATTCTAACAGGTATGTTCTCTTTAAACAATGGACATTAATCCACACGATCCACTGCAGTTACTCTGAGATATTAACCACAGAGCTACAATACTAATTAATTTTGATTGCATTGCACTCTGTTTGGCATTGAAATGAAGAAGCCTAGCATCATAGGTCACAGGTAATGACAAAACCTCACCAAACACATTCATATGAAGGAATGATGGATGAAGAATGCCAAATTAGAAGCACAGGCATAATGGACTATAATAAAAAGAGAAAGATTAAAAATGATCAAATAAGGGAATAGAACGTGACCGCTCCAACTACACCCACGCCACCCGACCAACCCACATCTTAAATCCAGACTGTCAATATGAGAAGGCAGCTCAATGTACATAAATATAGATGGGACAACTGAATAAATATCCCAGTTAATAGTAAGGCATGCACGCTTGCAAACGGATCAATGCTACAGTGTTTACCCAGCAGCCCAACATCGACCACGTCAAGATTTACCAGCGAAACCTCCTACTGCACAAACGACCAGTTACCCCACAGAGCTCATCGACCGACACACGTGTATCATTATCCGAACGCATGATTAGCTGGCCATCACCCGGCAACACATGACTCAAGACCTCACAAGACTGTAATATGTTAACACGTGTGAGTGTGTTTCTAATCTCTTGTCTACAGAGCCCTGATAAAGGACTTGGGTCTTGTGCAACCTCAATGCTGTAGCGTTCATGTGCTTCAATGGTAACAGAGTAGATGGATTACAAAGGAAGGTCAACACAATTTCACCCCCTGCAAAACCAACTGATAGTTGCTGCTTCGCCTGACTTCAGGCCTTATTATGGTATATTATAGACTTTGTATGGCTGTATGTACTTATTATGCATGTATCTACCCTGATCAACGGGGCTATAGTTGTATCAAATACTTTTATCGTGCTAAATTGATTGTTAGGTCTACAAAAAATGGAAAAAATACATCAAATCTTTGCTTTTTCATTATTAAGAAAAAAAAAAAAGATTCATGGCTATTCTGCATTCAGTCTAGTCTTCTTAAACTATTTTGTATGCTGGAGTCAGTCCAGTTGATTTAAACTAGGTTGTGGATAGCAAAAGTTGCTACAAAATGAAATGTACATGCTCAACTAAAGACCAAATTTAAACGCTTTAAAATGAAAAACGTGATCAACCAGGAAAACCATCACAAATCCTTTTGACTGTAGTACAGCTCAAAAGTACTATGAACAAAGCTGTGTAAAACTTTTTAATAACTCAATGGAATAGCCAGCCAATATTCCTCCAGTACAGTTACCGCCCCCCTCCCTCATCTATACACTTTCAAGGTTGACGGTGTTTGTATTGATTTCCACGTTCCATATGCAGAGAGAGAGATGTCCACCTGTTCCAGCATCGATCTTCCATCACTGCTAGCAGGACTTCATGACAACATGACAACAGGTACTTTCACTCTCAGGCCATGATTCATTTAAATCACAGCGTTCTGGTTCAGGGCATCGGTAGCCAAGCTGAGATTGTCTACGAAAGAGATGGCGAGAGAGTGAGAGAGGGCGAGAGAGAGAGAGAGAGAGAGAGAGGGCAAGAGAGAGAGAGAGGGTGAGAGAGGGCAAGAGAGAGAGAGAGGGCAAGAGAGAGAGAGGGTGAGAGAGGGCAAGAGAGAGAGTGCAAGAGAGAGAGAGAGGGCAAGAGAGAGAGGGCAAGACAGAGAGAGGGTGAGAGAGGGCAAGAGAGCGAGAGAGAGGGCAAGAGAGAGAGAGAGGGCAAGAGAGAGAGGGCAATAGAGAGAGAGAGAGAGAGAGAGGGCAATAGAGAGAGAGGGTGAGAGAGGACAAGAGAGAGAGAGAAAGAGAGAGAGGGCAAGAGAGAGAGAAGGTGAGAGAGGGCAAGAGAGAGAGAGAGAGAGGGTGAGAGAGGGCAAGAGAGAGAGAGGGCAAGAGAGAGAGAGGGCACGAGAGAGAGAGAGAGGGCAAGAGAGAGAGAGAGAGGGCAAGAGAGAGAGAGGATGAGAGAGGGCAAGAGAGAGCGAGGGTAAGAGAGAGAGAGAGAGAGGGAGAGCGAGAGAGGGTGAGAGAGAGAGAGCGAGAGAGAGAGGGTGAGAGGGCAAGAGAGAGGGCAAGAGAGAGAGAGGGCAAGAGAGAGAGAGAGGGCAAGAGAGAGAGGGCAAGAGAGAGAGAGAGAGAGGGCGAGAGAGAGAGAGAGAGAGAGAGCGAGAGAGCGAGAGAGCGAGAGAGAGAGAGACACACCCAGACAGACAGAGTGAGGCATCCGATCGAAGAAGCTAATATTAGTCTACCACCGTGAGAGTCTATTAGCTACGCAAGTCTGACACTTAATCAGAACACAACACATTTGTTACATAACAAGATGGACTTTTTGGAAGAAAGAAATGACAGGTATGGCGAAAAGATGGTAGAAACATGGGAGTGCTTTTAGCTAAACATGGAGGTGTTTTTGTAGAAACAAGGTATTCCACTTGGAGAACTCCTGCCAGCATGTCTACACCACAGCAGCTGGACAGAAGGTGGTGACTGACCACCAGGCCCAAAGGTCATACCGGGAGGCTGATATTCGTCCAGATCAGAAGATTTTAGAGGTTTTGCTTCGTCAAGGTTAAACATGAGCTCTTTCCGGGAGGAAAGCGAAAGAGCTACTCACGAACGTTCTATAATTTAATTTAAAGAGTGCCTGTCGACTTGTTTTCAGAACATCTTGATAATGGCTTAATGATGGCTCACTTTAGTGTCTCTGAAAGAAAACTGAACAGACTCTAGCTCAGACCTTAAACCTCACCTCGACCAAGAAGTGTTTTAACTCATCGAATACACAAAAGGTATGCAAAAAGACTTTGTTGAACAATGGTTTGACTGAGCAGCTAGAAGAAAATTCATTTTGAAGCTTTTAATAGAGAACTTTAATTAACTTAAAATTGCACAGACTGGTTCTTGGTATTATTTAAATGGTTGAAGTATAATAAACCGTTTTATAGCCAACAGGTTTTGGGAGGATAATCTCTTAAAAAGGAGTTACCGGGTTTGTTCCGAGGCTGTAAACATGTCAAAAGGACAATAATTGTCAGCGAAAGGCAGAGGTTTCATTAAAAGTCTTCTCACACATACCCTTGATGCTTAAGGGCTTTGAACACAGTCTGAAGGTAAAGGCTATTCCATGTAGCTCCATCCCCGGTTGCTAGGGTTAGGTCTATGATTCCCACCCGGGGCCAGCCCTGCTAGGAAATACACTCATTATGGTATTGTAAGAAATTTCCTAAAATTTCCAAGATATCCTGGATGAATGGTGATGGAATTCAGTAAGCCCTACTAGAGGCTGTGTACTCAACTTGCCAGTCTTACTTACCAGTCTGCCACCAGTGGTCCAGGATGGGGACACCGAAGCTCCTCTTGGCCCAGTCCAGCGTCTCCACGTCACAACGCTCCCCGGCCAGGAACAGAGACCGCAGGCTGAGGAACGCAGGAGAGAGACACCGGTCAACTTCCAACGTACCCTCGGTTGACCACAAACAATATGCCCTTACACCTACCGGCTCCTCATGGACACAAGACCCTTTGGACAAAAGTGTCTGCTAAATGACAAATTCAACAAAGAAATGCACATTGTACATTGACCGTTATTGTTGAGAAACTACTGGTGAATAAAACAATCAATTCTAGTCTGGCACCCCAAAATAGTCTGTTATATAACTGTGATTCTTAAGCTCCAGCAGCGTGATGAGAGTAACGAATATGACACATTTTATCACACTATCACACTACATTGGACACATTTTGTCAAATTCTGACAGAATTTATGGCGCCCCGAAATAAGTATGTGCTTCTAAAGAGAGGCCTGTCAGCCACAGATGTCTTTATTTCACAAAAAACTGCAAGAAGGCACAATGCCATTAAAGCAAAGCTCCCGAAGAAACACCACGTAACGTCAGCATTGTTTTGATTATTAAAATGTAAATCTGTGTGCTTCCTATTTAAAAATTGTGTGTAATTACCGCTTAATGCCTCCGCCAATAATAAACAAAATAACCCAACTTTTCTTATCAGGGAGAAAGAGTATATTCTTGTTTTGCTAGAATTTCTTGGTAAAGGATCAAAATTTCCAATCACCGACAACCAAAATGGTGGTAGTCACCACCTGCCGTTTGCTGTTTTTATTGTTGATCACCTGGAGCATAAGAAAGGTGGAACATGTGTTAAACGTCTCGTCATCCAAAAGCGTGTCTTCCTCTTCTCACTAAAAACCATCAGGAAAAAAAGTACAACTGGGTTCTATTGCTATTCTATTCATGTCTTCTTCCTATTCTCCTTCACCCTCTCCTTAAGATCCGCCTTAGGACCTTGGCAAAAAGGCAAAAATCAAAAAGTACTCAATGAGCGGTTTCTCCTGAAGGGCTACTTTAAACCTGTAGTGGCTTTTCATTTTGAAGAGGGAAAAAAAAGGATTAAATTCAGTTTTGTAAAGCTGCAGTGTTTGTCTCCATTTGAGAAATTTAAACCTTAAACCAACGCCAAAGATGAGAGGCTTAAACCATACACCAGTGGCAGAGTGGGCAATGATTGGAACCAATTGGGAAAATCCCAATTGGTTTTCTAAACTGGTAACCGGCAGTAGCCACTAACCCGGCAGTTTGAATTGAGTGCTGCCAAACGCTTTGATCTCCTACTGTAAGTAGGAAATCAAAGCAGTTGGCAGCTTGCTTTGAGGAGATCCCTCTTCCCTATAAAACAGTGTTTACAATGACTTTTTTCTGAATCACGTCAATAAAGCTCTCAACACAAGAACATAAACGTGTTGTGAACTTCTGAACTTATCTGCAAAAAACTGAATCCGGTAATAATGCTTTAATTGTTTTTGAAATATCCAGATTTTCTTTTTGAAGGAGCACTCCATGAGACTACAATTTGGCAGATTCTGCGCGCTACAGTGATTTTTAGGGCAAAGCTTGGCAATTACTGTCTCACTGGAATGACTCAATGTTTTGGGTCTCATCTTGATCGGCCCCGAAGAACAAGCAGAACAAAGCCAGTCCCAGAACAAACAGATTCACTTTTATGTTTTCTTCCTCATGGAATAGTTTGCTGTGATATCACACTCATACGCCCATCATTCCACATGTGGACAAATTAATTACACTCATTACATTTATAGTCACTTACTAAGCCCTTTTATAATGAGACTTCAGGTTGAGCCTGAGAATGAAGCAGAAAGCACACAAAATCTTCAGCACAAAAAAAAAGAAAAATACTAGTGCGTACATCGGCTCCTCATTGGGAAATTCCTCTGTTGCCTAAATTGTCAACAAGGTATTCGAGGATCAAAGAGCATCTAATCTCTGAGAACTTTGAGTGGTGATAAAGACAGGAGATATTTCCTTCTTGGCTGCTTGTCTCAAGCAGTAAATGCAGAGATTGCCAATATGCTAAAGTTCAACTATCTGAGCCTAACCCTAACCACACACAATCCCCGTCAAACCTTAGAGAGAATCGACAGTCAGCAACTAAATACTCTTGAGATTGTCAGTCTGCCACATCTTTTTCATAAAGCGTCCTAAATAATGACAAATGTCAAACCAAGCGGACAAGATGGGGTCTTAAATGGGCTTCTTTGTCTGACAAGCAGCCAAGAAGTATTGAAGTTCATTTTTTATGATCTGAAAGTGAAATACTGACATGTTCTCTGTTGACCCACTGATTCCTTATCCAATCATCCAGCCTCAGGAACCAACAATAACTTGCACATGAAATAAAACACATTTGAACCAAATAATGCTTCTTAAATTTGATATGGGGTTGGTTCCAATGTTTGTTGACTCATGCCCAACAAAGCTAGACTGGGCACCAGACCAATCTGCAAGCTCATGTTTTATTCGCTCTGGCATATGAGTCTAGCCCCCCTCCCGCTCAGAGCAGTTTCCAGAAGAGCTGGGTCGGGCCAATCACAATCATTTATCTCATACAGGGCAGGTTTGATTTGATGACAGTAGAGAGGAGCAGATAACACCCCTTTGAAATCGAAAAATAAACTGAAAGGTTCCAGCCTGATATGAATTGGTGTAGATGTGTTAGTAAAACCACAGGCTATTTCCTCATGCTGTGACTACAGACCCCCTACGGACTCAGTCCACCAGACACTACGGCAGATGTCTGCATCAGACCAGCATGTACCAGCGCTATGGGAGGCATGTGCTGCTATTTGGATCGCAATTACCCGAACACACATACTGCATAAACTGATTCTCCATTTATGCAGCAAAGCACTGTTTAGCCAGAAGACAACTTCTTCCTTTGCCAGAGAAGTATCCTCAAAGGGAGCCTTGTAGTTTCAGAGTGAAGCCAAGAGGGGTTAGGGGGTTTGCCTGACCTCAAAATGCCATAGAAGATCTCTGGTCCTCTGTCACTGAGACAGACGGTGTTGGGTGAGGCAGGGCAGGCTAGTTCAGACTAGATATCTCAACAGGGTGGGTAGTAGCGAAATAAAAGTGACACAAGGGTTTTACAACTCCCAACCTGAATCCCCAATGTCCGCCATTGCTACCTGCAGGCATCCTTGAGGAAAATGCCTAAATAAAACCTGCTCTTTAATGTATCGGAATCACTTTGGATGAAAGTAAATGGTGAATAAATAGGCATTTGTAGGGTGACAGGTTGCTAATTCGATACCTGGCTCCTCCTAGTGTCGAGATGTCTCTGAGCAAGACACCTCACCCTATCTGCTACCGATGAGCTGGCTGTTGCCTTTTATGGTTGACTCCGCCATCGGTGTGTGAATGTGTGTAGGAGTGGTTTTAAGTCGCTTTGGACAAAAGCATCTGCTAAATGCCCTTAATATAAATATATAAATATAATGCATCAAATATTCAGATAACTTTTAAAGTGAACCGATAACCCAAGGTGAATTACAAATTGAAGCATTTCAACCAAACAGCAATGTTATATTCTGGAGTACTTTCTACTTGTCGTTTCAAGATGGGAGCGTGCAAAATTGGATTTTATCAAGAAAACAAACCATTGACAGTTTGTGTTTCCATTTATACAATCCGTGCAACATTATATTCAATAAGCAGACGGCGAGGGCGAGCCGATTTCACACATTAGCAGACAGAAGCGTTTTCCCCAAGTGGAGACATAATGAGCAACTTCTCGCCAATTTATTGTGCTTTCAAGTCGTTCACCAGCAGATAACAGCCGTAAAAAACGTCTATTGGACATTCCAGCCGCGGGTCTTTATGAAGCCCAACGGAGGGGAGACAGACATCTCTAACTGCACGGCGCGGAGAGCAAAACACTCCCGCTAGCGGTGTGCAAGCGTTTCCTCGGCACGGTGAAATTGTTTTTCCTCTCCCGGCGAAAGCGGTGGTACATTTCCCCCGCTCGCTTTCGCCGGAGGGCAGACAAACACTTTAAGTAGCCAGGCGGACACACCGCACTAAAACCCGAAAGAATAAATAACCAAAACCTGGCAGGGGACACTGGAGATAAGCAACGGAGAGTGGGTTTGTATCTGAGGCGAGAACGCCAGTGTTTGAGGCATTGGTTTACTGAGGAATCAATCAAAAAAGACTTGATCTTCTCTTCGAGACAGAGGAAGGCTTAGACGTGTTATGCAAGGACAACCAAAGAAAAAAATGAAAGAAAACAAGACAATATCAGCAGAAGGAACCCCCGTCACGTTCAGGGCCTCAAGGCCAGAGCCATGGCCACGATTATTAAATCATTCAGAGGTTATGGAGTGGGGCCATCCACGCACGGAGATGCATCATAATGCCCTGCTCAGGGACACTCCCCCCACTGCAGGGAGGGAGCAAGGCGTACGTCCGATTTACAGCACGTGCGCTGATTACCACGGGGTGGAGAGGAGGGGAATTCGTGAGCCCGATATGTATTCACCGACACCGTCCACCTGATCCGAAACATCATAGCCACAGCCTCGAGGCTAGCTACTGCAGAATTATTCTCTTTTTTCGCCGCGATATTTCTAGCTGAGGGCGATTCTCTGCACAGGTGCATACAGAAGGAGATAAAGACAGCAGGTGGAATCGAGTTCCACTGCTGTTCGGTGGAAATATGAAATTGGTTTCAGCTTCTCTGCTGTTGTTCCTTTTTTCATCAGTATTCACTTAAAGTGCAAACATTCAGATGGGAGAACGGGAGGCGGGGGAGTAAGAATACACCCAGAGAAAGGAGTACAAAGGGCCAGGGACGGGGGCAGGACGCTGGGCCAAAACGACCCCGAAGCGAGTGGACATCCCAGGGCTGATGGAGGGGGGGGGGGGGGGGCCGGAATAAAATAAAATCACAAAGCCACCTGGGTATTTGTAATTTCTTGCCTGTGGACATCGTAACGACGGCGAATAGCATAGCCTTTTTGAAACGCTACCTACTGTGTGCACACGAGTGAAGCTTTCCGTTGATCGGTGAATAAATATTCTTCCAAAAATCTCTCTGAATCTTTGTTCAGTGTAAACTTTTCTTCTTTAAAAGATCAGACGCCAGTTTTTTTAACTTTGTGAATTATTAGGGGACTAGTAGTGGCAGTAATTCATCAATTTGATAACCCTGTTGTTCCTCAATTGCTTTTCGGGCCTACTCTGGTCATGTATGTGAGCGTTTTTCGTTTTCCCACTGAAATGTATTGACGTGTTTCTGTGGTCATGTCTGCCCGTACTGCCCCAGGGCCAGACTGAACCCCCCTGCTGGCCCCAGTTTGACCCCTGCCACAGAGAGACCTCCAGGTTTAGCTTCTAGAGATTGAGACAGAGTATGCAAGCAAAATAATACAGTTAAAGATAGAGAGAGACAGCGTTCTTGCTTAAGTTTGACATGTGAACGTAATATTTGAGAAAATCCATTCATTGATCCATAACATGTAAAGTTGCACATAAATGCTCTGAGCACATCTTCCAGCTCTTGAACCTTAATGAACCCATTTGTATTCACTATTAATTGGCTAGATTTGAGCTCTTTTACGGTCGGACGTAGGAGAAGAACCTAGAGCCATAGTGAGACGAGGTTGAACCTGACTTGGAGGTGTGTGTGTGTGTGTGTGTGTGTGTGTGTGTGTGTGTGTGTGTGTGTGTGTGTGTGTGTGTGTGTGTGTGTGTGTGTGTGGGGAGGGGCCTACCGGTTGATGGGGTAGCGTTTCCCCACGGCGGCATGGGGGTCCTGCTGCCGGATGGCCCGCAGGGCTGTGGGGGCCGTGAACATGGAGGAGACCCCGTGCTCCGACATGACGCGGAAGAAGGCCCCAGGGTCGGGAGTCCCCACCGGCTTGCCCTGGAAACACAGACAGCGGGTCACACATGTTGTGACGGGACACCGTGTGTGTGTGTGTGTGTGTGTGTGTGTGTGTGTGTGTGTGTGTGTGAATGCGACACACGTTGTGTAGTTTGTGTTGGTGTGTGTGTGTGTGTGTGTGTGTGTGTGTGTGTGTGTGTGTGTGTGTGTGTGTGTGTGTGTGTGTGTGTGTGTGTGTGTGTGTGTGTGTGTGTGTGTGTGTGTGTGTGACACACATGTTGTATTGTGGTGTGTGTGATATTGTGTGTATGTCTGTGTGTATGCGTAGGATTCGGTTGCCATAAAAACAACCAACTCTGCGAGAAAGAGCACCGGAGCTCAAGATGGCCCCTGCAGTATTAGTGTGAGAGAGAGAGAGGGATAAAGAGAGAAGAGCCCGATAGGCTGGGAGGATCAGTATTTAGCACAGGTAACAGGTTGAGAGAGAGGGAGAGACGGATGGAGAGAGAAAGAGCACTATTTGGCAGTATAGTTTGAAAGACCGTCATGTTAAGTTATGCATATTTGTTTCCTGTATTTATTTGGGAGAGAAAACCCTTGTTTCTATTGTTATTGATTTTATTATTTAGCGTAGCTTTTTCAATCATCAATGTAAATGCAGCTGTGTTGGGAATCTAAAGATAATCAAAGGTTTACGGTCAGAGAAAGAAAATGTGAGTCTTCTCAGGGAAAATCGCAGAGTTTTCTCTGTGGGCTTCATAAATATGTATACATAAATACCAACAATAAATATTTATACCGCCGTTTGAAGCACGGAAGCTGCGCTGGGAGGAAAATCCAGGAAAAAACAGCAGGGAAAAAAACATTCTCAGTAGTCCGGAATACAAAGGGGTTCTCTCCAAACCCAACCAGGTCTAGTGGGCCCCTCAGAGTCCCCCTATAACTCCTTCTCCTGTTCTCCAGACAGGAGTTCTCCAGACAGCGAACCAAACCTCGACCGCGGCAGACCAAACCTCGACCGCGGCGGGCCAAACCTCGACCGCGGCCGGCCAAACCTCGACCGCGGCCGGCCAAACCTCGACCTCAGCGGGCGCCTTTGGTGGTTTTTGTGTCCCTTCGTTATCGGCTGGTTGGAGAACAACCGCGCCAATCGAGCTCAGGGAACTTAAGGTGAGCAGATGCTGCTTTTGAGTTCAAGCACACGCACACACTCGCACACTAACACACACACACACACACACACACACACACACACACACACACACACACACACACACACACACACACACACACAGTTGTAGCAACCAATTTGCAACACTGTGTATTGTGCGCGTACTTCGTTCAAGGGCATCAAACTACTTGGCAAGCGATGGGTTGGCAGCCGTCTGGATTCGGTTCCACGGGTTTTTCTTTTTTTTGGCGCACATCGCCCACAAACTCTAAAGCTCAGGTGAGGCCGACATGTGTGTGTGTGTGTGTGTGTGTGCTCGTGTGCGTGCCCTACCTCGTAGAGGATGGTGCTGTTGCCATGGAGAAGGGGTCCGTAGCAGATGTAGGAGTGGCCGACCACCCAGCCCAGGTCAGATGCCGCCCACCACACCTGGAGCCCGCAGAGAAGATTAAAACCTCCCAGACAGACCGACAGACAGACCGACAGACAGACGGAAGATGATGGAGGGACAGATGGAAGTGGACGGAGGGATGAAATCGGTTCATCGCTTGTTTCCAGAAGACGAATGTACCGCCATATTAGACGGGAAACAACAACATTTATTAAATAGAGTGCCGGTTTGTGCACTCTTTCCACTTCCCATCTGAAAGGTACTTAGATACTGCTGTGGGAGCTGTCATTGGAGGGTAATTCGTAAAGAATGCCACAACCGTCCTTCAGACATAAGTGTGTGAAATAAGCTGCGGGACTATCTGTTTCGAGTTGCCCGTGCCTGCCTCTGTATGAGCCCAAATTTCGATTTTAGAACTCCCCAGGCTCACTTCCAACCAATCAGAGCATCCCTCCATCATTGCCTGTCAATTACAGATGCGCGTAATGCAAGCCTTTTCATTGGTGGAGAATCGTAAAGGAGCGTTTCTTTGGTTTCAAATCTCCCACTTAATGGCAAAACTGTATGAGCGATAATAAGGCACTAACGATATAGCAAAACAAAACAGGTACAACTGAAGTTATGAGCATGGGGACAACTGAGGTTATGGTTTGCACACTATCAGCTCTTCTGTTTATTCACTCGAGAGTATAGCGGGTGTGTGTGTGTGTGTGTGTGTGTGTGTGTGTGTGTGTGTGTGTGTGTGTGTGTGTGTGTGTGTGTGTGTGTGTGTGTGTGTGTGTGTGTGTGTGTTGTGTGTGTGGGGGGGGGGGGGGGGGGGGGGGGGGGGGCTTAGCACAGGGAGGAGGAAGGGCTGGTTCTGATTGGCTTACATCTCCGGGACGGAGGCCATAGATGTTGGCCATGGTCCACCTCAGCATCACAGCGTAGCCCGCAGTGTCTCGCACGATCCCCTGGAGAAGAGAGAGGGGGCGGGATCAAACAGGTGTTGCTAGGCAACAAAGCCAAGTCAAACAAAAAACACAAATCACGTTGCGCTTAAGGGAAAATGGTCTCGCTAGTCGTCGGTGCGATGGAAGAATCAAGTGGTTCTCCCCAACGAAAACACACTTACCATAGAACACACAGAGAGTGATTCATACCGTCGGTTGGGTGTTAATTACACCATAAGGGGGGGGGGATAAAAACTGCCATCCGCTCTAGAAACGGGCTGAGAGGGTGATTGCGTTGGAATGCGCCCCTTCTCATTGAAAGGCCCCTGGAGGCCATTTCTCCTGATCATTCCTATCTCGAGCTCAAGAGCCCCTTGCTCGCTGAGGCTGGCTCAATGTGTAGAGTCATTTATGTGGAGGTGCTGGGTGTGAGGTAAAGAACAGAATGCAGCAGTTAGAGGATAGGATGTGCATGTCCAGAAGCAGTTCCCCTCTGATCGATGCGTGGACAGTTCGATATTGACTGTTAGGAGGGCTGGTGGCTTGAACGTTATAACTGTTTTTACATAAGTGTGTAATGCTTGCAACCGGCTTTATCCAAATAGAGATGGAGAGTGGGCGAGAGAGAGAGCGAGAGCGAGCGAGAGAAATACAGGGCGAGCGAGAGCGATAAGATAAAGCGGGAACACAGGCAGGGGATAACAAAGCAAACACATTAAACGTAACGGGTGACAACGTTTGTTGGAATTGGCATCTTTCGAAGGACGATGGAGAGAACGAGGGAGACAGATAAGGGATAACCGTTTCTACTGTGTGTTTCTATAGAAAGAGAGAGAACAGAAACAAGAGAGGGAAACAGGCGCAGAGAAGGTGAGAGTGAGAGAAAGAAAGAAGTAAAGAACAAGAGAAGGAGAGGGGGTTAGACAAAGAAAGAAAAGACAGACAGACATAAAGATCAAACAATAGAAAGACAGAGAGAGGGTGAGTGAGAGAAGGACAAATAAAGAAGGGAAAGAGAGAGGGTGAGGGTCAGATAAGGAAAGGAAAAAATACAGAACAAGAGAGAGAGGGTGACAGAAAGGCAGAACGAAGAGACAGAGAGCGAGAGGGTGGGATTTAAATCAATAAAAAGGAACCAACAAGACAGACAGAGAGAGGGAAAGGGAGAGAAAGAAAGACCTCACAACAGACAGACCGCCAGCGGGTGAGACAGACCGGAGATGAATATAGGGTCAGATGGGGGTGAGGGGTTCAGCGCGGAGCTTGAGGACGCCCGATAGAAGAGAGAGAGCTGTACCTTGGGGGTGCCGGTGGTCCCGGAGGTGTAGAGGACGTACAGGGGATGGTTGGACGGGACGGGCACACAGTCATGGGGCTGGGCGCGGGCCATCTCCTCGTCCCAGTCCAGAGACAGCCCCGGCCTCATGGAGACCCTCTCCTGAGGAGCAACGCACCAATACATGGGTTCAGCAAACACCTGATCCTAAAGGGAACCCAGCACTGTTCTCCACGTCTGATCTGCCATGGGATGCCCTTTGTTACATCAGTCGTGAAAAGTTTCCCTCATACTTTCAGATTGCACTTATTTGCAAGCAGCTACAAAGCAAGTCAGGGAGGGGGAGGGGGAGGGGAGGGGGAGGGGTCACAGAATCATGATTTAAAATGTGACATTTATGAATACAATATTTATTAAAAAATAAAGAAATGTGCTGCATATGGGAATAAAGTTAACTGCAAACATCCTGTGCACGCACGCACGCACGCACACACACACACACACACACACACACACACACACACACACACACACACACACACACACACACACACACACACACACACACACACACACACACACACACACACACACACACACACACACACACACAACCACACACACACACACACGTCTGCGTAGTGTATGCAGGTTTCAGTTGGCTGTCACTGTACTCCAGCT
The DNA here is from genome assembly GCF_949987615.1 of Pollachius pollachius. Classification (NCBI taxonomy): domain Eukaryota; kingdom Metazoa; phylum Chordata; class Actinopteri; order Gadiformes; family Gadidae; genus Pollachius; species Pollachius pollachius. The sequence continues at coordinate 15,652,176 of NC_136951.1, forward strand.
TGGAGTTAATGTATGCAGCTCAGCCTGGCTTCCCTCGGCAGCGCCCACACTTCTATACTCAAACCTCGGTGGTCTCCAACCTCGGCTCTCCTCGGTTTGTACGCAATTTGGAAAGACTCAGCCAACGAAAATCAAAGGCACGCCATTTTGGATCTTTTTAGCTTAAATCAACGGGACGCGGTACCACGATTGACCGGATGAAGAAGGAAGAATCCTTTGTGATCGGCATCAGCGCGTGGTCTTCATACCGTGGTACCCCAGCTGGGAGGGCAGTGGTCATCGGGGTCCATTTACATTTAGCAGACGCTTCTATCCAAAGCAACTTACAATAAGTACATTGATCAGAAGAAAGAGAAACAATATATCGGTACAGTAAGGATGTTCATAGAACCAAGTGCCAAGCACTAACATTCACTAGGTTAACCCGGTTCCCCGTACACAACAGAGATAGGATAAGATGCTACATGACTAAGTACCATTTTTAAGGACAGCTTACAATAAGTGCGTACATTAAGTTCCAGGACGTACAACGACACACAACAGTCCCCGGCGGGCCTCACCATGTGGGGCCGGTTGTAGATGAGGACGTGGGCGGGCTGGTGGGTGCTGAGCTCCAGGGCCTTCTCCACCAGGGGGATGTACTCCACCCTCCGGCCGGGCTCCAGGCCGAACGACGCCGTCACCATCATCTTGGGCTGGGGGCGGAGGGACGACACATTCAGCGTCTAAAGCAGCGCTTCTCTAAACCTTTTCTCTAAGATATGTTTATCTGAGTAACCCCTTCGCCAGTCCAAACGTTTTTGGGAGAAAAAATAAATAAAATGAACGTAAATAATGTCTGTGCGTGCTATCTGGCAATGCAAACGTGAACGTTAAGAATTGGCCAATCCTCACAATTTAGTGAGGAACATCGGCCTGTGCTTCATGCAACTGTTGGCTGATTTCTCCACACAAAAGAAGCACAAGGCCAGGGGAGGGTCAGGGCACGTAGAGGTGAATCCCATTCAATATATTATTCAACCACTTCATCAACCATTTCCTCATGTTTTCTACCCCCTGCAGTTCTTCAAAGTACCCCTAGGGGTACGCGTACCCCCATTTGAGAACCCCTGGTCTAAAGAGTGGGTCCGTGGTGGTCCAGCCTAGGCCCGGTTCCACACAGGGACAGAACAGAACCGTGCAGAGTAATGGTTACTGGTCTACTTTAATATGGGCCACATTCGCTATAAAATATTTAGTACTCTAAAACAAAAGGCCCGCACCACAAGGACGATCCAATAAATCCGAAGAGAAGGCGCAGCAATGTCACACGGTACAAAAATAGCTCGGCCCAGGCTTATCGTTGATCTTCTTATGCTTAAATAAGACCATTCACATTTCGTTTTCAGGGTATGGCGAACAGTCCCCTGGGTGTGCGTTTAAAACCCTCCGCTAGTTTCACTGAAGTGTTTGGGAAAAACAACACAGAAGCTTTTGGCAGGAATTCAAGCCCCTTCTAAGAGTTTCCTGAGGGGTTTAGGGCTCGTTCACACTGAATCAGGCTGAGCGGCGATTAGCGCTGAGTGTTGTGGCAATGAGGGGGGGGTCAGTTCATGGCCACTTTGTGTGACGTCATGTTGTGAACTTTAACCCCTCCTCCCTCATGGCAGGGTCGTACAACTCTGGAGAGGACAACACAGCCGCCATCAGCCGCTCTCCCAACCTAAAAGTTGCTTGTTAACAGTGGAATGCTAACATCACATGGTAAACAAGGTTCTTCCGGTCTGACGCCGGGTTATGTGATTGGACACCGCAGCAGGGCACCGTGGTCCTCACCGCCGCAAGTTGAAAGCACAAACCCTATTCGAATGAATGGTTGAACTGTTGTCTTTTCCATATATGGTGTGAATGAGCCCTTTAACCATTGAAGTCAAGCTACAGGGCAGAGAATGTGATCCATTCCGCATAGGAACAGACACAAGTCAGACAGACAGATACAGTACATAGACAGACAGTCTCACCTTGGTTTAGTGGATGATCAAGACAGAGACATAGGAAACTACAGAGGTCCACTACAGACAGAAACCGAAAGAACAACAGACAAGGCAGCCAGACAGACATACAGACACCGAGATATAATCTACAGACAGCCAGAGAGATAAAATACAGACGGTCAGGCCGAGAGAAAGCAGACAGACAGGCAGACAAAGAAAATAAACAGACCGAAAACAAACTACAAACAGACATAAGCAAACCACAGACAGCCAGAACAGAAACACAGAAAACAAAGACAGAAAGGCCGTGCGATCCCCACCTTGGAGTGGTCGATGCGGACCGACAGCTCCTTGGAGGCGAAGCCCCCAAAGATGAGGCTGTGGGGGGCTCCCAGCCGGGCGCAGGCCAGCATGGTGACCATAGCCTGGGGCACCATGGGCATGTAGATCACCACCAGGTCCCCCGTCCCCACGCCACGCCTCGCCAGCACCCCCGCCAGCCGCGACACCTACACCCCACACACCCCCGCCGGGTCAAAGGTTAAGGGGCAACAGTAATGAAACAGGTAAATGACGCTTTTTTGAAGTTGCTGGTAAAGGCAAACTACATTGAATTTAGCTACAGGTGATTAAGGAGCAGGTACAGGTTATTCTTGCTCAAGGATGCCTACAGGTTGGGACGTGGGGGATCAAACCCAGTGCCTTTCGGCTGGGAGTCTAACAACAGCTGCTCTCCTGCCCCGTCTGACATCAGACATCCTATCATGAGGAGGGAGTTTTTGGTCAAAAGTAGCTTACATTGAATTTAGCTACACGTGATTAAGGAGCAGGTAGAGGGTAGGCTTGATCAAACCTTGATCAAACCCAGTGCCTCTCGGCTGGGCGTCCAAGTAGCCGAAGGTTAGCATATTTCCTCCTGAGAGATGAGTTTGTTTACCTGCTCCTGGAGCTCCCTGAAGGTGATGACCTCCTTGGTCCCGGACACCGGGCTGTCATATATGATGGCGGGCTGGTCTCCCCGCCCGCTCTCCACGTGGCGGTCCACGGCGTTGTGGCACATATTCAGCTTCCCCCCCGGGAACCTGTGGGGAGGTATCCCAATTAACCTCACCGCGTCTCAATGACAGATGACAGAAGCAGACCTGTAAACCCCCCCCCCCCAAAGTAATCATATCGGAGACGCGGCCCGTCTTTAACAAGTCAAAGTGTTTGTGATTCGTCTCACGACGTGGAGGCTGAGGGCCCAGACACCACAGATGGTGTCTGGGGGTCTCGCTGTGTGTGTGACGTGTGTGTGCGGGGCATCAGGGCTAGCAGCTCATTAGATGTGTCCTTCAAGTTCAAGACCAGCAGGGTGGGTCGGCTCAGCTTTGGATTACCTGTATTCGCATTTAGCAGTCGGCCTTGACTAAGGGTGGGAAAAAATATCCATACGGTGATATATCATCGCCCTACTTCGTGCGATTCGAGAATCGATACACCTGAGCCAAATATATATATATATATATATATATATATATATATATATATATATATTCTTATTTTTTCCTTTTATTAAAAACGCAGTTTGGACCATGAATAAAGACAGAAATCCATCACTTTACCTTTTCACTGTCATATTGTTTTCATAGTTAGGCACCCTGTGATTCCCACCCCAAGTCTGAACAAGTCGCTTCTTAAAAAAAAATACGCAATGACTCCAGAGACACACTGCACACTGGCAGCAGTGTATGCAGCATGGATTTCCAGAAACCTTAAAAGCTTACCACGAATCAGTGTACCAAAATGTCAGTGGGTAGGGGGTGACGAGAGATTTAGGGTGGAGGGGTGGTGTTGATGTCGCAAAACCGAATCGCATCGGATGTCAACTCTCCAACTCACTCACCAATTCGGAAACACTGGATCCTCGACGTTCAAGGTCTTCTCACAAGGTTCAAACCATGACACGTCCTGGGCCGCTTCGCCCCAGAACTCCTCCGGCCTGTGTCGGGCTGCCGCGAAGGCTTCGCGGTACGCGGTGTTGGACGTGTACTTCCTGCAGAACTGCAGCTGCTGCTGCACTAAACTGTTCTTCGGTCCTCTGAGGGAAACGCACCAGTTGGTCCTTAGCTCCCGGTTCGCTGCACAGCGAGCCCATGACGTCCCTGATACCGTCTGTTTCCTGGGTATGAGCGTTTCGCTCCACGCACGGTTGAGAGCCCCGCTTCCGTAACTTCTGCACCACATTCCTCCTTCTCCGTGTGGCCTCAGTTTGGAAAACACGCGGTGGATGAAGCCCAGTTGTCGGTCGCGCAATAGGCGCATTTTGCGTGGAGTTTAAGGTTGTTCACGACCTGGCCCAGAAGTGTCCTGCACCCTGACGTTTTCCCCCTAGCAGTTCCTCACAGGTCAACTTAGGTCTCGCCTAGTTCTTGAGAGGGAGGATGAGGAATGTGTGTGTTACAATGTAAGAGTGCGAACCTTGAACTGGATGTACTTTCTCCCAACCCAGCGGGGGCCTCCCGTCTCTGGAAGGACCATTGTACACAGTTCAGCAAGTCTCTCTCTCTCTCTCTCTCTCTCTCTCTCTCTCTCTCTCTCTCTCTCTCTCATGACCCCCCACGTCTAACCATATAGTTCCACCAATAACAAGCCTAGAAGTCTTGTGGAGTACACAAAAACTGTTTATTTTCCGGAAGGTTATCCTGGATGTGTGCCGGTGGGCTATGTTATGTACAACAGTGTTATTTACAATTTCTTTGGCTTTTGGCTATTAAAACTTGGGAAATGAGTGGATTATTCTCACTCCTCCCAGGAGAATCGTTCATTAGTCTCTATATTAAAAGCTGTTTGAAACAGAATGCTCTTCCCTGTGGGGTAATGTGGAACAAATGAGGCATCATTTACATGCTAATTATTATTTTCCTCGAGTTTTCAGTGGAAACTCTCAAAATGCAAATTATGATTTGAACATGCATTGTGGTGGTGCAATAATGCACACATACTGCCTGTCACCAACCGTTTCATGCGCTTTGGAGGATGATGTTGGATTTATAATCAACGCAAACATAAAAAAAAAATATGACTAAGACATATTCATTTCAAATCCATCCGATCAAAAATTGAAGCCGATGCAATATATACATTATATGTAGGCCTACATACATACATTCAGAACTCCATATCGTGGCGACCCAGAGAATTTCCGTCACCTTCCTGCAGGGGGCAGCAACCGCCCGATCAAATGGTTCAGAATAAAGGCTTCAGGGTCCAGGGTTCGAATCCCGAGGGACCTGCTTTCATTGACATGAGCAATCAGGGAACAGGATCCAAACTCCTACAGTAGGGCTTCAGTCATAGTGTTTGTATGTATGTTTTCCTTGGCTGTTTTGTTCTGTTGTTTTTCTCCATTTATTTACAACGTTTGAAAATGGTTTTAGAAATCCATCAACAAAGAGTAACAGAAAACACAATGGACCAAGTGAACTATCCATGCACTGTCCATTGGGCTAAGATTGAACGGTTTCTTGTGTTTAAATGATTCCATTTGCAGACCTACAGAGAGTCTACTTAAAAAGCAGAGCTTTGCAAGACAACGCATTTACTATTCAGAAGGTATCTCCTTCTCAGACGAGCTTCCTACAGTTTGTGTGTTTCCCCTTTCTCCGGTGTTGTAGGCCTTTCACAAATCAATTCGCTCCCAGAGCTTAAGAGCCCATAGGGCCTAATCCGTCCTCTTTATACCCAAACCAGGGGCCGGCTCCCGGGTCTGCCACTCTGCTGCTGTGGCCCATATGGACAGCGGTGCGTAATCCCCCCGTGTCCTCTTTCTCTCCAGCCTCCTCCTCCACTCTAAACCGTCTCTCTCTCTCTCTCTCTCTCTCTCTCTCTCTCTCTCTCTCTCTCTCTCTCTCTCTCTCTCTCTCTCTCTCTTTCATCCCCCTTGGCTCTCTCCCCCCTCTCTCTCTCATCCCCCTCGGCTCTCACCCTCCCACATCTGGACACAGCTGGGCTGGGAATGTGCGGGGCGCCGGTGCGCGATGCCGCCTGGGCGCATTGCGTTGACGTGTGCGGGGTTTTTGAAAGCGGTTTGAGATCAGAAGTCGGCACCGAACAGATTAGGAACATGTTCGGCTGATCGCCTGGAATACCTGGAAGGTGAAACACGAACGAGTCCGTCGCTGAACACGATGTTTGCGTTCAGCTATGACTCTATAGGCGAACCGAGTAGGGAAGGAAATTATAATAAATGAGTTTGCTGCCCCCGCTGCTTTCTCCTAATTATTCCGCGATGGCGGAAATTGTGTCACACACAACCGCCCCAAAGAGCGGATTCCCAAATGAGCATTTCTCGTCTTGCAGACGAGACCATGCGAAGCAATTTCAATTTCTAATTATTCCCCTTTCTAATGTAGAACTAATGTGTTGTTAATGTTATTGTGAATGTGCCTGTATGTGTGTGTGTGTGTGTGTGTGTGTGTGTGTGTGTGTGTGTGTGTGTGTGTGTCCAAAGTTACTTGCAGCGTGAGTGAGTGAGTGAGTGAGTGAGTGAGTGAGTGAGTGAGTGAGTGAGTGAGTGAGTGTGTGTGTGTGTGTGTGTGTGTGTGTGTGTGTGTGTGTGTGTGTGTGTGTGTGTGTGTGTTTTAACCTGGACCTTCTTCCACCCAGGTGGTCGGTTTGCCTCCCCGGCCTCACATACACCAGCACATAAGATAGGCGTTCATACATGAAACAGCCGTAGTGCGCCCAGTGGGATAGAAGGTCATCACTGAGCCGTCCACAGCATTAACGATGAAACGGGTTGGAATATGGACCAAAAAAAAGATGAGGACATGAAAGGGTTATGCCTCATATTTAATAGCGCACGTTAAAAAGGGTTAATTGAAAGCGATGGAGCTGATGAATCGTTCCCCACCCCTGAACGTGTGTATCGGTGCGTCTTTATCACATGATGGATGAAGCGGCCGTGCGCATTTTGGCACATTGGCGCGCAACGCAGGGCACAAAACAAACACGCGAACGAGCGTGCGTGTAAACTGTCATCGTCATTACCATAGCAAACCCTCATCCGGTCAAAACAACAGAGGGATGTGTGTGTGTGTGTGTGTGTGTGTGTGTGCGTGTGTGTGTGTGTGTGTGTGTGCGTGCGTGCGTGCGTGCGTGTGTGTGTGTGTGTGTGTGTGGCGCAGGCTTTCAGCCTCCTCATCTCGCCGCCCCGCCCACCACGCGCGCGGTGGGCGGGAGACGCGCCTATGATGCTGTAGCTCGGCCACGCCCACAGACGCCGAGCGCGATCCGTTCGCTCGACGCGCGCGTGGTGGGCGGGAGACGCGCCTCTGATTCTGCATCTCGCTTCCCCCCCCTCGTAGTCGTTCCTCCGTCTCCGGTGATACAAGCAGCCATGGCGACGGTAGTCCAACCGCTCACTCTTGATCGAGGTAAGGCGCGCCGTCTTTGGCGATTTCTTCTTCGCTCCTTCTCCAAATCATCGCTCCCCCAAAATAAACTTCCTCCCCCACATCCCTCCCTCCCTTCGTTTCCCGAGCGGCTCTGCTGTCCGACGTCTGGATGCTGAGCGTCTTTCGCGTGGAGGGAACGCGATGTCGCGCTGCAGGATGCGTTTCCGTCTGTTGCCTGGTGTTTCAGAAAAGGGCAACTTGCGACGGATGGAGAGATTCTCTCCCTCAATGCGCAGCTCTTTTGGTGTTTGTTTGTTTACTGGGCAAGTCAGTGAAACAAATTAATTGCGCGTTTGTTTTGGAGTCAAATGATGCAAGCGACCGGATTCCCAGTGTAGTCTATCATTAGTATGATGGTTTGTAGGACGCAATCCCCGTAGCACCGCTTCTTCATAGAGTCAATACTCTAGATCCGTTTTAATAATATCAGAATGAGTGTGTGTGTGTGTGTGTGTGTGTGTGTGTGTGTGTGTGTGTGTGTGTGTGTGTGTGTGTGTGTGTGTGTGTGTGTGTGTTGTCATGTAGGCTATAGATATAGACTGATTGTCTTGGTTTGCATCCATGAAATATTGTAATGTTATGGCCAGTGATGGGGGGAGGGGGGGGGGAGCTTGATGACCCCAGATAACAGGACGTTCACCTCATAGCGATGGTTCCCGCTCTTCCTACCTGTTGTGGTTCTACGTGCACGCAAGAGCAAACCTGCAGACCCAATCATATAAAGGTGTTTCGGCTCCTTTTCCTCATAAAGACACGGATGTTCTGCGCTCGTTGAAGGTCACGTGGTTGACATTTAAGGCAGGTATCGTGTTATGCAAACATTTTCCACAATCATCACCTACTGAGCGGTGTGTCTCTCGTTTTAGACGTGTTTATTCGGGAGCTAAAAGTGGTTTGGCTGTTATCTTTATGCATCTCATCGGACGTGGGAGTTGCTGTCAGAAATAGAGAAACATGAGAGCCACCTCAGGCATTTCCGCTCGTAGGGTAGCGATGGTTTAGGTTTACCGTCCACTGCCGAGTAACCAGAGAGGAATATACTAATATAATCACCCCCACAGGTGGTTGGGGAGGAAACACAGAGGTGATACACTTATAAGACTGTTGTAACTCATTCGATGGTTGACTGGCCCTTTGAACTCACGAACCAATATGTTCTCTGACAGTGATGGGTTGCACATTACTGGACCACTACTCTGATTCCTCTTAAGTCCTCCCTTAACTTTCTGTTTTCATTGGCAACCCCCCCCCCCCGTCCCCCAGCTCACATATTGAGTAACCGACGACCAAAGACTGAATATGAAATCATCTCAAAAGGAATTGAATATGAGCCATGTATGTTACTTGAGCTGTTGCTTGTATGTTACTTGAATTTCTTGGAATTCTAAACTGTAAACTGAAGATTCAGAATGGAAATTGTCTGTTTACTTTGAGTTTAGCTGGTGGGATTACTTTGTGGCAAGCTTGTTTTTAAACCCTGAGCCTATGTAGGCGTATCTATCTGGCCTTGGGCCGAGATTGTACCATGTACAAAGGATTTACATCCGATTTTCAGGAAGCTAATCAATTCGATCATCTCTGTTCGTCTTCAATAGATTAAATCTTTGCCACAAGGAATTCAACTGGTACCTGTTGCTGTTTTGCGTTCTCGTCTTTCTGTTGTCTTGTTGTTGACCTGTTATGTTTCTATTTATTTGACTATTCATCAGCAGATGGTCTTGTCCGAAAGGATTCAGCGTGAAGTCAGATACATGTCATTAAGGAGCAGGGATATTGGGCCTTTTGCTCAAGGACACCTACAGCTGGCTGTGGACATCGGGGAATCAAACCCAGTCCCTCTCTTTCGGGAGTAGGACTCCTATCCGGCCTATGTGTTTAGAATCATCCTTTCATTCCTCTGTTTTGTTGTGTCTGTTTCAGCGGGAACCTTTCTTCCCAGATTTGTTTAATTTAACGCGCACACAGTGAGTTTGTTCTTTCGTCCAATAGCAGTGTTCGCTGAGCAGATGCGGACCATGGACCATTACTAAAGGCTATTATTTAGTCGTGACTCGAGAACCTGTATTTATGTGACTCACTCAGGCGCCACACAGGTGTTTACCGCCATTACGGCGACGAGAAGTACAGTAAATAACCATAGCGTTCGATATGCGAGCTGGAACCGTCAAGCACTCCGCCCCAGCGGCCACAAATCCGTTTGCTGTTTGGTCATTTGGCAGACCAGCAGTGAATTCAAGGCACATCAGTGGATTCAGATACGACAGAGGCGCCCAGTGCTCGCTCAGTGAGGACGGGGGGAAAGGCTGTGGTGGGATCAATCCCGGGATTCGACTGGGAGTTGATGAATACCCATCTCCAAGAAACTAAAGGGTGAAGTCTAGAGAATCTATACTTCTGAGTTCCCTTAGATTCTCCCCCCCCCACAGCCCTCTTAAGCAATTATTGTATGTTGTACCTCCTGGTACTTAATGTGCGCACACATTTTATGTTGAACATCCTTGCACTTAAAAATAGTGCTTAGCATCGTGTAGCATCTTATCCTAGTTATCTTTGTTGTATACAGGGAATGGGTTAACCTAGCGATTGTGAGTGCTTGGCACTTGCTTCTATGAACATCCTTTCTGCATCGACAGTGATTTATTGTTTCTCTATCTTCTGACAAATGTACTCATTGTAAGTCGCTTTGGATAAAAGCGACTGTTAATGCCGTAAATGTAAATGTAAATGTATTCGGCTGGGAGTTGAATAATATCCATCTCCCAGAAACTAAAGGGATACACCCCTGGCATTGGGTTTAAAGGAAGTTGTTTTGGCGACCTGCTTCGTTAGAGGTCAGGACACAGCCAGCATAAGTTTCCTCTCTCCCCGCACTGTTGTTTTGGAGATTGAGAGCGTTGTGATAGGCTGATGGGCGTTGCTTGTGTGTCGGCCGTCCAATGAGAGCATTGCTTAAGGAGTTTTCAAATGTTTCTCGTTGTAAAAAACAGAGCTTGTATGTATTTGGAGATACCAGTCACATTATTGCAGGTTGCAAATCGTTTCTCATGCATGAGATGCTTCATGCATCTCTCATTTTACATTTGGTTTTATTTTCTTCCTTTATTACCTTTTTTATTAAAAACGCACAGGCAATAAAGTCCTGTGTTTTTATTCACCGCTTTAATGAAATGCCAAAAGTCCCTGTTGAGAATAATTACAGGCAGTGAACAAGTTAGTGTTTTACTCGATTTGACTTCATGCCGACTGATGGACATGAAAATGCTGGGAACTGGGGGGGGGGGGGGGGGGGGTTTCTAATTGGTCCCCGTCGAGGGCCGGTCGTGCTGACTTTGCCCGTCCAACAGAGAATTTCGAGGTGTCAAACCAAACGTAGGCATGGGAAACTTGGACGAGCCGTCAGCGTTAAAACTTTCCCCCTCAAAGTGTTTCTTTCTGACAAAACGCTGTCTGGCCCCCTAGCCTCTCCTCTCTACTTCAGGGAATGATCAAAAGCATTTCAACTCTTGATTCATTATGCCAGAGATTGTAGCTGGCTGGCTGTTTAGTAACTGAGCCGTCTTCCTCTCGTCATCATCGTTTCAGTTTATATGGCCTCTGAGCGCTGAATAAACCCCATCATTAGGGGCAGGAGAGTGTGCTGGCCAGAACATTTATCCCCAACATCCACTGTCTAACTTTAGGCACCCATGAGCAAGATTACATAACCCCTACCTGTTCCTTAATTACCTGAATCGGTTGCGTCTAACCCCTAGCTGCTCCTTAATGACCTGTCTCATTACTGTCTAACCCCTACCTACTCCTTAATGACATGTATCTGAATCCACAGTCAGTCGCTTAGGATAAAAGCATTTGCTAAATAACTAAATAGAGAAAGCACTACACTACACTAGCAGAGAGCATCAATGGGAATGTATATAGTTCAGCAAGTGCATCTCTCTCTCTCTCTCTCTCTCTCTCTCTCTCTCTCTCTCTCTCTCTCTCGCTATCCAATTAATCTTGTCTGGGGGGGAAGAAGCGAGCTGGAAGAGAAGATATTCGGTTTCTGTCTGACTTGAAAGTCCAGCAGTCTCCTGCACGAACCATTAGTCTCTCTCTCTCTTTCAAGAAAATGAATCATCCATTAAAAAAAAAGGAAAAAAAAGAACAATAAATAGATTAATAAAACGGTAATGAGGAGATCACAGCTTAATCCAGCAGGGCCTAATCGGAGCAGTTTATATTAAGCAGCGTGTGTAGGAATAATAAAAACAAACCTTAAATCTCTCTCCGATGCCCTTTTAAGCGTGGAACACACTGGCCCAACCGTTGGCCATCTGAAACGTGTGTTCAGCTGTGTTGAAAGCTTTTGGAACCACGCGGACAGTGTCCGGTCCGATACAACATGCAAGTCTGAGAGCGTTGGCAGTCTAAGGATTGGAGCCATTGAATACTCTGATCAGTTTTGTGCTGCTAGCACTAAACTGGCGGATCAGCGTGGTGTGTGGGAGGGGCGAAGCGTCACAAGACTAGCGCCAACCGATATTAAGCAGACTTATTGCATCGCGCGAGCACAGAAAGTACGCGCTACGATGTAGTTGGCGGTAGTCTTCGCTGTGTGTTTCAATGCAACTTTTTTGCCGAACCGGTCAAACGGAGTGGTCAGATAAAGGCAGTTGGCCGTTGGTTTGTGTCTGGGCGGTGTGTGGGCCCCATTAATGCCCGCCGAAAACAGCTCCGGACCCTCTCTTTTACTTCTTCTCTTTTCCGCACGCAGGTTTCCGGGTCAGCGGTGATTGGGGTTGTGTCCCGTCCCGCGGCGAGGAGGTCTCCTCAGGGCAGCCTTCTGCTGCGGTTCATCCGCCGTTCATCCATCCACACTCTGCGTGTGGCTCCACTCAGCCCTTATGGTCCTCATTAGTCCTCATGAGTATAAAAAGGGGGAAAGGGAGGGTCTCTCTCTCTGTGTATCACGGCCTATGAGGCAAATTATGCGAGTGATAGACTTGTTAAAGGTCATTGATTTTCACGACGTGTGCGTTTCACACGCGTCTTTGACGACTGATGTTGACGATTCTGACCGTGTCCATATACACCTTGTCGTTTTACATTAAAACGCTCTTGATGGATCACAGCCTTTTATGATTATTAGTGATCTCATTACACTTAGGGGCTGGACCGCTGCCCAGCGCGGCACACGTCGCTTCCAAAGCAATAGCTCAAACCTCTGTCAGGTCGCTGATGCCCCTCGTTGTAATCTGCCCCCGGAAACATCGCTCAGCGGCCTGACATTTTGCTCGTCTATTGAAGGATGAGGGCGACCTTTTGTTAGCCAATAGCCTCGTGCTGAGAGCGATCGCCATCAAGGCTGGGAGCATGTGGGGACGAGGGCTAGCAAGGACGACAGCACCAAGGCTAGCAGAAGGCTAGCAGGAAGGCCAGCCCCAACACTAGCAGAAGGCTAGCATGACTAAATTATGGGATAGCATGAAGGCTAGCGTGGAGGCCAGCGAAAAGGCTAGCACAAAGACTAGCACATGGACAGGCAGAAGGCTAGCATGAAGTCTAAAATATGGGCTAGCAGAATGCTAGCACAAATGGCAACACATAGGCTAGCACAAAGACTAGAACATACGCCATGTTGCTAGAACATAGCGAGTTAGCACAAAGATTATCACACAGGATAGCACGAAGATGAGTGCAAAGGCTATCACAAGGACTGTCACAAATGCTAGCACAGAGACTAGCACATAGCACGAAGGCTAACACAAAGACTTGCATGGAGAGCACAAAAAAAATGCATGTTCGTTGCCATGACTCCTGACATGTTGTTACGGCAACTCCATTAGGCTTCCACTATCTGTGTGTTTATCCACCTAAAGAAGATGCAACCTCAAAGGCTGCTGTGTGCAAAACTGTTTGTGCCCCTAATAACGTTTAAGGCTTGTTTATTTAGGCTAGCATCACATCTGCCTCCATCATCATCATCATCATCATCATCTTCATCATAATCATCATCAACGTCCTGAATCCCCTTTCTGGAGTGAATCAATCAGTCTTATTTGATGATGATTTTAATCAGTATGGTCACAGGGACCTTCGGTAAACAGCTTATAGTTGTCCGGTGAAGTGTGAGATGACAACAATACATCTCCATCCAGAAGTAAAGTGCACGATGCATCGCTCCGGTTTTCTCCTACATCAGTCAGAACATGAGTGTGTGGTGCGAGCTAACTAGCTGTGGAGATAGATAAATAGCTCCACACATCAGTCAGAGCATGAATGTGTGGAGCTAGCTAAATAGCTCCACGCATCAGTCAGAGCATGGATATGGGGCGCTAGATAACTAGCTACACACATCAGTCAGAGCATGAATGTGTGGAGCTTAGTTCCAAACATCAGTAAGAACATGGATGTGTGGAGCTAGCTGACTAGCTGCCCTACGTACGCAGGCAGACCTAGCTTCACACGCAGTGTGTCAGTTTAAAAGCAGTCGTTCGTTATCAAAGCGGAATGGCTGGAAAGGTTTGTTTCACAGGAGTTATTTTCAGTGAGGTGGATAGAAACGTCACAGATGTTTCACACATCTGTAGCTGCTGTGTAGCCAGTGGGAAATTATGCCAGGGGAGTCTGGGTATTATATCGGAGAAAATGACATTTCTTGTGATTGCATGGCAAGCTTTTTCATTTTTTTTTTCTAGAAACGTCCTGGATGATTCCACCACAGCCAGTGGTGGTTCTAGATTGAGTGATCCAGGTTTGAATGTGTCTCTTGAGTCAGGACTCCATGGAACATAGCCGGAAGATGCCAGAAGGCACAGTACAGTACCCAGAATGGCTGTTAAGCCATTCATGGGGAATCGCAGAATAATTTCAAAAACACCATCATGGCCACGGTGCTCAAGGTTTTGATTATTTATTTTTTTTGGGACTGCATTCATACAGCGCTTTTCTAACCAGCTGCCACTCAAAGTGCTTAACAATATTGCCTAACATTCACCTATTCATGCAAACATTCACACACCGACGGCGGTGTCAGCCACGCAAGGCCACAGCCAGCTCGTCGGGAGCAGTCAGGGTGAGGTGTCTTGCTCAGTTCACATTCAGTGATTATACCATATGGTATCCTAAATCAAATCTCCTCTTGGCCGAGATACGTTTAGTTTCTCAGAGACTACTTTTAATGATCAAGCGCACCTTGAACCTGTCCCCTTCCCTTCCAAAGTAACTTTAAATATATTACATAAATACAAATGATTTGCATCTAGGCGTGTGATAGGTTCACTCCCTTTGTTACATCAAAAAATATGGTTCTTGGCCCAGAGAATCAAGTCTCTAGTGAACTAGCAGAGTAAGATTTACCCTGAATGTCAATGACTTTTGAGGCAAGAATAACATAACATTGTGTGATGAGTTGAGGTTATAGACATGAAGTGTAAAAGGTATGTTTGCATGCTTTTAACTTTTATCCATCCCTGAAGCTTAGTGGTCAGGTTCAGTTTCTGATGGTACAGTATCTGTGGAAAATCACAATGTTTGCTTGGTTTGTTCAGCACAGGCAGGGTTCTCGCTGTCTCTCTCCCTCCCTTCCTCCCATATAGGGAGTAATGTAATTTGCCGATTGACTGCATAACTGAGTTTAGGAAGCCTTTCCACCATGGGGTCCAGTCCCCTACTGTGAGCTCTACGGCTGTCTTTTTATTTCTTTCTTCTTGCTTCGCTCTAGCTTCACAGACCATGAAGATCAGGCGTTTTGGAGGGAAGAAAGCATTTACCAAACTCATAATGACCAAAAACTTTTGCAAACGCACACCATCGTATCAGAGTGTCGTTTAGCGTTCCAAACAAGGGAGTATTTGCACGCACCTGAAAAACAGCACTTTTCCGGAACCTAAAGGTTAATTGCACTTGCGTGCTTGAACAAAAAACACCACAGACCGATATTCATATCAAGCGTTTCATTAGCCTGATTTGCATTGAGCCCGAGACTACGGCGTTTTATAATACATCCGAGCATTAGTGTCATATCAGATGAAGACGGATCGCCAGGCAGCGCCACCTCTTGCTCTCCTCAAAGACGGCGCTAGATTAAACATCACATGTATAAATTAACTGTGGGAAGAAGATCTCGCGGCCGCGCCCCAGCGGGCACGCGCCGTCGCCAGAGCGCAGGACACACATTATTACCGCACATAACTGCCTATTAACCGGCAGATACTCGCAATTACGCTGTCACACAATGGTCGCTTTTTTCATACCAGCGGTGTAATTTAGGGATCAAAAAGTGACGTGAAGTAGGGGCCCGGACCGTGCTTTGCCTTCGGCTCTGGCTGGCATTACTGTTATTATTTTTGAATTAGTATTATCAATACGTTTTTCACTTTACAATTGTAATTTTTCCATGTGGTGGAGGATGGTGGCCTTGGGGCTGGATAGTTCAGCGGGTTTGAGGCACAATTGAGTTCTGTGTTCAAAACCCAGACAGCCAACGTCAATGCCTTACCCCTTAGCTGTTCATTAATGAGATTTTTGACTATTTCTAGCGCAGGAAGTTTGGAACCCCAACTTAAACTGTAAGTCTCGATGCATCTGCTTCCACACCAATTGTTATACCAAATCAACATATGCCGGTGATATCAATGTCCTGGTGATTGTAATCGCATCTCTCTACTAAAGACTAAGTGATTAGTAGTAGTTTGCTCTTGGCTAGGAATCATTATCTATTTTCTATACATCATAAAAAAAGACATTTAAGAGCCCTTTTAAAAGCAAATGTTTGCTAAAATGAACCATCAAATACTTATGACTTCAATCAGCAATCTCCGGCTCCCCCAAACGCAAAATAGGGGACCCCAAGTTTAGAAACTACTACTAAAGAAAATAAAAAACGGTGATATTTAACTTTCCTCTAAAAGTCCAGTTCCTGAGCTCTGACATCAGCCGCTGCCTTGATGAGGCTGAAGGAGATGCGGCTGACGAGCCAGCAGCTAACGAGCCGCGGGAGGAGACTTTCAGCGGTGAAGAGATCTGTAGTGCGAGGCCTGCTCTCTAATGAGAAGGAGACTCCCATCGCCGCTCCCGCCGAGGCTGCGTGGCTGGTGGAGCGCGAACCATAGCTCCAAACCTCTCGCTGGCTGACATTGTTTACGTCTGAACCCAAAGTGAAAGGGACTTCTGACTCCCGAGGCAAATTCGATTACGCCTGAGGTGTCTGTTGTGTGTTGTGTGTGTGCCAGAGATGGGGTGTGGGAGTCAAGGTCTCTGTCTCAGGATGGTGTCTGAAATGTAAGGCAGGGGCTGGTCAAAGCGAGACATGGTCAGCCAGGTCCTGGGGTGATGGCCATGTCTGCAGTTGACCCTTAAAGGGGCAGCATTTGTCTCAGGAGGTAGAGCTGGGTTGGCTGATAACCGAATGGTTGCTAGTTTGACCCACGGTTCCTCGGCCACCTCGACACTAGCGTTGAGTGTCGAGGTGTCCCCGAGCAAGGCACCTAACCCTAACTGCTCCCGATGAGCTGGCTGTCGCCTTGCATGGTTGACACCGCGGTTGGTGTGTGAATGTGTGCGTGAATGGGTGCATGTTAGGTGATATTGTAAAGCACTTTGAGTGGCCAATGGTAAGGAAAGTGCTGTATAAATGCAGTCCATTTACCAATTTAAGGCGTCCTTGAGCAGGATGGCTTAAGCCTCTCACCTTCTCCTTAATGACTTGTATCTGAAGTCGCTTTGGATAAGAGACTAAATAGCGAGAGTAGCCCTGACTGCGTGAGTCTTCTTGCTTCTTCGTCTACATGGTAAAGCTGTTAAGCCGTTTTTACAAGATTCAATAGTGGTATGGCTTCTTTGACATTTACCTTTTGTCATTTAGCACAAGGTTAGTCCAAGTGACCTCCTGTTGTGGATGAGGAGAACAGTCACAAATTATAGTAGCGCACACCCATCGTTTCTAACAGAGCCACTGGATTGTAAGAAGCTTTGTTTTCTGACATTGTTCCAAGCAGAAACAATGTGGGACAGTACTACGCGTTGTTATCCCTTTATACACAGATCACTGGCTTGATTCCTTCAGATTATACTGGATTCAATAGGCCTTTGTAGTACTGCTACTGTGTACTGTATACTAGTACGATGAGGTATCCTTTGGATTGTACTGGACTCACTAGGCCTGTGTTGCACTGGTAATGTATACTGTGTACTAGTACTATGAGCTATCCTTCGGATGTACTGGGCTTGCTACGCCCCTGTAGTACTAGAACTGGTACTAGTACTATTACAATGAGCTATCCTTCGGATTGTTCTGGACTCACTTGGTATTTGTGGTACTTGTACCGTGTACTGTGTTCTAGTACTATGAGCTATCCTTTGAAGGCTTCTGCACACTCAGTTTTAATAACATCAATAATTATAATTGGGCCTGTATAAAAGCCTCTGGGTATACAGATATGTTTTATCTGATTTAATATTATTGTTCTATATTGGCCTCTCTTCCATATTGGCTGATGGTGAGGTACTCTTTGAGCGCGCGTGACTTGCATACGTAACAAATCATCCCCAACGCGGATGAAAGCAAACAAACCACACACAGCGCTTTTATTTTGAAGTATCTGCAACACTGTCCCCCACTTCAGACACTACACTACGGCCACTACAGAGAGCCGCGAGAGTGATTCATGGCTGAGCAGCATTATCATGACAACCCACAGGGATTGGCCCACGCCTGTGCCAACAACAACCATCACTGGCCTGCTTCCCGCCTGCAGTCACCACAAATCTTGATATCAGTAATGAGACAGCAATTTTCAGGCTACGACAAACAATGCACACCACGCTTTTATTGTGGCAGGTTCAAGACAGAACTGGGTCAGATGACGGATTCTTGAGGTGCGAGCTTGATTGTCTTTACAAACAAACACACTGAAAAACTAATGAAAGCATACAAATGGGGAACGTACCCTTTCAGCTTTTTTTATGTTGTAAGACAGTATTGTTAATATTTTATCATATTCAGGAGGTAGAGCTAGTTCTATCCCCTGCTCCTCCTAGCCAAGTATCGAGGTGATCCTGAGCGAGACATCTCTAACTGCTCCTGACGAGCTGGCTGTCGCCTTGCATGGTCGACACGAATGGGTGAATGGGTGAATGTTAGGCCATATTGTAAAGCGCTTTGACTGGCCACTGGTTAGAAAAGTGCTGTATAAAATGCCATTCATCCATTTATCAGACGCTGTTATCCAGAGCCTCTTACTGTGAATTCAGATGGACGGCGCTGGGAGACCAGTATGGGGTTCAGGGCCTCTTGCTCAGGGATGCCAGCATTGCTCAGGCCATGGGCGTTGGGGATGGCTGCGTGGGTATACTGTATCAACCAACAGAGCACTACTCTCTGTACTTTTGCCCAGCAAGACTGCACACCTAAAAGCTTTTTCTGCTCCCCTCAGCGCCGGTGCGTGGGTGCTGAAGTGTTTGTGTTGCAAGCATCGATCCGTTGACCTGTGAGCAAGTAAGGAGAAGGCATGCAGTCATGTAAACCAAAACGCTGGGAAATGAGCAAAGCAGATCTGCTGGTGGAACACCGGAACCGGTTTGAGCTGGTTTCGTAGAGGGGGTTGTGTGCAGAGGTGTGCGAGAAGTGAAAAGTGCTTTTGGAACATATCTTCTAGGTGGATAATGTACTGCACACTTTAAACGTCCTCTTCATGTTGTACCCTATTTTGTGTTATTATGCGGTTTTGCTGCTAATCAGGTTGTATATATTTAAGTAGAACTCGTAAATACTTAGTGAATGTTTTGACCTTCCTCCACACAACGTCCAATCAGAAATAAGTTGTTTTGTTCCAATGAAGCACTGGTAGAATGGGAGGGAGCAGAGGATTTTTTTTTATTCCATTATTATAGTAATTCAATAAAGAGGTCCATGTTAATAAAGTTGTATGACTAACAACTATTCATGTACATTGTTGACTGCCAGGGAATGAAACTTATTATGAGTTAGCGTTGCCATTAAAAATGACGCTCTTACTCTGAAAAGCCTCGGGCTCTCCAAAAAATATAAACACACCGTTATAAAAAAGTAACGACTTTCAAATGTAGTTAGGCGAAAGCCTCCGCTGTAAAAAGCTGTTCGCATCTCTTGTTCAAATTTATTACTCAATCCCAAATGCATAATCATCACCATAACAAGTTTCCTCAGAACAAAGTTTCCATTTATAGCGCCAAATAGTAAAGTGTGAATGCATCCCCAAGTGGGTTCTGGGAGTTCGGCTTTTTACGAGACCCCCCACGGAGTCTGACGGCGGTGGATTAATCAGCAGCCTGCGAACTCACTCTGCTGAATTTAAAAGGAGAGAGAGAGAATGAGAGAGAGAAGTAGAGGGATAGAGAGAGAGAGAGAGAGAGAGAGAGAGAGAGAGAGAGAGAGAGAGAGACCTTAAAGTCAGGGTCGACTACTACCCCCTAGCATAATGGATACCTTGAAAACAACACCCCTCACCACACACACATCCACACACACACACACGCACACACACACACACACACGCAGAGCCCATCGACTCAGAACAGATAACACCTTGACTTTGCTGTTCTCACGCTTTCTCATGCATAGCATTGAGCGAATACAAACAAGTCTGCTGTGTTGTGGATCTCTCTTTCCTTATCTATTCCCTCACCCTCCCTCCCTTAGTCTCTCTCGCCCTCTCCCTCGCTCTCTCTCTCCATTACTCCATTCTCACAGTCTCTCTCCCACCCTCTCTCTTTCTCTCCCTCTCTCTCCATTTCTTCACCAACCACTCTCTCTCCCACTCTCTCTCTTTGTCTCCCTCTCTCTCCATTTCTCCACCAACCACTCTCTCTCCCACTCTCTCTCTTTGTCTCCCTCTCTCTTGCTTTGAGCGAATACAAACAAGTCTGCTCTGTTGTGGATCTCTCCTTTCTCATCTATTCCCTCACTCCCCCTCCCTCAGTCTCTCCCTCCCTCTCTCTCTATTCCTCCCTCATCTCAGTCTCCCTCTCTCTTTTCTTCCGCTCACTCAGTCTCTCTCTCCCTCTCTCTTCGTTACTCCCCCATCTCAGTCTCTCTCTCCCTCTCTCTTCGTTACTCCCCCATCTCATTCCCTCCCACTCTCTCTCTCCTCCTTCTTTCTCTATGTCTCCCCCTCTCTCTCTCTCCCTCTCCCCTCCGTCCCTCCATCTCTCTGTATCTCTAACCTAGCCTCGACCTTGCATCCCGCACATCGATTTGTCCAGAGATCGCAGACTCACATCTCCTCCATTCTTTAGTTATTGTCTTTCTTTCCTACTCGCAGTGTGTTCTGTATCGCGCTATCGATTTATTTTCTTTTTTGCGAACTGGAGTCTATAGTCTGAACCGTGCGGAGTGAACATACTCCGACAAAAGAGGACTATAGACCGTGTGAATGCAAGAAGCAACTGCATAGTTAATAACGTTAGTCAATAATAGTAACCAATCAAATCTAAGCACTGCCAGGTCTCAGCCAATCAGATGAGAAACAGCTGCTGTTTTGGCAGTCAGTGATAGTGTTTGATTATATGGACATTGATCAAATAAAATCTGGCAGACTCAAGTATTTTGTGTTGGGGGATTTGGGCGAATGAAGTTCCAACTAAACCAACGTGAAACCGACATCTTGAACCAAAGTCTTTAAACAAAGTCCTTAAAAAAATACAATCTGGCAGAGTGTACCTGACATCCCACGTGAATACAGTTTAAAATGGCGTTCAAAAGGTTAAATATTATATGAGTATGGCACACAATAAAAGAGGAATCTGATTCTGATCCTTTATGATTCAAACAGGTCAGAAGGAAGGTTTATTTGATTTTCAGCCAAAATAAAAAGATGGTTGTCAGCGTTGGAGGCAAACTCGGATGGACAGGTGAAGGATGGGACTGGGCCAACGAGGTTAAAAAGTCAATTTTTCATTTCACGTGTCTCTTATCTCTCTTGTTCTCTCTATGTCTCTATTGCTCTCTTTCTCCCTCTAACTCGTCCTCGTTCTCTTTTCTCGCTCTCTTCCCATTCTCAGTTCCACCTTCTCTTTCATTTTGCTGTTTTCTCTTGTTCTACATTTACATTTGGGGCATTTAGCAGACACTTTTCCATCCAAAGCAACTTACAATAAGTACATTTGTCAGAAGAAAGAGAAAAAACATATTGCTGTTGGTACAGTAAGGATGTCCATATAACCATGGCACCTCTCTCTCTCTCTCTCTCTCTCTCCCCCCCTCCCTCCCTCTCTCCCTTCCTCCCTCCCTCCCTCCCTCCCTCCCTCTCCCTCTCTCTCTCTCTCTCTCTCTCTCTCTCCCCCTCACTCCTTCCCTCTCTCTTGTTGCTAGCTACAACATGCTAGCACAGCTTAACGTCCCCTCTGTTTCTCTATGTCTCTCTACCAGACATTGCGCGGGCAATCGAGCTGCTGGAGAAGCTGCAGGAGTCCGGCGACGTTCCGGGCCACAAGCTGCAGTCCCTGAAGAAGGTCCTGCAGAGCGAGTTCTGCACCGCCATCCGGGAGGTGAGTCGGCATGCGGCGTGACGAACGGGACAGCGCGTCTCAATGAGGAGGAACAGGAAGGAAGGGAGGATGAGGAGGAGGACGAGAAATCAATCCCATAGGAATTCAACACGTCATTGAGTTTTTTCCACTATTCACAGCTGGGCCTGGTATCCACAACAAGCTTGATTCATGTTCGAGTGACACTGTCCCTGCGTTCCGAAGCCCATACTACCATACTATTAAGTATCCTAGAAAAGGAGAATAGTATGTCCCAGTACAGGGCGGCATGTGGCTCAGGAGGTAGAGCGGGTTTGCAGATAACTTGAAGGTTGCTAGTTTGATCCCCGGCTCCTCCTTGCTGAGTTTTGTGGTGTCTCTGAGCAAGACGCCTCACCCTGACTGTTCCCAACGAGCTGGCTGTCGCTTTGCATGGTAGACACCGCCGTCGGTGTGTGAATTTCTGCGTGAATGTTGGGCAATATTGTAAAGCGCTTTGAGTGGCCACTGGTTACACTGGTGACTGTATAAATGCAGACAATTTACCATTTACCAATACATGGTATGGAAAAGGCAGTATGACAAAATCACTGACCGTTATGTGCTTGTAAGTATAGTGTTTAACCTTCAGTCGCCCAAATCAGTCAGTGCAGCATATGCCCCAGTAAAATAATATTGGCAGACTCAACAACAAGCTGACATTACCAAGTTCTGCCCAAAATACTGTTCATTGGTGAGGAGAATAAAAACAGACTCTTTAGTATTTTGAGGGTTGAGGCATTTTTGACGTTTCATTTCTGTTTCGAATAGGTTCTTTCATATTCACATGAAAAGGTTTGGCTCCACAGGTAATAGGATCATCCCACCAGCGCTGTCCAACCGGTCATCACAACACAAGCAGGAGGTGTCAAGGACAAGCATTAAACTCCACGATAAACAGCTCTAAGCCCCCCTGAAAGCACTTCACAGAGGCCGTCGTTTCAGAGGGCGTGTTAGGGTTAAAGTCGGCACCGGCGTACAATTGTGTCCTTGAACTTCAAAAGAGCAGATAGCTGTTTGCTTTGTTAGTGTTTTGAACAGCATTCTTTCCACAAGGACCATTTAGAGACAATGTCGAATAGGTTTCAGAGTGTAATCTTGCGTAAAATGGTACGTTTGGCGCGGGTTGGCGTGGGTGGTCGCTGATTTCAATGGATCATTCAAAATTGACAACACCAGCTGTGCAGGTCCATTGTCGGCTTTACGTGTGGGGATGTGAGGAAGCATTTTAAATTATAATAATATTAATATTGTCTCCTCCCTCCCTTCCTCCTGTCACTCTATAGTGTCATGTTGCTTAGTAACTGGCAATTGTCATCAACACAGTAGAGAGAGTAGAGGCCAAGCCTACTCATCCATTGTTGATGCTAGTGACCAGTGTTTTTTTCCTCTGGACTTCTGAGGGATGCTAAATGATAATGCGATGCCAATTAGGCTTGATTCATTGTGTTGTATTTGTCTTGTTGTTAACGCAGATTTGCACTGCATGAACCAAGACTATCAGTACGATTTAATATCTAAGAAATACAGATGATCTTTCACTTGAGATGATGCAGGATGGGGATGGAGGTGATGAAGATGGGTTGATGGAGATGATGGAGAGGTGACGGTGGGGTTGATGGAGATAAAGATGGAGAAGGGATTGAGATGATGATGGAGATGTTGATGAAGGAGTGATTGAGATGATGATGGATATGTAATGGAGGAGTGGTTGACTAAATGATGGTGGGGTGATGGTGGGTGAAGGAGGGGGCGATGCAGACGGCAATGTACCGGGTGGAGGAGAGATGAAGGAGGGATGGCTGAAGTGAGAAGTGTCAACACTCACTAAATCAAGCAGTCTTCGACCTCACACATCAAAGACTCGTCCTAAAGACACTCCTATCTTCACGTCTGGTCTGCTGAGATCATGCACTGAGATAACCCGTTTGAAGGGTTTGAGTTTACATTCTGTGTGTTTGCTCAGTACGATCCGGGTCGGAGCTCCACCTGCGACCTGTTGAAAACGGGAGTCTCAACACATAGAAGGATGGAATCATGACGGTTTAATATCCGACTCTCCTTCCCTATCCTCCTTCTCTCCGTCTCTTCCACTTTCTCGTCTCACATCATCTGTCTCACCGGGTCACTGCATTCTGAGTCATTATGTGTTGTGTGTCCGTGTGCGCGCGCACGTGCGTGTTTGTTTGTGGTAGCGCACAACTCTTTCATCAGGGCCGGAGTGATCCCTGCGGGTCTCTCTCTTCCCGTCTCTCTCCATCTCTCTTTGCCTTTTTCTCTCTCCCTCTCCCTCCCTCCCTCCCTCTCTCCGTCTCTCTCCTCTCTCCCTCTCTCTCCCTCTCTCTCCCCATCTCTTTTTGTCTTTCTCTCTCTCTCCCCCTCACTCTCTCTCTCTCTCTCTCTCCCATCATGCATTGTGGTCACGGATCTGGGTTAATGTAAGTCCTGGTCCAGCGGTGACCTACTAGCAGCAGTGCAATGAGCAGAGAGAGCCGGTCGCATTAACAGTTACATGCCCCCTGTTGAGCACGCACAGAGGCTGAGAGCGACCAGCAATCCATATTGGATCAACAACGCATTAGGCTGATCCAATATGGACTCTGAAGTGCTGCTCTGAACAGGTTCATAAACAATCAGATATACGTATGGTGGTCCTATCTCGCTCCACCGATAATAGTATGAATGTATGCATGAGTGTATGCACTCAGTGGTGTAAAATGCTCGGATAAATCAGTCCAACGAAGGGCATATATGACAGCTGTTGGATTTTTCTTTGGGGTTGTGATTATATAAAATGCCTTTAGGTCAGAGGACAAGTAAAACTTTACCACATGAAAACACAAAGTGAGGCTAGTAAGGGCATGGGGTCGAGAGGGAGAATACGAGAGAAAGAGAGAGAGAGAGAGAGAGAGAGAGAGAGAGAGAGAGAGAGAGAGAACGAGAGAATGAGAGAACGAGAGAGAACGAAAGAGAGTGAGAGAAAGAGAGAGAGAGAGTGCAAGAGAGAACAAGAACGAGAGTGAACAAGAACCAGAATGAGAGAGAGAGTATGAGATGGGGATATACGGCGGGGGGTGTGCGTTCAAAGAAATGTGGGACACTTCGTCAGACAGAGAAGATACCTTGCAAGAGGAACGTCAACACGGGCAAGTGGCCACAGTGGGAGAACAGCCCTGGGGGCTTGTGGAGCTCATTGTCTCTCTCTAAGGACCAGGCTGCTACAAGCAGAGACATACAATCCAAACAATCTCACACAAACACATACAGAGACACACACAGAGACTCTGTGTGTGTGTCTCTCGCTCTCTTCTTGTCTCGGTTCCATATGTGTGTTGCCTTTGTGTTATTCATAGACACAGAGATGAAGAAATAGAGTGTCTCAGAGTAGATGGAGAGAGAGGTTGTCATTATTCTTGGAGATTACAGTCTGGGTGGAGGCCTCAGGTTGTCCGCTCTGCGGAGAATGAATGCAAGGAAAAAAAAACGTGAGGCTGTCTCAGGCACGGATTCAATCTCCCGTTTTTTTTTAACCTTCCCGGTGCTGATAGAGGACGGAGCAGGACTATGCATCTAGGAACCGCACACAATGCCAGGAAGTTAAGATTACCCACGTTTTTAAATTATGATACAGAGTTAGTTAATTCAAGCTACTTCCAGAAGGGTGTGTGTGCAACACCGTTAAAAATAATTGTGAGATTTCCAGCGCAGATTTGGCATTTTACATGTTTCCCAATTTACTGCTTTCCCAAAAACTAGTGGCTGGCTTGACACTAACAGCATGTGTTGATGGGTAATGTTTCAGTTGTTGTTTGTGATAGAGATACGGCCAGCTGAACTATCAGCTACTCTTGCTTGGCAAAAATGAAAACAAAATGTGTTGTTTGCAGATTTTTATACCCTCTCCTATCAAGTACACCCTGAGTCAGATTCAGAAGGGCTGCGCAGCGATATTCAAAACCACTAAGACCTCTAAATGGTAAAGAAACCCTCCTGAAACCCATAGGGAAGAAATGTTCTCTTGCTATCTATCAAAACAATAAATACATTGAAATTTAAACTTTTGATGCTCACGATTAAACCACAATACGAGTTTTCATAGATTGCAAAGCAGAACTTCTAACAACCTTTGATCTCTCAAGGTCCAACTGCGAATGAATGATGAACATTTATCCCAGAGGATGACAAATCGTCTGTCCGCTTGCTGTTTGAATGTTGATGACGAGAAGTTGAAGCTTATTCTTGGATTTTACTTTATCTTCATTCATGTGCACCATAAAATGTCTTCCTCCACCTCAATTCTTGTATCGTTGCCAGTCTCTTGTCAGCTTTCTCCCTCTTCATATCTCTCTTCCTCTGTCGCTCTCACTCAGAGATATAAAGTCCTTTCAAGTCTATGCGTCAGATAGGCATAAAATAATAAAGTCCATCCATCAGTGCCAGGTCTTTAGTCTCTGTTCCTCTGAGTCAATAAACAGCCTCTTCCTGGAGAATAAAACAGGGAAATGTCAACTACTCTCACATCAGTTTTTTATTTTAATGACTTGTAATGACGGAATAAATATATATTTTTTGCTTGATAAAACCTTAGGGAATGAGACCATTTTCTTTGAAACCATGTTCCTTAAAGCGGTAATCTCGAAGATCTTCAAAGACAGCAATTTATGTAAATGCCATTTAAGTCCCTCTCTTTTGGCCAATGAGGTAACCAATGGGGACAGACTCTACAACCCACTGAGGAATGACCTTGCACTAGCAGGATTCTTAACGTTATGAACCTCAGTGTCGGTGGCAAAACCCCTTCCATGCATTCAAATCACAAGTGGTGAGTTTTGACGCATTTTCAAGCAATAGTAGTTTTGTCTGAGAGGATAGGTGGAGCTCCCGGTACAGGTTTGCTTAACTCACTTCTGTGTCTAAGCGTTTCGTTTCTTTTCACCATAGGTGGCGCCAAAGAGAACACAAAGGAGTTCTTAGAGATTTGACGGACTCACACACTGTACTGTAAATATTTGTCTTCAACTTTACATCTTAACTCTGTTACTACAGTAAAGATGCACCATGGCTGCCTACTCGAATGACTGCTGTCTATTTAAGATTACCTTACACTTACGACCGCAAGCTGCTTTTAAAGACTACTCCTGTAGTCCATAATACCTCAAGGTTTTATGGTTTGTGACTAAAAGGGTTTTAGGGAAGTCAATGGAGGAAGAAAGCAAAAAATGCTTTTCCACACTATACCCAATAAATTCAAAAGATATGAAAATAAAGTTAAGGTATCATGAGATACTGTTGCTTCCTCTGGCGTCTCTTTAATGAAAATAAAATGCAAATACATTATTACTTTGAATAGGTGTTCTAGCATGCATCATGGTTGTAGCCACCGTCCATGGAAGAGGTAAGGGAAGTCATAGAGGACATAAAGCCTCATCAGAATATCGAAATGGTCTGGCCTACGCCCGCAACTAAGTGGCTAATCAACACAATGTTGTGTGTTGATTATTCTGACTGTTATTGCAAGTGACAGCCCTAAAGTGGACACCTGCCTCCTCTCCCCAAATCTCACCGCTTTGGCGCACTAGAGATGTGAATGAACACCCAATCAGACCAGATACTTTGACTTCAGGGCAGCGGGTAATGATTGGTTTGGCAGACGCCTTTATCCAAAGCGACCGGTAACGTGGTTAAAGAGTGGGCTATCTTGCTGAAGGATGGCTACAGGCAAGTCTTGAAATTATCTGGGACTCACCGAGAAACATCCCTTTCTGATATTTGGCAACCGGACTACCAGGCCTACGCCCGCAACTAAGTGGCTAATCAACACAATGTTGTGTGTTGATTATTCTGACTGTTATTGCAAGTGACAGCCCTAAAGTGGACACCTGCCTCCTCTCCCCAAATCTCACCGCTTTGGCGCACTAGAGATGTGAATGAACACCCAATCAGACCAGATACTTTGACTTCAGGGCAGCGGGTAATGATTGGTTTGGCAGACGCCTTTATCCAAAGCGACCGGTAACGTGGTTAAAGAGTGGGCTATCTTGCTGAAGGATGGCTACAGGCAAGTCTTGAAATTATCTGGGACTCACCGAGAAACATCCCTTTCTGATATTTGGCAACCGGACTACCATTCCTTATTACTGCCTGAAGCCACTTATTGTTGAATCTAGTTTGGCTGGTTGTGGTTCATTTTGTGGATACCTATTATGAGCCTGTGTGTTTTAGCAGACTTCTAAGGAGGCTGAGAGCTGCCATTGTGCAACAGCATCCCATCAGAAACTCAATCTGTAGTTCATAAAGAAACAAGGTGACGTTCCAGCTTGTTATATCCTCTAATTTGACGTAGATTACGCAGACGTCCTCTCCGTCCCAGATCTTAGTATCATTTGCTAACACTTAGAAAAATACTTTGGAAGGAGGGTGAAGAACACCAGAAGTTGTGTTCAGGTGTCGAAACAGACTCTGATAACGTTACCACTGATGGTGAGGCAGAGGAATATCCACTGGAGTGAGTGAGTGAGTGAGTGAGTGAGTGAGTGAGTGAGGGAGAAATCCATTTGAAGAACTTTTTAATGAGAACAGTTTGTGTTGTTTGTTTTAAAGAACGAGAAACGACTAAATTATTAACATCTGAAAATGATTATAATGATTATGATTATATATAAAATGATAACCATAACTAGCCCTTCACTCACCTTTTTTACTCCAATTCAAGCAGTGGTTCAGGTTAGGCTTGGGACTTCTGGAGTCAAACATTGTCGATCTCATTATCCTATCCCTTTTCCAACATAAATTACCCTACACCATGATGAGCCTTTATCGAAAAGTACTGGCTAAAAATCCCCATAATATTCGCTTGTTTTCATCATTTAATAAACAGTATCTTTGACATAGATACTACATATCGTTAGCCTCATAGCAATTGCCTAAATCATATTTAAAAGTTTATCTTGTATTTAGCCTAAAAAATGCCCAAGTCAAATCAATGACTGAGGCAGATATTGATTATGGAACGTAAAAGGAACTCTGATTGGCTTAGGAAGTAGCCAATGAGGCTCAGTGAAACAGCAGCGTTAGGAGAGTTAGGTTAGATATCACAATTTGGCCAAAATATGACTTTGGCAATTATTAAGCTATAAACTACGATTCCCAACATCGTTCAAATCCACTCCAATCAATCAAGTCAATACTAACCACCCCCTCTCTGTCCCCTCTCCCTATAGGTCTACCAGTACATGCATGAAACCATCACAATCAACGGATGCCCGGAGTTCCAGGCGCGGGCCACAGCCAAGGTAAGATGGTGGCCGCCATCTTGGAGCCAGTAGATCCATCCAGGAGAGTGGCAGCAGCAGCAGCACACCCATAAATACATCTAATGGTTATAAGGGTGGACGGCTGGCTGTAGTCTTCTTCTTACGTGAAGTCGGCACTTCTGAGCAAAAGCGCTTTTATTATGGGCTTTTCACACCATATAGCACCCTATTTAAGACAGTCAAAGTTCCAGAGAACAAATGAGTGGATTGACCATTAACTGAAGAACGATTTTTATAGGCAGAGGCGGAATAGACCTATTTAAGCACTAAAATATTCCGTACTATAGTTATAGCAACATTTACGAGAATGCTATACATCTCCAATGAATTGCTATGGCATACTGACAGATAGAAAACCCAACAAAGGGAGAAAAACCTTTTTTTTTTTTGTTAGTCGAAAACTATTCTGTGATACTTTTTACAGTAAATTGGTCAATTTGAAAGGCATACATTTGCAAAACATTGCTTTATTAGCTGACTGAACTCATCCGCTGCATAATAACAGCTGTCAAGTGAAGTCTGAGCATAGATGAGCACAAATTTTGACGTCACAACTAACGCACACTGAGTTTATCACAGTCCAATATGTAAATATATGCAAATGAGTTCACACTTTATCCTCAGGATAAATGTCAGAAAGTAAGCGTTATCATTCTTCTAGATTCTGCCAATAAGGGTTAGGGTAAGGGTTCATTTCTAAGCCCTTTTCAGTCATTTACTCAACATTAGTTTGTTATAAAAGCATAGGAATGGACTTCGTAATCAAAATAGCTTGGAGAAAATGGACATTTTAAACACATGGTTGTGACAGGTTGGACGTCAGCCATCTGCAACACCTCGAAGAAAACTTTTTGGCCACTTTCGAGACATTTGCTTGCAGAACAGTGATGGTTACACGGTGTAGCAGCCATACAGGAATGCTCCCCTAATCACTGCTGCTTGCCAAAACCAACCCCGCGGAGATAACGAGCCTGGCAGCTGAACGCAACGCTAACGAGCCACCCCCCCCCCTCCCAGGGCGTCGCCGTGACACCTGAAACTTATGCTGGGAGCAACCACGTCGACACAGTGTTTTTTTTAACGAAGGGTGCCGATCACGAGGGGAGGAAGAAAAGGAGGGGGAGGAGAGAGAGGAAACATACAGAGCGCTCTAGGGTGTTTAGAGAGAGAGAGGGGGAAGAGAGAGAGAGGGAGAGAGAGAGAGAGAGAGATAGGTAGAGAGAGAGAGTGCGAGAGAGACAGATAGGTAGAGAGAGGTAGAGATTGAGACAGAGAGACAGAGCCAGAGAGTCAGAGAGAGCTAGAGAGAGAGAGACAGATAGAGCTTGAGGGAGAGCTAGAGAGAGAGAGAGGTGGAGAGAGACAGAGAAAGTGAGACAGAGAGGTAGAGAGAGACAGAGAGAGCAAGACAGAGAGAGAGACATAGACAAAAAGAATGCGAGAGAGAGAGAGAGAGAGAGAGAGAGAGCGAGAGAGATAGAGAGAGACAGACAGACAGACAGATAGACAGAGGAGAAAAAAGGAGAGGCAAAACGGAAAGAGGGAAAACTGTGACAGCGATGGAAGGCATGGAGAGTGAGATTCGGGAGGGGTGGATGTTGAGTCGCCGATGGAAATAACCGCCGACCTCCACAGTCACCACCAACTGTGTGACAGTGTTTGGGTTCTGGGTCGGATATGGGAGCCCACCTACACCTCTTACTGGAAGCCACTGAGTTGACCTGCTGGGACTCATTCCAGCAAGCTCACCACCGATGGATGTTTGGTTGAATGCAGAACCCTGAAGCCTCAATGCTTTCTGCAAATGCTTGCTCCCTCACCGCTTAGAAATACAGTAGTTGATTCCCAAGTTTTTTTTTTTATCAGTTCAAATTAAATATCAACGTGGGCTTGTGTACAGTGCGCAGAATAATCCATAAATTCAGAAAATGAGATTATTGTTACAGGGCAGAAGGATTATTCCCGGGCTGAGTAATTAAACAGCGTAACTTGGCTCCTCCGGGGGGCTACAAATTGAACAATCGAATGCGAGAAGTCCGATATTAAATGGAAAATAAAAGCCTGATGACCGGGTACACTACAGAGAAAATCGAAGCCACTCTCCATATAGTAGTTCTGCTATCCTCCTCCTCTGCTTTTGTTTATCGAGTGCACCTCTCGGTCTTAAAGTGAGAAGGCACGCACCACAGGGCTATACCGCACTCTGAGGCGGAGAAGGAAGTGATGAAATCCCACGAAACGCAGGGTCCCCCAACGCCATATGTCCCTCTGAGAAGTTGAGCTCCCCGACAGACGTGGTGGTTCGTGTCGGTATGTGCGTGCTTGCCTACGTGTGTGTGTGTGTGTGTCTTTGTGTCTGTCTGTCTGTCTGTCTGTCTGTCTGTCTGTCTGTCTGTCTGTCTGTCTGTCTGTCTGTCTGTCTGTCTGTCTGTCTGTCTGTCTGTGTGTGTGTGTGTGTGTGTGTGTGTGTGTGTGTGTGTGTGTGTGTGTGTGTGTGTGTGTGTGTCTGTGTGTGTGTGTGACTGTGTGTGTGTGTGCTGTCGTGCGCGTGTGGCTTCAGGCAGCTTTGATCTGGCGAGATCCGTCTTTTCTTCAGCCGAGCTACTGGCGGTTTCTTCGGTGATTGCCTCCTTAATTAAATCAATTCCTCTTCGTGGACCCGGGGTGTTCGTCCATTACGGATCTTAATAGAGACGAGGAGAGAGAGGGAGAGGAAGGGAGGGGGTGCGACTGCCTTAAAGGGCTTTGAAAGGCGTGAGTCGGTGATGATAGAGGGAGGAACAGATGAGAGAGGAGGGGGGGAGGTGGAGAGGGAGGTGAGGGTGGTGGGATTGAAGCAGGAGCAGAGTGGGATTGAGGGAGCAGAGTGGGATTGAGGGAGCAGAGTGGGATTGAGGGAGCAGAGTGGGATTGAGGGAGCAGAGTGGGATTGAGGGAGCAGAGTGGGATTGAGGGAGCAGAGTGAATGGCAAAGGTGGAAGAGGGGGAGAACAGAGAAAAACTGTTTAAAATCGGAAGGGCAGGATGAGGAGGGGGGGAGTTGGGGTGTGGGGGTACAACTCAAACAACAAGGTGAACCTCTAGACATGATGAGGAGGAGGATAAGCATGCATGATGAGGAAGAGGAGTGGATGAGTGGATGAATACATGCGCTTACAGCCAGGAGAAGGCAGCGACGTGGTCAGCAGCTTAGGGACAGACATTTGCCAACATAGATCTCTGCATCCGTCTCTCTGTCTTCTTTCTCGATGCTCCTTTTCTCGCTCTCTCCTTCTTCATCAATCTCTCTCATTCCCCCCCCCCCCCCCCTCCTCCCTCTATGCATCGCGGCCTCTCGCTCTTCATCTCCGTCTCTCTCTGTACTCATTATCTCAATCTCTCGCTCTCTTGCTCTCATCAAAATGCTATTCATCCTCCTCCAAGTGATAAAGACGACCGGACACCTGGGCCGATTCCCCCCTCCCCCCGAGGGTGAGATGGGGTCGAAGGGCGAGTGGTGGGGAGTTATCCACTCCCTGCAATATCGGGAAGAGGGTTAGAGGGAGGATACAGGCATTCGGTGTTGGATATCGGATAACCAATTGTGGGGAGCGAGGGCGAACAAATAGAAAGGAAGGAGAGACAGCCATTGTGTTAGTCGAGCTCCCACTGACAAGAGATGAGGAGAAAGGCTCTCATTAGGCTCCGGCCCGGCCCTCTCTGTGAAACAACTCCCCATGGGGGCGACGGCGGTTCTGTTGTGTTGTTATGTTGCAGGCTTTCAGCTGCATCCGAAGATGGCTCCCTTTCAACAGTAGGAGCAGTAGCTTAGCATCGCGGGGGACCAGAAATTCCCTTGCCCAGTTTTTCTGGAGGTCTGAGTCATGGCCCATCTTTCACGTTCCACCGGTGAACCCGTTATAAAATCAGCTCGCCGATAAGAGCGGAGGTGAGGAATCAAAGCCGTTAAGAGAGGGCTTTTACTTTGGCGAACAGGAAATAGGGGATCTGTGCGCCGGAGGAATTGAGTTAACAGCCCGCTAAAGGTGTGTTTAGGGTGTAACTGTAACCGGCCATGCACTCAGTGGTGGTGCTGGGCACAGCGTGGACCCAGCGCGGCCATTGGGCGTTCATAGTCGCCGTGCCGACGGAGGTCACGTGGCCGTGGAAGCATGCCGCTTGTATGAAGCTGTAAACACGTGGCGAAATACGGTCAAAACGAAAAGATGGTATTACAGAGGCACCGATTCTCCCCTCTGCTGGACAGGGGTCGGGACACTTGGTAGGGGCCACATGGCCCTCAAAATTGTTTTTTTTTCCGGGGCGCGCTTAAAACCGTGTTCTAGAAAGAAATGTCCAAGAATGCACAGCGAATCACAGCAAGAGCGACACAAGAACAGCCCAAATGTATTTTCTTCGTTATTAAAGATAGTAAAAATATGAAAACGTATAATATGAAAATTATCTCAGTTTGATGTCGTTTCAACGTATTATAGACCATTTCAGTACAACAAGCATAAAATCGTGAATATGCTCTGATATGGGGGCAGATTTCAACAGCCTCCCCTTGCCCCTCCCAAGGGCAAGTCGAAGAAGCGAGGGGCAGTCGAAAAATAGGGGCAGGGGTAAAACTCAGAAATGGGATTGGGCCAGATTGTAGTCTTTATCCTTTAAGATTTGACCTTTCATACCTTTAAAAATCTGAGAAAAGCTTGATCCCTTCGTGGACCCATAAGGGATTCAAACTTCAACAACGTCCATTTTGAAGGATGCAGCGAATACACTTTTGGATTATCTGTGCTCTTCCACCTCTCTAACCTCTCTCACCAACTCCCTCCCACTCTCTCCCTCCCCTTCCTCTCTCCCTCCTTCCCCTCATCCTCTCCTTGTGTATCTTGCCTCCCTCTCTGCTTTCCACCTCCGTCCTTCTCTCCCCCTCCCTTCTCTCTCTTCTCCTCTCCTCCCCTCCTTTCCCTCTCCCTCCCTTACTCTCCTTCCCCTCCTCCCTCTCTCACTCCCCCTCTCCTTGTGTGCCTCCTTTCTCTCTCTCTCTCTCTCTCTCTCTCTCTCTCTCTCTCTCTCTCTCTCTGTCTCTCTCTCTCTCTCTCTCTCTCTCTCTCTCTCTCTCTCTCTCTCTCTCTCTCTCTCTCTCTCTCTCTCTCTCTCTCTCTCTCTCTCTCTCCCTCTCCCCTCTCCCCCCCCTCCCTCCCCTCCACCCTCCCCTCTCTCCCCAGGCGACGGTTGCGGCGTTCGCAGCCAGCGAGGGCCACTCCCACCCCCGCGTGGTGGAGCTGCCCAAGACGGAGGAGGGCCTGGGCTTCAACGTGATGGGCGGCAAGGAGCAGAACTCGCCCATCTACATCTCCCGCATCATCCCCGGGGGCGTGGCCGAGCGGCAGGGCGGGCTCAAGCGCGGCGACCAGCTGCTGTCCGTCAACGGCGTGGTGGGTGCCGAACGTAGCGCGCAACCACCGCTAAAAGCTAGCATTGATTGTTGGGCAAACCTATTGGGCCCGTCCCAGAACTACATTGACATTTACATTCAGGCCATTTAGCAAATGCTTTTATCTAAAGTGATTTACAATAACATTTGCCAGAAGAAAGAGAAACAACAATATATCGCTGTCGGTACAGTAAAGATTTTCATAGAACCAGGTGCCAAGCACTAACAATAGTTAGTTTAACCCATTCCCTGTATACAATAAAGCTAGCTAGGATAAGATGCAACCCAATGCTAGGTACCATAGAACTAGATGGAATTAGATAGAACTAGATGGAACCAGAACTAGATAGAACCAGAACTATTATTACTATTACTAATTCTGGGTCTTTGTATGCCTGCATGTAAGGTTAATGGTGTTCACTGAAACACTGTTCGATGCTGTGTTTACTTTCTGGCTGGTGACGCAGACATGGGTTGATACTTCCTGTTTGGACAGGAAGTCATTGAGAAGGATGCTTCACTGCTCCCTCAAGTCTTCCCTAATGTATCTCAAATTCCCTGTAAGACGGATTGGATTGAAGCATCGGCTGAGTGATTAAGTGGCAAAAAAGCTTTCAATTGAGTTAGAGTTCAAAGGTCAGGACTGACATCACGCTTCTGTGTCGGCTCTCTGTAGTCGAGAGGAACATCACCAGCCCCCCCATAAACCTTTTTCACCGCTGGCCTGCGTCATAGCTGTGCTACTAATGAGGTCAATGGAAGATGCTACTTTATTTAAAAGCTTTAATAGGTCTCAGGAGGCACCTTTAGCCAACTATGAAGTGATAAGCTTCCTACATTATGCGCTATGAAGTTACTAGAGTCCAACTTTGGCAGTATGAGAGGCAGACCAAAGTCTGGAAATACCTTAAATGACCCCTCCACACACACCCACACACACACACACACACACACACACACACACACACACACACACACACACACACACACACACACACACACACACACACACACACACACACACACACACTTTAATTGAATGGCCTCTCCATCTTGCTCTTTCTTCCGTTCCTTTTCATCCAACCTCTCTCCGCCCTTACCTTCCCCGTCTCTTCCTTCGCTCGCCCTCTACACACCTCTTACCCAACCTCTCTCTCTCCATCCCTTCAAATACCTCGACCCTCCCCTCTCCCCCAACTGTCTCTCGCCATTTCTTCCTTCTCCTCCATCTCTGACTCCCCCACACGCCCAATAACCCTTCCTCCTCTTCTTCTCCTCCTTCCTCCTCCTCTTCTCTTATCTTCCTCCTCTCTCCTTCTCCTGTCCTCACCTCCTCCTTCCTTCTCCTCCTCTTCTCTTATCTTCCTCCTCTCTCCTTCTCATCCTCCTCTCCTCAC
Organism: Pollachius pollachius; assembly: GCF_949987615.1. NCBI lineage: Eukaryota > Metazoa > Chordata > Actinopteri > Gadiformes > Gadidae > Pollachius > Pollachius pollachius. Next base: position 15,688,242 of record NC_136951.1, read on the forward strand.
CTCCTCCTTCCTCCTCCTCCACCTTCCTCCCCTACACCCCACCCCCTTCTCCTCCTTCTCTAACTCCCCTCCACCCCAACCTCCACCTACTCCTACTCCCCCCCCACCCCCCCTCCCCCCCCCCCCCGACCTCCTACTCCTCCTCTCCTCCTCCCCCCTCCCCCCCCACCCTCCACCCCCTACTCCTCCTCTCCTCCTCCCCCCCCCCCCCCCCCCCCCCCCACCCCCCCACCCCCCAGAGTGTGGAGGGCGAGCACCACGAGAAGGCGGTGGAGCTGCTGAAGGCGGCGCGCGACAGCGTGAAGCTGGTGGTGCGCTACACGCCCAAGGTGCTGGAGGAGATGGAGGCGCGCTTCGAGAAGCTCCGCACTGCCCGCCGCCGCCAGCAGCAGCAGCAGATGCTGCAGCAGCAGCAGCAGCAGCAGACGGGCAACAGCAGCCACGCGCCGTCACAGCAGCAGCAGCAGAACCACGCCTCGTAAGACCGGAGGTGAGGCGGTGGCCCCGTGGAAACCGTCCGTCGTAGAGAGAGTTGTTTCCGATACCGACGCCAGTATCGGAAATTCCTCCGATTACTAAAATGCTGTATTGGTATATGCTCAGTATCGGCCGATACTCAAGTTCAGGAATCTGAATGAGTATCGGGAAGGATAGAAACGGTATCGGATCATCTCTAGTCGTACATTTGATGTCCTTCGATTAATAATTACATTTTACGGGGCAATATCAATGATGTTGGGTCCACAGTTCTTTATGAGGGGCTTACGGAGCATGTAAGCCTGATGGTTTTTATTCTGCCGACCCCCTCTTGCATGTGAACGCCTCCTGCCTTTGACATGCAGTGTATTCCACAACAACAAGCGTTGAGCCGCTCCTATAGCTGTGTCTCGGTTTTAGTCCGAGACCATTAAGCTCATAAGAAGTGCCCTCGCTAGGTCGCTTTCCCAAACAGTGCCCACAAATTAATAAATCTACAGGTTTTAGTTCAGTGTTTCCATGCCGGTGTGAACACTCAAAGAGACTGAGAGGCGCACATCTAGAATCCTGAGCGAAGATGATAGCTGCGTTTTAGGTGGTTTGATCATTCTGAATACCGAGTCGCAGAGCGACGTTTAATAAGATGCGAGCGTACGTGAAGGAGTGGGTGTTTTCAAACCGACTGGAATGCAGCCCACGCATTACGTACTGAATAGAAATTAAGAGCTCAGCTCCCTGTGAATCATGGCAGATGATTTACATCTCGGCATAGACAATGTCCACAATTAACCTTGGGCCCCGGTGAACGGTCTGAATCCTTTAACATCGCTGCTCTCTTTTCAGATAAAACTTTTGATTGTCTATGTCAATTTCTAATTGCTAGTTCTCGTTGTTCGTCAGACTGCGGCAGTCCTTTTCTGTCATGGACCGACCCTCCCTCCCAGAGTGCTGATTGGATATCGTAGTTGTTGTCGTGTGTCTTTGAACGCACCGTGACCCAGACTGATCTGCAGAGAGAAACAGAGTGCGACTCTGAGGACTCAGGGGGCGGGCTCATCAAGAGGCTAGGGAGGAGGGCTGGGGGAGGCGGGGGGGAGGGAGAGAGTAGAGAGAAAAGAGATAGAGAGGGAAGGGGTTGTCTGGGGACGTATGGAGAGGCGAGGGAAGATGGAGTAAGGGAGGAGCGAGGAGAGGGAGGGAGGAGGGAGGATGGAGGGGTTCATTCTAGTTCAGGCCAATTTGTCTAACAAATATTCATGCTTGCTGTGACCCCTCTGTGAGAGGGGATAAACTTGCGAGTTCAACCACCATGTGACTGCCACTGCCCAAAGGTAAGGCATCCTGTGAGGGACCAATTTCCACCAATTACTTCGAAAGACGATGATGTGTGGATTGATTTTACATTCCTTTTACGTATTACATTTTCTTGTAATTAAATAGAGTAGAGATCCTCGTAATTGCTTGAGATTTGAAGACATTCCGCCCCAGACTGAAGGGCTGTGGTGTTTTCCGTTTGAGGGGTTACAAAAGGAGAGGCCTTCATTGTTTGGTTAGGCTACCTTAAGAGATAACGCAGTATACGACGTGATGCCAACAATGAACATTATCCTTCCTATCTACATAATTATAGGAACAAACAAACAGCAACTCATCAAGCTGTTGAGAACTCTGAGACTCTGCGTGCATACTGATGAGTGACGTGGGAGGGAGAGAGGGAGAGAGAGAGAGAGAGAGTGGGAGGGTGTATTAGTGGGAGGGATGGCATGAGGGAGATAGCATGAGTGATTGAGGAAACATGGTCATGCTAGGACTTCATTTGTAGTTGCTCCAATATTGATTGGATGTTTAGTTCCCGGCCTCACTTGGAAATGCTTCTTCATGAGAGCATGTCTCTGAATCGATAATGAAAATGTAAATCCAAAGCAGGCGGAAAGCAAAACCTCATAATAGCGCTATTATTTTGAAAAAACACCAGATGTCTTCATTTGGATTGTAATCATCAATGCCAAAATATGAAATAACGTACCCTGGTGATTCACGAAAATAAATTATAAATCTGGGCAAGGAAAACACTGTGGCCAAACTGCTGAGCTGAGAGATTAATATGGCAGCCACAAACCGGTTGGTTCTTAATGAATGTAAGGAGCAATATCCCCCTTATTATGCAGTATGGGCCTGTTTGATGAGGTGGTGCATATCACAATACTTCCACGACCAAAGAACACCCCGCAAACCATTCTATCAGCGCATGTTTCAACGCATTTCAGGACACCAAAAAACGGAGGCAGTTTTAGGATTATTTTTCGGTTAGGATTTTTAACAGTTAACAGAAAGATTATTCCAGATAACGTATGATTTGATTGCGCCATCCACTGGAACATTTTTGGTTCTGGCGAATTTAGGGTTATTGTGTTTTAATACTGAATTCTAGTTTGGTTTCAGTGTATCGTCTTCCATTCATTCACATTCATCGTATTTACGAGATGGTAAAAATCACCTTAGGCTCACAAATTACACGCTGAAATCTGTGTTCACTTTCTTTCTCTTCGTGCTTCTTTCGAGCCATCAAGTCGCTGCAGGCGTGGATCATTATTTGGCAATTGGAAAACATAATCTTGGCCATCAGTAGTAAACTGTAAAACCCGTGAACGGTTTCGAATCAACACCATGTAGACTGGCCACTGTTGAAACACTTAATAATAATAACAGATTCAACTTATATAGCGCTTTTCTAAATACTAAAAGACACTTTGCAGAGTGAACACAAAATAAAATAAAATAACGTATATTAGTAAGAAAATAAAAAAGGAGGAAGGGGAGAGGAGGGAAGGAGGTTATGTGGTGAAAGCAATCTTAAGAAGGTGGGTTTTTTAGGGCCTGTTTAAATGGAGGGCGTGTGTTAAGACTGTCGGATGTGGTTGGCGAGGGAGTTTCAGAGGGAAAGTGCGGCAACTGAGAAGGCCCTGTCTCCCCTGCTACGAGCTCCTTCAACTCAGGCCAATTAGTCGTATTCGGTCGAATATCTCCGTAACGAACAGGAAACCACGCCCTTGCTGCTCCCGGTTCCCAGCCGCGGTTCAGTGCCGTCTCTCCTCAGAAGTTCTGCTACAACACAGGGTTCCTGGCTCCGAGATCGGGACCGTCAGATCTGTGTGTTCGCCATAACAACTCTCCGCCGTCTCCATTTCGTAACAAATGGGTTTCTCCTCCGTAGCGATCAAAAGTGACATGCTGTTGTCAGAGGAAAACACCTCGGGCGCCTAGCCAGACGCAGACACTGGAAGGAGGAGGAAAACAAAACCCAGGGGAAAGCGAAAGTGAAAGAGAAAGTGGATTCCGAAAGTTGAAGAGAAATTACATGTTCTCCGTCTTCAGGGGGGAGTAGACGGCGAGTTTGATCACTCCCACCGGGTGGGGGTTTACCAAAGTCATAACAAGACGGCGCACGCAATCTCGGCAACATTGTTCCCTGTATCCTGGGAAACCAAAGCGGCGCCATTCAACAAACGGTCTGCGTTCCCATAGCAGCGCCCCTTACATCGCGCACTTGGCTGTTTGAGTCGGCAGGAAGGGTCTATAAATATTTTAATAACGTAGCCTGTGATGAAACTTCTTTGGGTCGAGTGTGTGTGTGTGTGTGTGTGTGTGTGTGTGTGTGTGTGTGTGTGTGTGTGTGTGTGTGTGTGTGTGTGTGTGTGTGTGTGCGTGCCTGCGTCCATAATGTTGTGTGCGTGCGTGAAAGATGTTGTTACCAGGATTTGAAAAGTACAGCCAAGCTGAAAGATTTCCATGAAAGTACTCTCTTACATGAACAAACGATTGAAACAGATTGAGTCATTAATCTAGAACGATAAAGTCAGTCGATGGTGATATGATGGGCAAATTGAGCGTCAAGTTGAGAGGGAGAGAGGCAAATATGGCGACAGCCCGGGAGGAAATCACGTCTAATACAAACCCAAGGCTGTTGATCCGTCGACACCAAACTGTCAAAGTGCCAGAAGAAAGTGAATCGTACCAAAGTGAAATCAGATCAACGCAGCCCCCTGCTGCTCCTTACCCCCTCAAAGTGTGTTCCTACGAGGGGAGGGGAGGGAGGTGAGCTAGGAAGGGAGGGAAGGGAGAACCAGGGAGACTAAGAGAGGGAGAGGGAGAGAGCGGGCTAGAGGGAGGGAGAGAGAGAGAGATAGTGCCAGACATACAGACAGACAGACAGAGAGAGAGAGAGAGAGAGAAACAGACAGACAGACAGAGAGAGGGCCAGACAGACAGAGAGAGAGAGAGAGTGCTAGAGGGAGAGAGGGAGCCAGACAGAGACCGAGAGAGAGAGAAAGTGACACGCAGACAGACAGACAGACAGACACACAGACAGACACACAGACAGACAGACAGACACACAGACAGACAGACAGACACACAGACAGACAGACAGACAGACACACAGACAGACACACAGACAGACACACAGACACACAGACAGACAGACAGAGGGACCAGTCAGGGAGCTTGTAAGGGCTGTGTAATGTAGCCATACTCTCAGCAGGGGGTCGTGTTTTATCTCAGCATGGCCCGCTGACCCCAGACGGCGTCCTCTTGGCAGTGGTACCGCCCAGGATGCCAGCGGCAGCATGCCACAGGGGCTCTGGCCCACATAGTGGGCTTGCTCGCCCCCGGAATCCTTCATCCTCTCTCTCTCTCCTCCTCTCCATCAACTTGAACCAGCGCCGATTCAGTTGGTTCATATTCACACCCGATAAGGAGCAGGAGGGGAGAGTAGGTTGGGTGTCTTGGCTCCCTGCCAAGAGGTACTGGGTTCGAACCCCGATGTCTACAGTCCCAAAGCACGAGTTGTCTAACCCCTACCTGCTCCTCAATAACATGCATATGAATTCACTGTTCATAATCCCCCTTTTACGCACTTTTTGTATGTTGTATTTCTTTGCACCAAAATAGTACTTAGCATGGTGTAGCATCTTATCCTAGCCATCTTTGTTTTATACGGGGAATGGGTAAACCTAAAAACTGTTAGTGCTTGGCACTAACAGAACATCCTTGCTGTACCGACAGTGATATATTGTTGTTTCTCTTTCTTCTGTCAAATGTATTTATTGTAAACCGCTTTGGATAAAAGCATCTGCTAAATGCCCTAATAGCAAATGTAATAATCACATTTGATACACAAACACACTACCGCCAAATACATACTTACACACACACGACCGTGATGATAGGTATTGGGGTATGAAAAACACCACCATGACTTGCAGTAGTCCATGCACACACACACACACACACACACACAAACACACACACACACACACACACACACACACTGACACACAGAGCCATCTATGAGGGTGATAGAGTTGAGGGTGATAAAGCAACTAACTATAATTAGTTTGACCTTTCGGCTTTCTAACAGTTTCTGTTCTACTCATGTTGTCCTTAATGAGGACTTCTTGGGTCCTCTTCTGTCTGCAATTATTTTAATCCGTATCATCTTGGCCTACTTTAGTGAATAAGGGAATATTGATAAAAACTAGGGCTGGGCAACTATTCAAAATTTTAATCGCGTTAATCGCACGAGTTCCTGTGATTAATCACGATTAATCGCATTGTTACACGCAAAATACAATAATGAATTCAAAAGTAGTGTTTAGCACACTTTTTTGTGAATGTACTGCCATATGAACGAAAGGGCCATAACATTTGTTGTGCAAACACTTTTAACATCAAGTTCCGTACCCTTCTCCACGTTTGTTTTTCCGCCAATTCTTCCGCCAAGGACTGTTTCCTCTTTCCTGTGAGCACCGCAGCAGTCATGCGCAGCATTAAGCAACATACTAGGCTCGTTCACAATGGACTTTTAAAAAATAAAAGCCAGTGAGCAACAGACTTTTACAATAAGAAAATAAATAAAAAAAGTTAATGCGAGATAGAATAATTGTCTGCGATAATTAATTAATTAGTTAACGCGATAATAACGTGTTAACTTGCCCAGACGTATCCCTATGTGTGTCTCCAGTGCATCTCTGCCCCTAAACCTACCTCTGTCGGCATCCCTGGAGGAGTTGTTCTCAGATCCGGCTTCTTCTCTGCCCTCCTCTCCCGCAGGTTGTTCCAGAAGAAGAAGTGAAGGAGAAGGCGGCGTCCATCTTGAAAAAAGAAAATGGCCGACAACATGAGATGAGAGGAACGACGTGGTCAAGATGGTCGTCTGCTCTCCTTCCAACGTACCGACAATACACTACAGAAACTAAAGTAATAGTCCCACCATGGATCCTTTTCACATTGGGGTCACAGCAGCTAAACACAAGCGTAGCTCGCTAATCGTTAATCCTTTTATTTCTGAATTCACTGCCTGCCAGAATTGCTCTCTTCTTGGTGAGATTAGACCAATTTCACAGGGTGACATCGTAGGACCCACACAGATGTCGCTCATAACACTTATCATGGGTCTACTCTTTTAAGTACCAGGGCACGGGAAGTAGAATTACCTTCACTAGTTCAGGGTGCTGTCACGTGTGCGCTGTTGGGTCCATTATAATCAAACCCTTGAGGGTTTCCCCACGGTTTTCTCTGAGTGGTGTGACCACTCAATCTCAAAGACTCTGGTGACTTTTGCCCAAAAGTGGAAATAATGACCATATGCAGCCAGGTGGTCTAACTTTCCATGGATTAAAATGAGTCGCAGTCAGACGTGGTGCAATCAGGAGGTGAAAGCACTCATCGAAATATGGTGGATTACGACATGTCTTTTTAAAATTGTATAATTATTAAGTGACCGAAAGGTTGAAATATTGAATTATTTTTATTTGTAGGTACTCCAAAGTACAACAATGAGCCCTGCCCTGGGACATTAAAGGAAAATAACCAGAGTTAGTGATACATGGGACACCTGTGTTTGTCCTATGATGATATAAATTAAATAAAACGTTCAATTCAATTTTATTTGTAGAGCCCTTAATCACAGGTACAGTCTCAAAGGGCTTCACAGGCCATATATTTATGACACGCCCCTGACCCTAGCCCTCCCGGGGGCAAGAAAAAACTCCCTTAATTAGCAAGGAAGAGATCTGGAGAAGGAACGCAGAGTGGGGGATCCCTCTTTCCAGGGATGATCAGGAACGCAATGAGGGTCATAATTGACATACATTAATGCATACAGGCAAAACATTTTTTGTTCTTCCCTTTATGATGCCTTTATTAAAAGAGTATTAGTATTCAAGAAGCATAATATCTATCTAGCTAGATAGATGCGTATCATAGCTAGCCAGCTGTATATCTCATTCATTATCCCCTTAAGTAATTATGTGATGTTCTACATTTTAATGTCGGTGAAGGGCGGGCATTTCTGGCAGGGACTGACATTTTGGCACAGCACCGTCATAAACAATATATAATTACTCTGCTGATGGTTTCGCACCGGAATCATTAAATAGAACAGGTCTATAATTAATGAGCTAGACTTTGCTTCTGACTGCTTGAAAAGGGTCCATGCGTTTGAGCTAAAAACACAAACTGGTGCTTTGACAAAACTAGGTGTGCATAAGGTGACGATAGAGTTGAAAGTCATTTTAATTTATGTTTTCCTTTTCTATATATATTTGACCTTCAGTGAAAAAAGGTGTCCCTCTTTCTTCAGGTTTAACTTCTTTTGTTTGTGGTACTTTCAGTTTTATTTTCAGTAGAATTTGCTTTGTTAATCTTGCTGCTTGCTGACACCTGTTTTTGCTTTGGCCTTGTCTGCCATTTCCCATGAATATTGTTTCGTACAGTGACGCTTCTGATGTTTTTGCGTTTCAACTGTTTCCCTTCTGTGTCCTCGAATGAATACCAATTCATTTTATCTGTGTGTGTGCGTGTGCCCGAGTGTGTGTGCGTAAGTGTGTGCACGCGACAAGCTGTCTGAATAATTGTGATAAATCCTATTCTGTACCCATGTAATAATGATAATAATTGTAGCAGAAATAATTTTTTTGTATCGGAATTATTTAGATTTATAGCAATAACACGTAATGTTAAATTCCACAGTTCGGTTAAGTAGTGTAGAGGCATTGGACGAGGTTGACCACTTAAAGGCCAAGTCAACTGGATCTTATGCACTGTGTGTCATGAGACAGCTTTCAAACCTCCTGCCACTTAAACACTGGAATTCTCAGCCCAGAAGTTTACATGCACACTCCTGGTTGAGGCAGTCATTCACGTTATCGACGGCAACCCTAGACAGCATACATTTGCGACATCAGGATTACCTTGATGATTGATTTGATGTACTTGTACACATATATACAGTACATATATGTAAGGTGATTATTCACACCTTAACAGTACTTTGGTCAGGATATTTATTCTTGCCATGCACAGAAAGGCTGGAGAAACATCTGATTCAAGAGATGCATAAATCGGGGTGTACAACTTCTGTTGATTACGTCAGTGGTCATGTAATCAACGTGGTCAGTATGTAAATACCGTACCTCAGCAAGCTAAGATGTGCATGTAAACGTGACTGGGGCCATTCATTGAGATCCTCATTGCAGTTCCATTGACAGCACAGTGAATGTGCAATATTCCAAACTATCACACTGCACTCGTTGCAGTTACAAAGTCGCACATTGATATATGAATTTACCCAGAAGATGTTGTTTATTGAGAGTTGCTATAATACAGCCAAAACCAAATCTTCCAAAAGATATTAAGTTATATACCCTCATCTACCAGACAAGTAGAATGTCAAATTATATTCATGTCGTCAGAGTGCAAAGTCTAAAGTATAGTAGCCTATAAGTTAGTTTATTTTTCCAAGAACCTATTTTTTTCGTTTCACTTCTCAAACGTGGACACAAACATAAAGTTTAATCATTAAATTCAAATATGTATATTTTGTATGTCACCTAGATCATTATTTATGAAGTCCTTTCAAATACTAACACATAGCTGATATCTGAACCATGTCGTATGCTAAATGAATTCCTAGGTATGCTTTTCTCTTTTCCCGTTTTGACGATCAAAGTACATTTAATGTCGGACTCATTGGAGTGTCCCATCTTTCCCCTCGTAACTTAATCCATGAAACATTTGTGTTTACCTCGATAACTAATCCTATGTTTAAATGGCCGGGGTGTATTTATGAATACTCATTAGAAAGTCACTGGGTTCGATCCCCATGTTCACAGACTTCCTGTAGATTCTAACCTCGACCTGCCCCTTAATGACGTGTATCGTTGTGATATACGTTGTGAATTGCTATGGATTACAAACCTCTGCTTAATGACTTGTAAGAGTTACACAAAGCATTTGTTCAGTGGGTTTCCAGTGAGTAGCAATCCCCTGGGTTTTCTAGTGTATTCCATGCCAACACAGCCGGTGATGGAAAGCCTGGTTTTCCAAACACGATTGTCTTGGAAGGTCATGGGAGAGTTTGTTGTAAAAAAAAAAGTGATTTTATCGTTTAGTTTTACTTTGATGTTTGTTTTTCAACAAGTCAATAACCCAACTTGACAGAATCCTTTTTGTATTGTAAAAAATATAAATATAAATATCACAGGTAACCTTTCTTAATTGACATGCATTTTTGAAACTGGTAGTCCTTTACTTAACACACAGACAAGAAAATAAACTACACGTTGATATGCAATTGTTATACATACTATATTTGTATAAATAAATCTATGTGCTTGTGGTACAGTGATGAATGTGTTGACTCTTCTTTCCTTCATCTACGTCTGAGTTATTAATGTGACGATTACTACAGAACCTTGATTGTCCTATTCATATCTCACTTCATAATAATGAATCTCCTCCGCATTTTTTTACCTACAAAGTTATTAATCTTACAGGAAAACTTTATTGTAATTAAAAACAGGTTTGCTGGAGTCTAATGGCGTCATTAAGGAAAACATCAGAATTGTTCAACCTGAATCTCATTTTCAGATCATTTTGGGTCGACTTGGTGGGACAAATAACAAACAGCCATAATGAGGCATAATGTATAGAAACCAGTTGTATCTCTCTGTAGAGATTTCAATAATAATAGAATATAAACTGAGTATGAGTTTGAATATAAACTGAATATAACTGAACTTTGTGTTGTGTTCTTTTTTTGTTGTTACTCCCACAGTGAACATACAGGCTATTATGTAAAGCACCACTTCACTATTCAAGCCGATAACAAATACAAAACAGCGCATAATTAATAATTCCTCCTGAAGGCTAACGATTTTGTTTTGATGAATGGGCCGAAGTGTCATGAAATCCACCGAGACGTTTTCCAGTTGGATTCCGACAACACAGACACGGCGACACACGCACACGCGACCTATATCCCCTCCGCTCCTGTCGCCCTGGCAACCGTTTAATTACATCCAGGTGTTCAGACACTCTACCTGCAGCTGGGCTGCCATCTCGACGGGCGCCATGGCAACCGAGGCAGAGTGTTAAAAAAAGAAAGAGGTGCCTCCCATGGCTAATTACCGTAGCCTACGCAGGCTGGTGAAATCCAAAGGTCATTAATAATTGATGATCATATCAGGGCGAAGACGCATCATCTGATGTCCTTAAGCAAGAAAACGGGTGTGGGAAAAATTCAGAGATGAGATAATGAGGAGATAAGTCATTGATATCTAATTCAATGCTTCCTACACCTGCGATATAAGTAAGGGATAATGCCCGACGAGGGGTCCATTATCAGGAATTAATGGAAGACGCGGAGGCCTTAGAACTGTCCGACGTGCAGCGGAGGACTGTTCCCTCCACAAAGTCCATTAATTCCTGATAATGGACACCTCGAAGGGCATTATCCCGCTTATACCATGGTCACTTGCCAAAGAAAATAAATTAAGACCATTGATTTATATTTTCATGCTTTACAATCCAAACATAAAGTTCTTCAAAAGCCATAACTTTGTATCCCTGGTAAGGCCTGAGGGTTCGGCTAATACCAGGAAAAATCATTACCCTCCCGTATGGTTCTTATGCAACGGAAACGTTGTTCACTCCTCCAGTAAAAAGGACGGACCTTAGCTACGACTTGGCAACGGGAGGTATTCTAGTCCACTCAGCTATGAGCCAGAGAGCTAACGTTATGCAGTGTACATATTTATAATTCGAAAATAGAAGTTTAACCTCTAAAAATGACAATAAAGAATACCAACAATGAGACACACACACACACACACACACGCACACACACACACACACACACACACACACACACACACACACACACACACACACACACACACACACACACACACACACACACACACACACACACACACACACACACACACACACACACACACACACACACACACACACACACACACACACACACACACGGAAGAAAAACGCAAGAAACACTTCCCTCTAATGGTTTCAGAAAGTACTGCAACAGCTAAACTATTAAACAAAAACTATAATTTGATCTTAATATTTCTGTAATTTCATTTTACAACCCACCACAGAATTGTCACACCAGAAATAAAATCGAAAAAATATATAAATCTAAGCAGTCTGTTTAGGTTTGAGGTTATTGTAGGGCCAGCAGTAGCCTACATCTTTGCATGATTTATCGGTAGAAGTTGTGAAACACATGTATTCCCCTGCTTCGCTTCAAACTCCGACATGGAAAACCTTTTATAACGTTCTGTGTCTCGGTGGACACTTTAAACATGGTGATTGAGAGATTTATGAATCACAATGACTCGGATTTAGTCGTAGAAAATGACATCACTGACCCTTCATGGAACTATTTGGCAGGGGCGAAGAGGTGATTGAAATCAAACCCCCGTCGAAGCTCTGCATACATATATATTTATGGACGCTGTGATCCGCCGGCTCCAGTAGTCACCGTCGTTATACAACTGTATGCGGATGTAGCAGAAAAGTGTTATGTCTTCTCCCGACACAGAAGCAGTGAGACTACAAGTAAAAAAATGCGAGCATTTTAGCATGCTGGCTTGCACACTCCGAAATGCGACCGCATGTAGAACAACATCCTGGTATTTTTGCCATACAGCATTTTCCAAACAATGTATTGGCACATACTAAATCTTTTTCTGGCATATTAAACAGTGTGGTAGTATTGGTATTGGGACGCAGGGTCGATATATGGTGATTCAGAGTTGGCTTACCAGGTTCTCAGGAGCGGGACAGGACACACCAACAAGGCTGTGAAAGATGATAGATGATAGACCACCCCAGTGATCCTGGGTTGTTCTATCAGTGTTATCTCCACTGGAGCAAAAAATAAACAGTCTGACATAATTAAATAAGAAGAGGCAAGAAGAAGGAAGAAATAAATAGTCTAGTCGTTTAAACATTCAAACTAATTATGTGGTAGAAGGGCTTTGTTACAAATAAATAGGCCTATTTATGATAATTATATCATGTATACCAGAGCTCATATTTAGTATACTAACTTTTTTGTTGTTCTTCCCATTACTATGAGCCTATTATTTAGAAATACATTTTAAATTCTTTATTTATATTGCTTTCCTTAACATTTGCTGTGACATCCACATGCATTTCCAGGGACTAATAAAAAGTTCATCTTATCTGAATAAAGGACTCAAAGGTGTGACGGAAATGAGGAGGAAACAGGGTACAGACCAAATAAACACCAAGGCGTGTGGATGGCTTTTGCCGTCAGATGGAGGAATAAGTAAGCTGTTTTCTTAACTAACTCCTCAAACTGGCCGCTGCACTGCCCAGTGTCGAGGGACTATTGACTCACCCTGTCGTCAAAAGGCCTGGATCAAAGACGTGCTGATGGAATGTGTGACATCCTTCCCCTTGGCAGAAGACCTTCAGGGAGATGGGGGTCTGTTCCCGGAGCCTGGGGTGATGGCGGTGATGGCGACGCTGTTGTTCAAGGTGTGAAAGACGACAAAATCACATTTGGTCATTTGGTGGAGAGGAGAGCAAACAGGTAGGCTGTGTAAAGTGTGTGTGTGTGGGGGGGGGTTCTGGGTGGGTGGTTGTGTGTGTGTGTGTGTGTGTGTGTGTGTGTGTGTGTGTGTGTGTGTGTGTGCGTGTGTGTGTCACAAGAGTACCAGTCATTACTCTCCATAATAAACACACACACACACACACACACGCGCGCACACACACACACACACACACACACACACACACACACACACACACACACCCTGTGCCTTATTCCTGCACAAACCAACCTCCAAACTTCCAACCCTACTAAGAAGATAACTACATACCAAAGATGTAAGCACCCAACGTAAAATTGATGTAGTGAAATCAAAAGACAAAATACAAGATGGGATTTCTCAACCTTTGCATATATCATATCACTTCCACCGGATATTAAACATCCAAATGATCTTAAGGATTTTTCAAAGCAAATCAGATCGATAATGGCTGTTTTCATTCAGGGCAAAGCAGAATGATTAGTCTTCAAACGGTTGATTATCTCCCAGCGGTTCCCCTCACATTGCGGTTCCCTCCACAGTGGCTGGCTGCACAAAGATCTACAGCTCCAGCCTCCAGCGATAAAGGAAAGCAATTACAACCGATCAGAACTTTTCCTTAGGAGTTAATGAGCATGATAATCAGCCTGCTCTCCCAAATGTAATGAGAATTTATGTTTTTTCCCCTTTGGAAAGAATATCTTCTAAAAAGTTTAGTTTTGAAGTTGTAAGCTTAATAAACAGCCAAATACATAGATACACACACACACACACACACACACACACACACACACACACACACACACACACCCACGCACGCATGCAGGCACACATACACACACAAACACACACATATGCATAGAAAAACTAACACATGCACCAACACACGCATACACACACATACACACAAACAAACGTGTGTACCCAAATACACAAACAACCACAAATTAACACGCATTGCATATTCTACATGCTCTAGGGTTTTAAAAACAACAATAATTGGGAAAAAAATTTTTCTTGGTGTCAAGTTTGGAAAAAAAAAATTTCCAAGCTGTTCCAACTCAAATATTTATTCCTGGTTTTCTTGTTTATGATGATGTATTTTAACTATAATACACTTGTCATGACTTATTCACGTTTTTTCCATTTAAACCACACATAGATACGTGTTCAGTATTAACTTTTGCAGACCTGTAACGCGTCACGTGTTACAGTCTTCAAACTAATATTATATTCTCGCTAGAATTAAGGAAATTGAAAATACCAATAACTCAGCAAAACACTTATACAAAACAAATAAAGCTTTAATGATGATTAAAAGCAATGATAGAAAAATCCAACACTTTAAATACAACATTGAGTTTGAATAAAATGCACGATGTGTCAAGTGAAATTTTATTATTATTATTATTATTATTATCATTATTAAATATGGTCCATTACGGTATAGAATAGCATGTATAGAATAGACGGGTATTTACACGTATATATTTACAATCTCATATATTTACAATATAAAAAGCTGACCACTGGGCGTCAATGTTCTCTGTTGCTAATCACTGAAGTTTAGCGTCAGTTTAGCATCAGTTTTGTCACTTTAGCTTAACTTTAACGTAAATTCAGCGCCACGTAAGCATCAGTTTAGTCACTTTAGCGAACATTAACGGCAGTTTAGAGTCAATTTAGCATCAGTTTAGTCACTTTAGCTTAACATTAGCGTACATTTAGCACCAAGTTAGCATCAGTGAACTCACTTCAGCTTAACTTTAATGTAAATTCAGCATCAGTTTAGCATCAGTTCAGTTCAGTCTCTTTATCAGAACTTTAACGTAAATTCAGAGTCAGTTTGGCATCAGTTTAGCGTCAGCTTCGAGAAATTTTGGCGTCGGTTGAGCGTACATGCTAGTGCTTTTGAACTGTTGGGGGATGGGGGGAGCTGGGGGGATTTGGGGGGGTTGGTAATGCACTCTGCAAATGTTCCTGTTGTCCTTCCCACCTGGCGGCCCCCAGCTTTGGGGGTCCGTCTCCCCCCCTGATCACAGGACGTGGTAGATGGGCCTGGGGCCCGCGGGGCTCTCAGGGGAGAGGGGCTGGGAGTCAGGGGAGCAGGAGTAGCCGTCGCTGGGGACCCCCAGGGGCCCGGCGTGGGGGACCTCCACAGAGCTGAGGCGGTCCACGATGCTGGAGAGACACTGCAGGCTGGAGGCCCCGGCCGCCTTGCTGACCTGGCCGTCTGGGGGAGGGAGAGACAGGGAGAGACAGGGTCAGGTTTGATGCTGCTGTTTGCTTTATTGATAGGTTGCGACTTATTTTACTTGGGTTTGGCAATGTGAATATATGTTAGTATATAGAATATATGAGAGATAGAGAGAGAGAGAGAGTGAGAGAGCGAGAGAGAGATAAAGAGAGAGACAGAGAGAGAGAGAAAAAGAGAGAGAGACAGAGAGAGAGAGACAGAGAGAAAATCAGAGACTGGGCTTGGATCAGTCGCTGACCATCAACTGAAAATATTTTAAATTTCATAGCATATGAAATAAAAAAAAGTAAAACAAAAGTAAAGTTAAACTTTTAATATTAGATTTTAAATCAGTAGCGTACATAAAAAAAAATGTACGCTACTGAGTTTGCAGTAGTTCTTGTAGGAGCACGGCAGTCCAGCATGCCATTGCTGTACCACTTCTAGATGTATATCTAATGACGATTAATTATTTTGAGGTAAAGGGGGCTCACCATTCTTAACGTAACAGTAGCCGCCGCTGTAGAGGGCGGTCACTTGCGGCCATACGGGGCTGTTGCAGTCGGCCTGGAGAAGGAAACAGAGATCAAAACAAACCGGGGTTAGGATCAAAACACAACGTGTTCCATGTCACTCATCGACCGCTCGCCCCACATCCTAAAGCCCCCCCGAAAAGAGGTTTCAATCCGTGGAAAACAGCCCCACATGACCACCGAATACAAGCCAGCGAGCGGAAGAGAGAGGAATGGGTAAACACAGAGCAGGAACGAAGAAAAGGAGCAAAATAAAAAATAGAAATCTTATAATAGCTAATAAATCCTACACCATTTTTTTTTTTAGTTTACAGAGAGAAGGGGGTAGTGGTGGTGGTGGAGGTTATTTCACAGCAACTTCTAAAGCCCCCCCCCCCCCCCCCCCCATACACCCATACACCCATACACACACACACACACACACACACACACACACACACACACACAGTCCATGGCAGCGTGGAACCCAAGCGTTCTCGGGGCCACGGCTCTCGCGGTTGGCGTGGCCAATCGATTGGAGCGCAGTGGAAGCAACACCAGCGCTGGGTGCAAGATGACACTTTCTCCCAGTAAATCTACCAGAAAATCCTGGCAGGGGTGCAGGACATGCGGTCATGGAGGCAGACGGATGGAATGCAGAGGGGGCAGGTGACCCCTGGTTCTGTTCTGGTCAGGCCTGATGTAAGGTGGATTCGAGCGGGGTTTTTTTTATGAGCGACTATTAAATGTCTGGCGAATGAGGAAGCAATGATTTCCATGCCATGCCGCCATCACTATGAGGCTATTGTTTTAGTTTTAGTTTTGGTCCGGCCCTTGGTAGTAGGTCGCCCTTTGTTGTGAAGGGTATTGACGCTCACACACACGCACATCTGCTCTCTACACCCAAACAACAACAACAAGCAGAGAGACGCTCTATTTTGCATAGTGTGGACCAAATAATTCACTGACCAGGGTGAAGGTAAGACTACGGGGGATTCAGCGTTCAACCCTGAAAACTTCTACCTTTTTCATCAGACACTGATGAAAACAAAACACACAATAAAAGCCCAAACTCCATTACGTTAATAATTCAAACAAGGACTGGGCCCGAGAACAACCCCAGGCCGATTCTCCTCCGTAACTGTTGCAGACAGAGGCTGAACGGCGTCGTACAACGCCCGGCAAAGGCCTTGTTCCCCTGTCTCTCCTCCCTGCTCCTCGAGGAACACGCAGCGTACGACGCAAGGGGCACGGAGCGAACGTGAACCCTGGCGCTTTGAAGTCCTAGCCCCTGTTTACTGCTCAGGGCTGCATCGGGAACCGATAGAGCCATGAAGAGAGGCTCGGGGGGTCGGCCGGAGGGGTGGAGGGGTCGAGGGCGGTGGAGGAGGAGGAGGAGGAGGAGGAGGGTGTGGAGGATTGCCGCGAGGGGGAGAAGGTAAAGGTTCTCACCATGCTGTCGGAGCAGCTGGACAGGGGGCTGCCGGGCTCCGAGCCGCTCTGGCCGGGCAGGGCGTAGTACTGCTCCACCTGCTCGTGCAGCAGGTCCTGCAGGCTCTCGATGTACTGGATGGCGTTGCGCAGGATCTCCACCTTGGGCAGCCGCTGGCTGGGGTTGGCCGAGGTGCAGCGGCGCAGAGCCTCGAAGGCGTGGTTCACCTTCTTCAGCCGCCGGCGCTCCCGCATGGTGGCGGCCCGCCGGCGGTCCATGGTGGTGGGCTTGCGCTTGCAGGCCTTGCAGGCCCACTGCAGGCAGTGGCCCGGCTGGTGGTCCGCGCCCGGGACCCTGAAGTGCTCGTCCTCCTCGGAGCCGCCCAGCTCCAGGCCCCCGCCGCCGAAGTCCAGGCTGTCCGGAGAGGAGGCCTCGTCGTAGTACCCCTGGGAGGGAGAGAAGAGATCCATGGTGCCTCCGATGCTTTCTTCTTCTTCTTCTTCTTCTTCTTCTTCTTCTTCTTCTTCTTCTTCTTCTTCTTCTTCTTCTTCTTCAACTTCTTCTTCTTCTTCTTCTTCTTCGTCTTCTTCTTCTTCTTCTTCTTCTTCTTCTTCTTCTTCTTCTTCTTCTTCTTCTTCAACTTCTTCTTCTTCTTCTTCTTCTTCTTCTTCTTCTTCTGGTGGACGTGAGGGGTGAAGGCGGGCAGCAGGGTAGGAGACAGCAGTGTAGGCGGAGGGCAGCGGTCTCTTGAGATGCCCGGGGGGGAGAAGGCCTCTGAGTGATATGAAGGGGCTGTTGCCACCGGGGCCTTCCCTTTATATGCCCTGGGGGCCAGAGCCCGGGGCCCACATTGGTCAGATCTAATTACCATGGCCCATTGGCCCAGCCGGGAGGCAGGCGAGAGGTTAGCTCGACTCCCCCTCCCTCCCTCCCTCCCTCCCTCCCACCCACCCGCCCGCCCGCCCTCACCCCTATTGCTAACCCCTCGCCCCCCACATCCACCACCCCCATCCCCCCCGACCACCAACCCCCAGAACCCTGCAGAGATTTCCCACATCTGCCCCTTAGTGATGTTTTTCCCACTCACCACCACACGTTTTTTTTTTTTTTTTTTAAGGGCCCTCTCTCCAGCGAGACCCCTGATGACTAAAAGCTCCAGAATTTCAGCGAGGGGGAAAACCGGGTTACACCGATTCTTAATCTCAACGCACGGCCGCGTTCCCTCGTGCGCCTTTTTGACGTCGACCGCCAAACGACTTTGTGTTTTTCCGTTCGACTATTTCTTTTTATTTTCGGTTCCGCCGGAGACCCCAGCGTTTGCAGATGCAGCCCAGCTGCAGAGCGCGAGGTGTAACATTTCAGAGCGGCGGCGGTAAGCCTTCTCTGAACACCCCTCGGCCATCATCCGAGGTGTCACGGACGGGGGGGTGTCTGTGTTTGCGCAAGCTCATTAAGGGAGTAATTAAAATGATTAGCAGCACTACGCCACTTCATGGACCAAATTTTGACCGTTAAATGAAGTGCCTTGTAGTGCTTTTATTTTCCAGGAGGCCCACAACAGATGGACACATGGAGTCTAGAAGGTTTGGCCCTTTTTGTGGAGGAAAGAAATATGTTAATGGGGTGACATAGGCCTAGTGGAAGAAGAACTAATAATTAACTCATAATTCATTTTGATAACTAATAACTAGAGAAGTCATTATACAAATACGTTTTGAAAGTGATTATTACTTTGTAAATGCTCCCTAAATAACTGAAAGTGAACACATTTACTGAAAACGTTATGAATCCAACAATATTAAATATGACGAATATTGTAGAGAATGCGTGTTAATTTGATTAATGGAACCAACGATGTGAGACGATGGGAAAACCCTAGAGCAGATGAGGCAGTCGTAGCAGGGATAATTACTTTAGCGGCGTTGTTGACAGCTTACAAGGATACAATACGGATATTTCTCACAATGTGTCAAAACGTTTGGCGTGGTGGGCAATCTCTGGGAACGACGCGCACCTAAGAAAACACCAGACGCACCAGAAGCACAGCTCTCAGCCACTGGACGGCCGGTGGGGATGGCCCGGCGGAGCTTGTATTGCGCACAGCTGAGGAAGACATTGCGCCGGGTGTTCACTTGTGCTTGTTCGAGGGTATGCTTGTAGCTGTCGGTGAGATCAAAGGGGATCACGGTTTGGGAACCACGAGAAATCCTCGCGAGGAGCCTTTGATTTAAATGACCCGAGCACATGGCCAGATCGCGTAGTAGGCTTACATCCCAAATGAAGACACTTCCGTGGTTCTCTAGAAGTCTGACCAGGAGCGCTTTCTTTTCTTTTTTTTTCTCTCTCTCCATGTGTTTGTTTTTTTACGGATCAGTGGTGGAGTTGTTGTCAAGGGTCAGAGCCAGAGTTAAGTGTAGGGGCAGGAGGTGGTGTTTTTATGTCCCTCTTCCTCACGTCTGAAAGCCTTAATTCTTCTAAAGTGTGCATGCTCTGATTCGGTGTGAGTGACGTGGTGCATCTCCATTCCGGCCTCTGACGCCACGGTTTGATTTAAAACTGGAATCCGTCTGCCTCGCGTCGATTACACGTTTAACTCAGGATTACTCAAAAAACAAAAAATAAAAAATTGGAAAATAACAAGACACAGAAAAGATAATAAAATAAATAACAAAAAGTGAAAGGAAGGCCTATAACATAATCTGTATAGCAGATACAGATTATGTAAGTAAAGATATTCCGATTTTTACAAAGTAAAAAATCAATTAAAAAACATATTTGTATAATGCTGTCTCTTAATTAGGCCTAGTCGTTGTCTAAATGAATTATTGGTTCTCGTTCCACCAGGCCTATTAGTTACCATCCAGGCGAAACACAAGTCATTTTCTCCTAAGAAACCAGTGTCTTGGGTCATCCTCCGCGGCCATGACTAACACCAGTGATTGGCAACAGCACTTGTCTGGCAGACGTCGGAGGTGAACTCCAGTGTTCTGGAGAGAGACAAGGCGTCCACCCTCCAGGGGCTTAGAGCTTCCTATAAACCCACCCCCTCCCGCTGAATCCCTGCTTTTAAAACATAACTTTCTCTCGGCCAACGGATGTAAAAGCTGCCATCGGCGATATGGAGATCCCTCGTAAAGTTGGGACAAGTCTGGACTTTCCATCCATATCCCCTCGCAGCAGGCAGTGGAGAAAGTGTTGGTTTAAATCCTTTTATAAAGAAGGATTAACATTATCATCCTTGTTGCAGCAGTATAGGCCTAGAAATAACAGTACAGTTTCAGAAGTAGTGGGAGCATAGTGGAAGTAGCAGTACTTTTTAATTGCTATTCCTTTAATAATCATATTTGAATGTCTTTAATCGCATAAATAAACTCTTAGACAATGCATGCTTTATATCTAAACACAAGCTGGATTCTTGCTCTGTTTCTGATTAAATGCATTATTTTAACACATCTATTTCTGATCACATTGTTTCAGACACACAATTAAACATTGACTGTGAGTGAAGCCACTAATCCAAAGTTTTGTGTGATTTCTTTGCATCACTGTAAGCCACTTGGTAAAACACTGTTGGTTTTCGAATGGCACTACCACACAAATCTATTTCTGATCACATTGTTTCAGCCACACAATTAAACTGATTAAAATGGAAAATCTACTCCACGTTTTTGAGGCCACTAATCCGAAGGCTTTGGTTGTTTCACCTGCAAGTCTTTGCATCACTGTGAGCTACTTGGTAAAACGCTGTTGTTTTGGGGGCGGTTTTCGAATGCTACTTTGCAAATAAAGATATCAGTGTTGTGATTTCCCCCAGCAGAGAGAGAGGAGGCGAGGGTGGGGTAAGGAGGCCTGCAGTCTGATAGAGACAGCGGGCTGCCCAGCTCCCATTAAAACGACATTACTGGGGGAGCTCTCGGGTTTCTGTCTGGCGGTAGATGCTGGGTATAAAATATGCAGAGACTTTGAAGGGAAGGAGTGGAGAGGGGTATTATAGACCTGGATTATGCTTTTCAAGCCTCCAAGACCTAATAGCGCCAATTTCTTTCTGTTGGTATTTTTTCAACCCTCTGAATTTGTTGAAGCATATTTTATTAATGTCTTTACTTTTGGAGAAAGAAACACAGTGTTCTTTCCGGCCTGAAACCTTCCTCTCATCGGAAAATGTGTGGGGGTGTGCATACCCGTATATGCATGTTAATGTGTGGATTTGTGTGCGGGTTTATTTGTGTGGATGTGTATTTATGGGCAGGAAAATGTATTTATTGTCTGTTTGTGTGTATAAGTATTTGCATGTTGTGCAAATGTGTGTGTGTGGGTGTGTGCACCTGTTTGCATAGGATAATGTGCGTTGAATGTTATTTCTCTATATGCATGCATTTTAGCATTAATGCATGTTACTTTGTGTGTGTATTGTTTTTTTCTGTATATGGGTTTCTGTGTGTATGCTAGTGTGTTATGGCTTGTGCCCGTGTATTTTTGTGTATGTTAGTATGTGTGTCTATGTGTGTATTTTAGTATTTGTCTATATGTGTTTATGTTAGAATGTGTGTATGTTAGTTTGTGTATATTACTCTGTGTGTCTATGTGGGTATGTTAGTATGTGTGTATGTTGGTCAGTTTGGCTGTGTGTATGTAAGTCTTTAAGCATGTGTGTGTCTATGTCTATGTGTGTGTGTGAGTCTGTGTGTCATGTATGAGCTAGCATGTGTGTCTATGTGTTTGTGAGGCTGTGTGTCTGTGTGTGTATTGTCAGTGTGTGTGAGTCTGTGTCCATTTGTGTGTATTAGCCCTTGTGTCCATGTGTATGTTTGCCTGGGTGTCTTTGTGTGCATAAGTCTGTGAGTGTGTGAGTCTGGGTGCCTTTGTGTTTGTGAGTCTGTATGTCCATTTGTGTGTTGGTATGTGTGTATTAGTCCATGTGTGTGTTAGTCTGTGTGTCCATGTGTGTATTAGTCTGTGTGTGTATTAGTCCATGTGTGTGTTAGTCTGTGTGCCCATGTATGTATTAGTCTGTGTGTGTATTAGTCCATGTGTGTGTGAGTCTGTATGTCCATTTGTGTGTTGGTATGTGTGTATTAGTCCATGTGTGTGTTAGTCTGTGTGTCCATGTGTGTATTAGTCTGTGTGTGTATTAGTCCATGTGTGTGTGAGCGCGTGGAGCGATGAGGCATGCCCCCAGAGGTCAGCCTGACCCTGGCTGTCGTCCGCAGAGATCTAAGGGAACAACGGGTCACTCTTGATCCTGACGCAGAGTCACGCCGCCGGTGTCGTGGCGCCGCAGGCCGCCACGACACCGTAAACAAGCGCTCCCCTCGGCCCCCGGCATCTCAGATGGACGCGTGACAAACAAGGCTTGATGAATTCACACACACGGCCGCGAATGGTCTCGCGCCGCCATTTTTAACTGGAATTAGATTGCATGTAAACAAGCTCGCGGAGCGCGCGTGAAGATGCTAGCCAGCCTGCTGAGGGGGATTAGGAGGCTAATGGATGGGCGGGCTTCATTACCCTCGGTGGGCTTTGAACCTCACACCCGCGCTCACCAAGTTTCCATATGCCAACGCGTGATGGAAGAGGCGCTCCACGTTTAGAACTGACTCAAGTTACAGTTGGGGCTAGGCTAGGCTAGGCTAGGCTAGATGCGTGTCGGTTGGGATACTGAAAAGAGGGCATGCAGAGGCATGTTTTAGAGGCTGGTTCGGAGTGGTTTTATATATTTTCAATGTGTTGATTGTACTTGGGGAGACTTATTTCAGCAAGGCTGTTCTAGGTTACACACAATGTATTTATGCTACCAAGCATAATAAAGATGTTCTACTTTGTCTTGAAAAATGTTTTTATTTATCTGTCTTTTATGTATAAATATTGAAGTACAAGATTTCCTTCATTTCAAGGGATGTTTTTTATATAAAAAAGAAATTTCAAAATCAATTGTTAAAAAATATATACATATCAAATTTGCGCCTATGAAAGAGCTGTTTGGTAAAGTAATGTTTATCTTATGCCGCTCAAATGAATAGAAACAACAAACAAAAGCTAGAATGAATAAGTGAAATGGAAATACTAAACAACAACAATAATCATCCAATCCAGGAAATGGATCAAAATGAAGCGACGCGATTGGTTGACTATACCGCGTGTTAACCAATAGTTTCAGTGTTCTGAGGCCTCCGGGTTCAGCTGTATCTTCTCTTCCTGTGAGATGCTGTTTACGATGGACGAAAGATGAAGGAGACTGGGGGCACTGGACATCTCGTTACCTGGGAAACACCATCGATAAACAAAACACTGTCTTAATTCATATCCAATATCATGGACACATTCAGATCCAGCATAAACACATTCAGTTTTAGAGCCGGTATATACACATTTCAATCCAGTATAATATCATTCTGATTCGGATCCAGTACAAGCACATTTAGATCCACTATAATCAGATTCAGATTCAGTTTAATTTCATATAGATCTAGTATATGCTTATTCAGATTCGGATACAATACGAACACATTCAACTCCAGTATAAACACATTCAGATTCACATCCAGTATAAACACATTCAGAGTTTGATTCCGTATAAAAAGAATTTGATTGCGTTTAAAACAGAATCAGATTCAGCATAAACACATACAGAGACCGAATCAGCATAAACACATTCAGAGTCTGATTCAGTACAAACAGATCCAGAGACTGATTCAGTATAAACACATTCAGAGTCTGACTCAGTATGAACACATTCAGCTTCAGTGTAAACACATTCAGATCCAGATCCAGTATAAACACATACAATAACACAATGTGTGAATTATTTGCGTTGATCCCTGCCTACCTGCTTTGTGATTGGTCATGGGAGCGTTGGAATGGTCTACAGAGGTCTGCAACTTCTGGGAAGACTTCTTCCAATGGTACCTGTCACTCACCACCTGCGCAAATAACAAGTTTAACATCGTTATCATATAACGCAAACTACGTGGTACTAGTAGTTAGTAGTAGTAGTAGTAGCGGTCGTAGCAGTAGTAGTGTAAGTTGTTGTCATAAACATAGAGGCAGTCTTAGTTGTTGATGAAGTAGTATTAGTTATAGTTGAAATGGCAGTAGCAGTAGTATTATAAATAGTAGTAGTAGTAGTAAAGTGGTAGCAGTGGTAGAAGCAGTAGTATTATAAATATTAGTAGTAGTAGTAGAGTAGTACCAGCAGAAGTATTTTAAATAGTAGTGGTAGTGGTAAAGTGGGTAGCGTGGTAATAGCAGTAGCAACAGTATCACTAACAGCAGTAGCAACAGTAGTAACGTTAGCGGTAGTGGAAGTATGTCATTTCTGTGTTATCTTTCGTCATATTAAGTGACCATCACTGATCTCAAATCAATCACAATAGTTAACAACATCGGCATCTATCTATTTATCAATCTATATGTCTACCAATTGATCTCTCTCTGTCCAATTGGTCTTTCTGTCTGTCTGTCTGTCTGTCTGTCTGTCTGTCTGTCTGTCTGTCTGTCTGTCTCTCTCTCTCTCTCTCTCTCTCTCTCTCTCTCTCTCTCTCTCTCTCTCTCTCTCTCTCTCTATCTATCTGTCTTTCTGTCAGCCAGTCAGCCAGTCAGCCAGTCAGCCAGTCAGCCAGTCAGCCAGTCTGTGCGTCCGACTCTCACCCTCCACCACAGCAACCCGAACCCCCCCCGACGCTCGGGTCTCCTTACGCTGTGCTCCTTGGCGCCGGGCAGCCCCCCGGCCCCGCCCGCCTCGGCCCGGTCCAGCGTCTGCAGCAGGTCCTGCAGCTTCTCGATGTAGCTGATGGCGCTGCGCAGGATCTCCACCTTGGGCAGCCGCTGGTTGGGGTTGGCCACCGTCTTCTTCTTCAGCGCGTCGAACGCCTCGTTGATCTTCTTCAGCCGCCGCCGCTCCCGCAGCGTGGCCGCCTTGCGCCGGTCGCTCGGCGCCGACTTCCTCTTGCACGTCTTGCACGCCCAGATCAGACACTGGCCCTCGCAGTGTGGCCGCAGCCCCGGGGGGGGCCTGACGTGGCCCTCGTCCCCTCCGCTGCTCTCGGCGCCGCCGTCCTCCTCGTCGTCCTCCTCGTCGTCCTCGTCCTCCTCCTCCTCCTCCTCCTCCTCGTCCTCCTCCGTGCCCCCCGTGGTGGACGGGACGTTGTGGCAGAGGCGGAGGGGGTCGTGCTGGCTGTCGGCGGGCAGCAGTGGGTCGCCGTGGTGGCCCGGGTAGAGCGGGGACACGCCCTGAGGGCCCAGGTGCTGCTGCAGGGCGCCGTGGTCGCCCTCCAGGTAGCGCAGGTCCCCGAACAGATACGCGTTGGTCTCGAAAAGGTCCATCATGTTGTTCGTCCACCGACGCGACGCGCTGCTTGTCGGCATATGCCCGGACACGGGGGGCAACGGAGGCGGCTCCCCCCGGATTTTAAATAGCTCGGTGACACAAGCTGCTCCAGGGGGGCTTATATATAGAATGTGAAACTCTACCCTACCACGACATGCCGGCTTGTGTCGCGGGGGGGGCAACAGCTAAGGGGTTTATTTTGTTCAATGAGTGTTTTACTATTGACGGACGACGGGTTACAACAAGAAGGTACCAAAGAAGTGGTGCATTAAGGCCCGAATGGGTTAAGGCCCTAATAGGTACAACACCGGGTTTGATACCTGCATCCGTGTGTTCGATAACACTTACTGCTGTTTAATTAGCAGTAAGTGTGTGTGTGTGTGTGTGTGTGTGTGTGTGTGTGTGTGTGTGTGTGTGTGAGTGATTATTACTGGTACTGCTATGGTACTTGAACTCTGTGATCGCAGAGAGACACATGAATGCCAGCAAACACTGGTTTTCAGATAGATGGAGTGGGACCAAAACTGCTTGGAGAAATCACCCATGGCAGCAAGTGCCAAAATCAAATCCTCAAAATGAAGGCCCTTCTTGTAAAGACCTTTTCGGATTTCATTTCACCAGGATCAGGACAGTGAACCATCATTAGTTGCCAGGTAGAATAGAAGCACACTTGTAGACGTGGAATTGTGGAACACATCATCCCTAGCAGAAGTTGGCTGAACATCTGCTGTTGCGGTGCGCACAGTGGGTATAGCTAGGCTAATTGCTAATCTAATTGTGTTTTGCTAGCACGGCTCAATACAAATAGAATTGAATGTGCCCGGTTAGAATGACATTGAAAAACATACGCATACTGCGCACATAAAGTCTATATATACATATAGAAGGAGTTCTCTCTTATCCCCAAACTATAAAACACATAAGAGTCTTTTTTAGAGCCGTCTTCTGACCTTTCACCCTTCTTCTACGATCTGCTAAGCTCACTCCTGGAAATATCTGTGGGCAGGAACGCCAGGGATTCCTATTTCTGTTTGTCCGCATGACCTTGCATTATGAAACATGAAAACACAAAAAGAGACATGTTTCCCAAGATGCATTGCTAAGAAAAAAAAGAACATTCTGTGAAATATCTACAACTGCATAAGAGGCATCTGTAGAATTTCACCCATTTACTAGACCGAAGGCTTGTAGATGTCTTGGCAACGAAAACTCTGGAAGGGCAGAGAGAGAGAGAGAGAGCGACAGAGAGACAGAGAGAGAGAGACCAAGAGAGCGAGAGAGAGTGAGAGAGAGAGAGAGAGAGAGAGAGAGAGAAAGAGAGAGACAGAGACAGAGAGAGAGACACACACACATGAAGAGAGAGAGCAATAGAGAGAGAGAAAGAGAGATAGTATGAGAGAGACAGAGAGACAGAGTGAGAGACAGAGAAAGGGAGGAATGAAGAGAGAAGGAGAATGTTATGCAACAGTATACTGTCTTAGTCACAGGTCGCTAGTGTCTGTTACTGTGATGTACTTGCCCCACAGGGCAGAGTAAAGTTGACCGCTCCCCCTACTGAATCTCTTCTAATTCAGATCTGGATTAGTTATAGATTGGATCTGAATTTGCTATACAGGATCTGAATGTATGAGGTTGGATCTGCGGGATTGGGAAATGGGATTTTGTTTTCAGTGAGTCCAAATTCCCTTTGAGTGTATCTTCCTTGTTAAGAGACTTAAGGGTAATCCTCAGTAAGTGTCTACCTCATTAAGAATCTTCCATATAGAGTATAGGCCACCTACCTAATAAAGAGTCACATTAAGAGTCTCCGTAGGTATGTGTGTATATAAAGAATATTTCACATGGTGGGAGTTGTTTACATTAAGAGTCTTCCATATTCTGCATCAACCTCGTTAACGCTCCTCGTTAACAGTACCTCAGCATCCCTCCTCTCCTTTCAGACAGACCTGTTTGTTCGGCATGTGTGTATGTGAGTGTGTGATTGTGTGTGTGTGTGTGTGTGTGCGTGTGTGTGTGTGTGTGCGAGTTAGAGTGTGTTGTGTGTGTGTGCTTCTGTGTGTGTGAGTTTTTGTGTTTGTGTCTGTGTGTATGCGTGCGTGCGCATGTGTGTGTGTGTGTGTGTGTGTGCGTGTGTGTATTGTGAGAGTGTTTTTGTGTTGAATTGTGTGCGTGTGTTGTTTGTTTGAGTATGTATAAGTTTGTGTGTGTGTGTGTGTGTGTGTGTTTGTGTGTGTGTGTGTGTGAGTGACTGTGTGTTTGTCTGTGTGGGTGTGTGTGTGTTTGTGTGTGTGTGTGTGTGGGTGTGTGTGTGTTTGTGTGTGTGTGTTTGTGTGTGCGTATGTGATAGAGTGAGTGTATGTATGATTTGTGTGTGTGTGTGTGTGTGTGTGTATGTGTGTGTTTGTCTGTGTGGGTGTGTGTGTGTTTGTGTGTGTGTGTGTGTGGGTGTGTGTGTGTTTGTGTGTGTGTGTTTGTGTGTGCGTATGTGATAGAGTGTGTTTGTTTTGGTGTGTGTGTGTTGTTGTTTTCATTAGGGGCATTCCTTGGGGGTGGCCACATACTAAAAAGCAATCTCATTTTTAATAACGCCGTTGACGAGGGTTAAGAGGTAAAAAAAAAAGAACAACAAATATAAGGCGTGTACATTATAAGGTGTGTATATTTGGTGTGTGTGTTATCGGGGTCCCGTTTGAGCACAGGCGCGGGAGCGGGGCACTTTGGTTCGCTTTTCACAACATTAAGTTCCATTTTCCCTCATTTCCATATCAATCACGTCCGCCCGTAAACTGCACTTCTTCATTTTAATTCAGTGACAAAAAAACTCCCCATTCAGCAGAATATACAGAATCATCGGAGCAAGACGCATTAATACGGCCGGCACCCTAATGGGAGAAGATCACTCGTCTGTTTATCATTACGTTCACTGGGAACAAACCTAGATTGAAAACATAATGAGGTAATTTCACTGTAAAAGTTTGAAGGAGGTGTAAGGGGTGGGAGGAGGATGGGGGAGGCATAAATACCCCCGTCACTGTCAAGATGGCCGCCGCTGCTTCCTCAGCTGTCAAGGAGGATCATGGGGGATCATGGAGAAAGATTAGGAGAGAGAGAGAGAGAGAGAGAGAGAGAGAGAGAGAGAGAGAGAGAGAGATGGTCTAGTCTCTTCATGGAAGGAGGGAGAGAAGAGGAGGGAAAGAAGGGGAGTGAGGCAAGGGGAGGGAAAGAAGTATTGGAAGAGAGAAACGAGAAAGACAGAGGGAAAAGACAGAGGGGGTGGAGGCGGGGAGAGAGAGAGCAAGATGGCGGGAAAGATGGAGGATGAGCAAGTTTGACGGAAAGAGAGAAAATAGAGGGAATAGAGAGAGAGAGGGAGAGAGGATGGGGTGCAGAAGGCACTGATTAAGGGCGATGTTTGGGAGACATGGATAATCAGAGGTAATCTCAACAATGAGGCAACCTGACAACTCAATGATCTGACATTAATTCATGCACTAATTTTAAATGTTTATTTTTTTATTTGTTTTATAACGACGTGCACTTTATCATTAGACGCTTGCCTCTGTGTGTATGTGTGCGTTTGTGTGCGTCCGTGTGTGCGTGTGTGTGCGTGAACGCGTCCATGTGTGTGTATGTGTGTGCATCCATATGTGTGTGTGTGTGTGTGTGCCCGCCTCTATATGTGTGTCGTGTGAATGCGGCCATGTGTGTGTGTGCGTCAGGAGTTGAGGGCGGTCACCAACGATGAATAAATCAATCATCCAATCTTCTCACTTCAACTGGAGAGCTACATCACAAAAAAAAAATTCAAATTAAATCAGAAACCCCAAAAACCCGGTAGAATACGACTCCTAACTAGAATACAATCTCTAACACGTCCGAGAGCCGCACTCTGATTCATCAAGAATCTGAGTCATGAATAATGGATGAGGCTTCAGTTTATTGAAACTCTTTTAAAGTACGTCCCGGGCGTTGCAAGTTCTCGTTTGAATATTCATCCAGAGTGTAATACTTGAAGTTAATCTTGCCATCATTGGGAGTAGGGACGCTTTTTAGAGGGGCAGCACAGCCCTAATTAGTGGGATGAGTGACACCTATGTTTGTCCTGAGACGACACCTCTGTTTAAAACCCCTATTAGGGCTTCATGTCCGGACATGTTTCAGAGAAGAGACCAGCCTGTGTTCAGCCAATGGGAGGCCAGACGTATAGGCCGCATCAGACATGGAATATAGCGAGCTAATATGTCGCGCACAAACATACACACACATACAGATACACACACACGTATAAATACACATACACACACACACACACAAATACACACGCATGCACGCACACACACACACACATACAGACACACACAGACACACAAACACACACTTACTTTAATTGCATTGCCTAAATTATGTTCCACTTGTCTTCCATGCAAAAAAATAAACGACACACAAACCATATTACGAGAAGGCAAAAGCTTGGCTAACAGCGCACAACAGTGTTGTCAGAGTGTGTGTGGGTGTTGTGTGCGTGTGTGCATATACTTTGTGACCTGACAACAAACACACAGAACAATCCACGGATACCGTTGTTACGATGCAGGAATAGGTTCAGAGCCAAGGCGAGCACAGCCCACGTGTGAGTGCGGTTTCAGCCGACAGCTTGAGAAGCTCAGTAAAAGCCCCAGGACAGAGACACTGTCCGCTCAGTTCCATGTGTTTTGTCTCCAGTCACCGAGGGTCAATGTGTGGGCTGGGGGGCCGCTGGGGCGGAGGGGTATGGGGGCCCATTCGGGCCCCCGTGATGACATGAGCGGTCGTAAACAGAGGCTGATAATGAACGTGAACTTCAAGACCCCCCGAGACCAAATCTCCCCCTGTCTCTCTCTCTGTGTTTCTGTGTGTCTGTCTGTCTGTCTGTCTGTCTGTCTGTCTGTCTGTCTCTCTGTCTCTCTGTCTCTGTCTCTGTCTCTCTCTCTCTCTCTCTCTCTCTCTCTCTCTCTCTCTCTCTCTCTCTCTCTCCGGCCAGACCCCCGGGCCCTCTGGCACCGTGCACTCTCGGCACGTGCACGTGACGAGAGTGCACGGACGGTGGTGGTGTCTTTGTTTAGCGAGGGGGTACCCCTGGGGTCACACCGTGACTGACACACACCGTATATTACACAAATACACACACACACACACACACACACACCTGGGATATGACTTAAGTCAGCGCAGGGTTAAATACCCTGGTCCTAGGGGCCTCGATGACAGTGCCTCACCTGGAGTCGCGACCTTCGACCCCGTGGACTTTGAGTGCTGGACGCTCCTCTGCCCGACCGGGAGGAGATGAGACACGTTGTCGTGGCGACTTCATGTGCAGAAAAGCAAGACTCGTGTCTCAATGGACGGACGGACGGACGGACCCTTTGGGCCGGAGGACGTTGGGATGAGGAATTGACATCCTAAGTGGGAATGTCAAGGTGTCCGTGGTTTGGGGCGTCTAGCGGCCTCACTGCCTGCTGGATGGTTCTGGGTTCTATACCCTGATGTCCCCGATCTGCCCAAGGGCCAGCTCAATGACTTAGTAAACAAGGTAGAAAATGGTGGCGGTTCAAACTAGTTCAAACCTTGAAAGCAATTGACTGAAAGTAACAGAAGTGATCTGAACCTGGTTATGCCTTTATTCTTAAAAATAAAAAAAGTAGAAATAAATAAAGTATTATATTATATTAACTATAATGTACCATAAAATAAGACAAGCAAAGGTGTAACAGGTGTTAAGAGAAAACCAGGTTGGTTTCTTCAAGACATACTGGTGCGAGCCAGACAAAATATTGTTGGTTCATTCCCAGAATACCATGTAAACACTGTTGTCACCGTTGAATAAAAGTGAGCGTTGTTATTCAGGTCACTGAGTCACTATGATTGATAGAGCAATTCAGAACCCACAAGGAGGCAGAATTACAGCATCAGCATAATGAGATACATGATGTCTCTCTCTCACTGCAATTTATTACTTGAAACCAGATAATTAAGTCAGCGGAACGACAACGAGATAATACTGACAAGACAAAGAAAAATGAAACTACTTTAATACCGTACACTTTTCATTGGAAGCTTTTTGGCCTAGGAAACAAACTTTGAAACTGGTGAAATTTGCAGGCTGTTCATTTGACAACAGTTTTCGACAAGATCTAACCGAACTGAAACTAAAAGGAAGTTGGTCCTGTTTGATATCTAGCTATCTTTATTCTATAGGGGGAATCGGTTAACCAAACAACTGTTAGTGCTTGCTACTCGGTTCTATGAACATCGTTATTGTACCGACAGCGATATATTGTTTATCTTTCTTCTGACGAATGTACTTATTGCAAGTCGCTTTTGATAGAAGCCTCTGCTAAATTCCCTTAAATGTAAATATTTCCTCGGCCGTCTTCCATGGAAAGTGTCACAGGACGGTGCTGGTTACCAGGTGATTATATGCCTGACAGACGTAAAATCAACCCGCTCCATAGATTACTTATAAAACCTGAGAGCAACACACGTGTATTTCCTATTGATACCAGGTGGTCCCATCGCGGTCAGAAGATCTGTGTCTAG
Source organism: Pollachius pollachius (assembly GCF_949987615.1). Taxonomy (NCBI): domain Eukaryota; kingdom Metazoa; phylum Chordata; class Actinopteri; order Gadiformes; family Gadidae; genus Pollachius; species Pollachius pollachius. The sequence continues at coordinate 15,720,727 of NC_136951.1, forward strand.
ATAAAGGTCGCCTCTTGGATCGAACCCGGTATCTTTTGGTTGTGAGTCAAACGCCCAAGTCACTATTATGCTGCCCCTTGTTTAGGTAGTTTGTGATGTTGTCCCTGTTGGGGTTTGAGCAATCAAACGCATTAAAGTATTACAGTTATGCTTTGGTTGATTCCGCACCAATATAAACCACAAACAGCACAGAGAAGTGCATTGATTAATAATTCAACCCAAAGGAAAAGCCGTGAGTTCACTTAATACTTTATTCACAATTCTAAGATTCTCATGACACTCTTCGAGAGACCAAATCAATTGAGCCGTAATGAATGTGTGTGAAATTGATTTTCAGTTCAAATGTGTTGCCTTCGTTTTAAAAATCTAAAGTAAACCCCTCTTGACTTTGAACATTAACTCGAGTTAATCCTCAATTCAAACCATTTTATCTCCTATAAACCCATACTTGGTTCGTATTACCAAACGTTAAGTAGTCTACTGCTTATCTCTGCTTCCAGGGGGGGATTGGTTTGCTCAAAGCAAGCCCCCCCCTCCCCCCCCCCCCCCCCCCCCCCCCCCCACCAGTACCACCACCACACTGGGCCGGCAGCCAGAGTCCAGTATCTCCCAGTGGCTAAAGCCCTACACAAACACAGGCTCCTCCGGCTGCCCCCCGACCCAGCCCAGGAGTGCCCGCGGTCGGCCACCATCGCTACCATCAACCCCCCCAGGGATGGATGATAGCATCTTCACCGTCCTCGTCTTCCTCTTCAAACACAGAGTCTAGACCCAGGGCCTGCACGCAAAGCAGACAGAGGCGGGTGGAGGGGAGGGTGGAGGGCGGGGAGGGTGACCGTCGCTATTGCTAAGCTAAAGCTAAGCTAACGGGGCTAACAACAGACGGCTCCTCTCACTCGAGCTGGGTCCCCGGGGCTGGGGTGCGGCGGTGGTCTTTAAGATGGGGTGGGTGCGGCGGTGGTCTTTAAGATGGGGTTGGGTTGGGTTTCAAAGGCCCAAGACAAAGCTAAAGTCTGGTGGGGAAGGGGGTGGAGGAGGGTGAGGGGTGGAGGAGGGTGAGGGGTGGTGGGGGGAAGGGGGGGCGTTCTGATGGCATCTGCCTTCTCTCTGGTGGGAGACCCCGGGATTCAGTTCAAAGAGGCGGTCGGCTGAAGTGCATCAATTAGCAGGGGGGAGAGAGAGAGGAGGGGGGAGAGAGAGAGGGTGGGGGGAGAGAGAGAGGTGGGGGGAGAGAGAGAGGTGGGGGGAGAGAGAGAGGAGGGGGGGAGAGAGAGAGGTGGGGGGAGAGAGAGAGGAGGGGGGAGAGAGAGAGGAGGGGGGAGAGAGAGAGGAGGGGGGAGAGAGAGAGGTGGGGGGAGAGAGAGAGGAGGGGGGAGAGAGAGAGGTGGGGGGAGAGAGAGAGGAGGGGGGGAGAGAGAGAGGTGGGGGGAGAGAGAGAGGAGGGGGGAGAGAGAGAGGTGGGGGGAGAGAGAGAGGAGGGGGGGAGAGAGAGAGGTGGGGGGGAGAGAGAGAGGAGGGGGGAGAGAGAGAGGAGGTGTGGAGGTGATGGTTGTGGAGGTGATGGTTGTGGTGGTGGTGGTGGTGGTGGTGATGGTGGTGACAGTGGTGGCAGTGGTGATGGTGGTTTTGGGGCTGCAGACGCTAGGCTAACTTTGCGTGACCTCCTAGCGTGAGCATGATGTTGAGTGCTGAACACTGGTCGGACAATGTCGACAGAGCCGCGCACAAAGGGTCCCAGAGGGGACACAGAGGGCCTTGAAGTGGTGGTGTTGCAGGGTTTTTTCAAAGTAAAAGCACGCGGTAATGACCAACTGATACTGTAGCGTGTTGAGGGAGCTGTTCGGTACTATTCGTTGTTTAGGATCATATTCTAGTGGTTTGCTGGATGTTCATACCCCATTGCCCACAGTCCTTGAGCAAGGTACACAAGCCTACCTGCTTCTTATTGCTCATTACCCACCCGCTCATTCATTCGTTAAAGAAATGTCACATTAAACATTAAAAAGTGCTAATTTAAATAGTCGTTAACTAAAGAAAAAGGTAGTAAAAAAATGTATGTATCGACAATTCACTGAAGGTCGTCTTGGATAAAAACGTCTGTTGCATTTTGCTTTACTTCGCCTGAATTGCAGAAGTGTTGGAGAAAAGGGAATGGATTTCTCCTCAAACAGCCAGCGGTGAGATATGACCCTAACCCTCCTGCTGTGTCTGAGCTCCTCTGGATTGGGTCGGCATGTCGCCGGGCAGATCTGGCCCATTTAGTTCTGAATGATTACAAGCTCCCCCTGATTGGTCCTCCCCAGCCCAGTGATGGATTGGAGCCATAGTGTGTGTGTGTGTGTGTGTGTGTGTGTGTGTGTGTGTGTGTGTGTGTGTGTGTGTGTGTGTGTGTGTGTGTGTGTGTGTGTGTGTGTGTGTGTGTGGTGGGGGGGGGGGGATGTGGGTGTGTGTGTGTATGTGAGTGTGTTTGTGTGTGCGTGTTTGTGTGTAGGGAGGGGGGTCTTGGTTTTTGTGTATGTGTGTTATCTTGGACTACGTGTTCAGATGTCTCTGTAGATCTGTTTGCCGTGTTTTAGTTCACTTGAGTTACATTGTTTTTCGTGTGGCACGTTTAATTACATTTTTCCACTGTTTGTGTGTTTGTGTTGTCCACAGCCATGGTCAGTATATACTTGTGTATGTGTTTGTGTGTATTTCTGCTGTTGTTTTTGCATGTGTGTGTTTGTGAGTTTGTGTGTGTGTGTGTGACTGTGTGTGCGCGTGTGCCCAGACGAAGGCTGTGATGGGGAGTTGGGGTCCAGTCAACAGCAGACATCTTGTCTGGCCCCTCCAGTATAAGACATGACCCCATTACCCTTTCTGTCTGGCCCTTATTGTCTCCAACAGATATTATATCTTTACTTCCAATCACACACAAAATGCACACTGACGTTATCTTTTCTCCCCCCCCCCCCCCCCCCCCGTTAAAACGTGGAGTTACGAATAAAGGTTTGGGGATCTTTGAGCGGAACGTTTGTAAGCGATATGGTGGCAAGCCGCCATTGCTGATATCACCCCCACCGCTGGGAACCGAAGAGTGTGTCGCACCGCCCAGCTTAGAAAAAATCCAGAACTTTATCGGGTATGACCGTCGGCATGACAACCCCCGGGATAAAAACCCATCCAATAATATTAGCCTTTCCAGGAGTCTCTCTCTCTCTGTGCAAGAACAAAGAGATTTTTTTCCGTTACGGTTCTCTGTGTCGACTGTTGCCAACAGAAAAAAAAACTAGAAGGAAAGAAACGACAGTTAGACGTTTAATGGCAGTTGGGATCGGCCATCTTACATTTACTTTTTGGGCATTTAGCGGACGGTTTTATCCAAAGCGAATTACAATAAGTACATTTGTCAGAAGAAGGGGAAACATTATATCGCTGTCGGTACAGTAAGGATGTTCATAGGACCATGTGCCAAGCACTAACAATTGCTAGTTTTACCCATTCCCCGTAAACAACAAAGCTATCTAGGATAAGATGCTACATAAATAAGTACTATTTTTGTGCAACGACATACAACATACAATAAGTGCGTAGGAGGGGTGGCAGGGGGAGGCTATACAGAGTCTAGGTGAACTCTGAACAAGCGAGTCTTGAGTCTTTTGCCGAAGCTGGTGAGCGACTATGACTTCCGGAGCTCGTTCCACCAGTGCGGTGCCAAACAGAGAAGAGTTGTGACTTTGATGGTCGACCCTTTGCTTGCTCGTAGCGATGGCGGGTACCAGACATCCAGCTGAAGTAGTTAGATCTTGGATCTTGGATACACACCGGTTCCAGCCGGAGGGATAACAGGATATTGATAGATGCAGTAGCCGCTGTGCTGTGTCATCGTGTAAACTGAAACAACAGCCTTTTAACGTGCACTGTGACTGGATGAGGAGGGTATGATGTGATAGGAGACAACACCACAGTGGGTAAAGAACACAAAGCTAACAGAAATCCCTTCTTTTAACAAGCTAGGTCTGTGTTTGTGTTCTCAACTCCGTCGTCTGATCACAGATCGTATGGCCATGTTGCGGGGTCACGTATGTGCTTAGTATGTTAAAGTCAACATGTTTGGAACCCCTGTTGTTTTGAAAAATGCTTTCAGGAGAAATTCAAATTTAGAGCTGGCCTAGAGAGAATAACGTGATGCTCATTTATATACCGAAGTCCACACATCACAGAGAGAAAGACAGAGACGAATGAAGTCGGCATTTTTGGTTGGATTTATCGCTTTATCTAATTGCAGCAAAATCACTGAGGCTAACACTGAGTTATCGTTGCGCAACATTGCGAGCGTCTATTCTGCCCCGCTGTCTGGCAGCCGAACATGAAACGTGAGTTACTAATAATCCGCTTAATGCTGACTGATGTGTTTAGAGCGGCTGGAGCCAGATGTGTGGGCCAGTGAAGGCGGCCGTTGGTGTGAATTATACCCAACAGGTTGCACTCTGTGGAACAGGAGTGACTGTCTAAACACAAGACAGGGTAATTGGCTATTGATGATGACGATCACGGTGTGTGTGTGTGTGTGTGTGTGTGTGTGTGTGTGTGTGTGTGTGTGTGTGTGTGTGTGTGTGTGTGTGTGTGTGTGTGTGTGTGTGTGTGTGTGTGTGTGTGTGTGTTTGCGTGTGTGTGTGTTGGTGTGTGTGTGTTGGTGTGTTAGTTTGCATGTATGCCTGTTAGAACGTTGGTTAAATGTTTGCGTGTGTGTGTGTGTGTGTGTGTGTATGTGTGTGTGTGTGAGAGGGAGAAAGATTTTCATTCCACAACACTGTGAGAATCACTCAACATGGACATCTCTCTAAGGTAACATTTCTTTGTGCCCTCCATGCTTTTCGTATACTTTTAGACATGCAACAGCAGATCAGCCCCAGTCGTAGGCCTCTTGTCAGAGGTGAGAATATGACGATGGCCCAGTATCTCCAAAGACCCTCGTCCCATCTCAGCCACAAGCAAACAAACGTGTCACCTGATCAGCACACACACATTCCACCACACCCATCATACATTCAGGCACACACAGACACACATACAAACTACACACCCACAAAGATGAACATATACACACACACACACACACACACACACACACAAACATAAACACATACACACATAAACACACCCCTCCTACAGGGAGACCACGTCGCCCCCCACTGAGCTCTGGGCCGTGGCCACCTGTTTGATACAATAAAACCTCTAGTGTTTCTGTTCAGCTCTCACCGCCGCTCGGGTGTCAGCGCACACGCAGAACCCAGGTGCAGGTGTACGGCGTAAAACAGGGTGGAGGAGGGGTGGTGCACGGTGTTAAACAGGGTGGAGGAGGGGTGGTGCACGGTGTAAAACATGGAGGTGGAGAGGTGGTGCGCGGTGTTAAACAGGGTGGAGCAGAGGTGGTGCACAGTGTAAAACAGGGTGGAGGAGGGGTGGTGCATGGTGTTTAACCGGGTGGAGGAGAGGTGGAGGAGAGGTGGAGCACAGCGTAAAACAGGGTGGAGGAGAGGAGGCGTACAACATAAAACAGGGTGGTGGAGAGGTGTTGGTGAGGAGGTGGAGGAGAGGTGGAGGAGAGGTGGTGCAGAGTGTAAAACAGGGTGGAGGAGGGGTGGTGGAGAGGTGTTGCACAGTGTAAAACAGGGTGGAGGAGGGGTGGTGCAGTGTAAAACAGGGTGGAGGAGGGGTGGAGGAGGGGTGGAGCACTTGGGAGTACAAAGGACTGCAGTTTGGGTTGAAGGCGTTGAGTGGGATGGCGGTGAAGACACCGAAAAGAGAACTGAGAACTGAAGAGAACTGCAGTGTTTTAAACATAATCTTTCGTCTCTTTTGATCTTTTCTGCGTCATACTCTTTGCTTGAAACAAAGTATAGTAGTAGATCATAAGTATATAATTGGCAGCAGAATATTTAGTTTCATAGCTATCACTGACATGCGGCTTCCCTGATACAAAACACAACCAAATGATAATAATCGAGTATCACCACAGTGGGAAAATATCAGCTTTTCAACGTCCGTCATGAGAATGTCTGAGGACCTGAGGGAGGACTGGCTGACTCGCTCCACTCAGAGGCCAGACCTTGTCGGGCTGAGAGCAGAGATGTATTCTATCTCCAGTCAGAAGCCCCCCCCCCCCCGGAGGAGACACCAAGGTCCTGAGCTTAATGACTTAATCCAAGTTCAGTACAGCGGCCTTAGCCCTGAGTCACTGTTTTCTCTGTGGTGTTGTGTGCGTGAGAGAGTGTGTGTGTTTGCGTATATGTGTGTGTGTGCATTGTGTGTATATATGTGTGTGTGTGTGTGTTTGTGTGAGAGAGTGTGCGCCTGTGTGTGTCTGTGTGTATGTACGTGTGTACGTGTGTGTGTGTGTGTGTGTGTGTGTGTGTGTGTGTTTTGGTGTAATCCTGGCTGTGAGATGAGAGCCGGGGTCTGACCTCACTGTTTGGTTTTGCGGGGTCTCCGGGGGTGGTGGTGGTGGAGGAGTGTGGGGGGGGGGGGGGGATTGCTAAAGCTCCTTATTGCAGTGTTCTGAGACGTTGACATGCAGGGCCAGGTCCGAGGGGGGGGCCTCCGGGGGCCCGAGCCCCGGGGGGACATCGGGCCCCGGCTCCTGTTACCGGCCCTTTAGTCACGCTCCGAGAGATTTATGGACGC
>NC_136951.1:15732946-15752946 GCF_949987615.1 Pollachius pollachius
AGTCATTTAGCTTTTAGAAGACGCCTTAATCCAGAGAGACTCACAGAGAGTTCAGCTGCATGCCGTTAAGGAGTGAGCAGAATTAAGGCCTTTTGCTCAGAAATCCTACTTGGGGACTGAACCGAGAATGTTAAATCAGACGTCGATGGGTAGATCACCACCAAGGGAAAATGGAAGGGATTAACAACAGAACACAACTGTGCAAAAACAACTGAAAGAGAACAAATTCAAATTCAAGAGAATAAAATAAATGTGTGTATGTGTGTTTGTGTGTATGTGTGCACGCGTGTGCTTGCACGTGTGTGTATGTCCGTGTGTGTGTATATGCGTTTGTACGTGAATATAGTCGACAAGCGAATAAGATAATTGTGTGCATGTGAGTGTGTGCGTGCGTATGTGTTTGTGTACATGAGTGTGCATTCACATGTGTGTGTGTCTGTGTGTGCGTGCATATGCATGTGTGTGTGTTTGCATATGCGTGTGTGTGAATATGAATTTACTTGACAAGAGAATAAAATAAATGTGTGTATATGTGTGTGTGTTTGTACGTGTGAGTCTGTGTGTGTGCGCACGCTTGTACATGCACATGTGTGTCTGCGTGCAGATGCGTGTGTGTGTGTGTGTGCGTATGTGTGTGACTACGAATATAGTCGACAAGAGAATAAAATAAACAACAGTGAGTGACACGACGGAAATGAGTCTGGGAGTGGATCGCCTCGTATCTTAACCTCTACACTAGCCTGCGACCCCCCCCCCCCAACCCCCCCTCTGTCTTTTCTGACAGCGTGTTGTACTTCAGGAAGTACCACCGCTTCCTGGAGGAGGTAAGACAGCGCATCTGCTTTCACTGTTACACTGAAGTCAGATGTTATAGTGAGGCCAGAGACACAGCGGGCAGAGCAAAGGAGAGGCAGGCTGTTCTACCTGGAGGGGGGGGCGGGACGCACACACAAACACACACACTCACACACACACACACACACACACAAGATAATGGGCATGCAGACACACAAATGCACACGCACGCACACACATGCAAATGGTAACACTGACCCACAAGCACACACGCACGCTAATGGGCATGCAGACACACAAATTCCCATTGATGCGTACACCCACAAACACAAACACACACATACAGGCGCACGATCTACTGTGCACGCAGAGAGACACACATGCGTGTACAGACACACAGACACACACATACACACATAGATAACTACACAATCACTGGAGAATAAGAGCCTATACACAAAACAATGCAATATTGTTCTATGCATCGCATAAACTCTCTGGGGATTGGTTATATAGTGCTTTTTGAGATTACTTAATGCTTTTGTGAATGGACTAAACTACTAGAAGAAAGACACAAAAGAAAGTATTTAGAAGAGCAATATAACCCCTTGGGATTTAAAGATACCAGGGGATTTGTTTCCAGATACATAGAGATTTTAGCCTTGTTCGACTCATTTGCTACGACTGTTTGAACATCTGCCATTTTGAGAGTTTTAATAACTGTAGAAGCGCAGGCACACACAGACACAGACACAGACACACACAGACACACACACGCACACACACACACGCACGCACGCACGCACGCACACACGCACACACACACGCACACAAAAACATTGACATTATTTACCATCATGTAAACAGCACCTTAGCTCAATCTAGCAAACACATTCTCCACAAGCATAAACGATTCATTCCTGCAGCGGCACAACACGCTGAAGACGTCCTGATAGCCGGATCACCGTTCAACGCTATGCCGCCACAATGCACCTTCAAGGTTGAATGCAATTCACTACACCGATCACGCGTCGCTATCCCTGGTAATACAACCTCAATCTGTTTACTCAGCCTTTAACCAGCTAAGCTGTGCGTGTAAACATGATGCACTGAAGGACCGGCGGAACGCGCCCTATAGCGACGGCTCGCTCCTTACCGGCACCGCGGAGGGCTTAACCGTGGTGCCGCTCGGACGGGCTCCGAGCGCCGCTAGGCTGGGATCCGCGCGTCGCTAGGCCGGCCTCCGCGCGCCGCTAGGCTGAGCTATCCTCCCTCCCTCCCTCCCTCCCTCCTGAAGGAGCGGTGCCTGTCTGGGAGTCAGCTATCGTCCTCGGAGCTGATGGACATCTGCTATTCACTCACCAGACGCAGTGAAGGGTGACCGTGCGTGTGTGTGTGTGTGTGTGTGTGTGTGTGCGTGTGTGTGTGTGTGTGTGTGTGTGTGTGTGTGTGTGTGTGTGTGTGTGCGTGCGTGTGTGTGTGTGTGGTGGGGAAGGGGATTGCATTGATTGGGATGGGATGAATAAAATGTGTTCATGAATATTAACAATTCATTTCAATTCGATTCAATTTAAGCCTCATTGTAAAGGAAAATAAACATTAGCTATATAGTTAAAATATTATCACTCTCTCCTTTCCTCGTTTTCAGCAAAATGCTGATGGGAGTGTGTGTGTGTGTGTGTGTGTGTGTGTGTGTGTGTGTGAGTGTGTGTGTGCGTGCGTGCATGTGTGTGTGTGTATGTTGGCGTTTATGTGTGTTGAATGAGTTTGGGTGTGTGTGTGTGTGCGTTTGTGCGTGCAATAGTGTATGTTGCGTTTATGTGTGTAGTTGAATGAGTTTGTGTGTGTGTGTGTGTGTGAGAGAGGGAGAGAGTTCATGAGCGTGGTTGAGTGTTTGATTGTTATGTGTCTGTCTGTGTCTTTGTGTGTCTGTGTCTGTGTGTGCTTGAGTATGTGTGTATGTGTGTGTGAGAGAGTATATGTATGTGGTTAAGTGTGTGTGTGTGTGTGTGTGTGTGTGTCTGTTTCATTTTGGTGTGCTGCTTAAGGTGCGTTAGAGGTGAGAGGGGCGGAGTCAGCGAGACGCCAGAGATGACAAAGTGTTTCCTGGTGCGACACCTCAGCCTGCCCGTGATTGGCTGAGGAAGACCGAGGCGTCAACAGTGGAAAGGCCACTTGTACATGGGAACTGCGTATGTGTGTGTGTGTGTGTGTTTGTGTGGACTTAACCATAAATGACCACATTCTGAATGACACCAATAAGACACCCAATAAACAAACAAGTAAAACAAACAAACACAGGGATTAGCCACCAAATAAGGCTTTTGTCCAGTTGGTTTCTGTGAGAACACTGCAGTGATCCCATTCTCAAAGGAGTTCTACTCAGATGCTCTTTAAGGTAATGCTGGAGAAAATACAGTTATCTAATTATGGAGGCTGACTCTGTCACTATTTTGGCAGAAGTAGCCAACAATTTTATGCAATTAAGTGCAGGCAGAACAGACTTATCTCAATGACATATATAATATTTTTCAACATAAGTCTATTTTCTTATATCAGCATGTCAAAGAACAGGACTTAAACTTTTTCACTATTATTACTTTGTGGTTAATCCTATATATCATTTCATTCGATGGTTAATATCTTGTTTCTATCCGTGACTGGGAGAGAGAGAGAGAGAGAGAGAGAGAGAGAGAGAGAGAGAGAGAGAGCAGGATGATGCTAGATGCTTGGTATCTCTCATGTTGCGTTCTGACTCTTTGAAGGAGAAGTTAAACTGATAAAACCATAGCTATCTTTGGGGAAGAAATTTAATTAGGGTAATGCATTGATGATAAATGGCACAAACCATTGCATTATAAATGTACTGATGTGTTGACAGAGATTTGAATTTTGAATGAATAATCAAATAATACAATTATGAGAAAAGCTTTCATTTTATTAAATGAGCTACGTTGTTCAGTATTAAAGAACATTAACAGAATAACAGAGAGAGAGAGACAGAGAAAGAGAAAGAACGAGAGATACAGAGAGAGATACAGAAAGAGAGAGAGAGGGACTATCACAACAATTCTCTTTCCCTCCCAATGAATCATGAACAAAATGTTAATAAATCTAAAATATCCCCCATACACCAACATGGCGGCCCGGGGGAGCCTAACGACCTGTTTCATGAGTCGGGGGAGGGGTGGGATGGGGGGGGGGGGGGGGGGGGGCTCAGAGGTGAGCAGAGAGTCACGTGACCAGGACGAGAGAAGGTAAACAGAGCTAAACAACAGTAGCAGTAGGGAGCTGACTACCCCTGCTGTGTTGATTATTAGAGAGGCTGTAAACATGCAAAGAGACTCCCACACTTTACACACACACACACACGCACACACACACACACACACACACACGGCGAGAAATGTGTGTGCATGTGCATGTCTGTGTGTGTGTGGGGGGGGGGATGGGGGGAGAGGTGCACATCTGGACCTCAGCTCAACCCCCTGTGATGCAGTCTTGTTGTTATGGGGTGTTTGTGTGCAGGTGTGTGCTGATGAGTGTGTGAATGTGTGTGTGTGTGTGTGTGTGTGCGTGTGAGTGTGTGTGTGTTTGTGTGTGTGTGTGTGTGTGACAATCAATTGATCGACGATGAGAGAAGAATGCAGCGGTTAAGTCCACAATTTTGGCAAAGTAACCAAACTACTGCGTTCTAAATATACGTTCAAAGCCGACTCATTCTCGCCGTCCTCACAGTGAGAGTCTCTTGTAATACACCAGAGTGCGGTGGTACCTTTAAGTGTGGAAAAATCAGGGCCCTTCTGACCCCGCCACCAGTAGAGCTGGTCTGACCTCCAGACCTCAGAGCGCAGCCACCTGAAGGTTCCGTGAGTCACGTGACCGGGCCTACTCTCTGAGTCACTGGAGACCAAATGCACCCTTCACTTGTTAAATGTGTACGAATGTTTTGCTATCTAACGTTTTTAAAGGGAATTTTCAAAGAGGATTATTGTCCATTGAGCCTTTGGTTTTAATCCACTGATATGTATTATATATTATATATTATGTGTTATGTCATGTGTTCATTTAATTAGCAGATAACGAACAGCATCCTCAAGTTGAAATGTAATAATCAAATTGAATAGTTGATTGTCCCTGCAAAATCCTATTAGTAATATAAATGTGTTTAATAGTGGCCTTTGAATAAAAAACGTTGTTTCAAAGTACAAGTCTTATTTGGATAATAAATGTCAGCCTGATGAGTTTCATTGGTTTCTCCATGGCAGCTATGTTGAATTATGGAATACCACAATCGTATGCAAACCAAACATCGTTGTAAACTGGCTGTAGCCCTGACCCAAAATCAGAATCAGAATCCCATAACTAATTTATAAGTGGCATCTGTGCCCTAAGTTTGCAAAAAAAAAAAAACGTGCAGCGCTTCAAATATAATATATTATTCGGGCCGTTTAATTTGTTTGGAAGGTGAAACTGTTTGCCCCGCTCAAGACAAGCAAGGAAACATCTGTTTGTTGAAGATGCGGTTAATAATATTCGTCCATTACTGGTGTGACACTGCCCTCTACTGGTCAGTAAATGGATGTACACTGATACCTAAAATTGCAGTTTCTTTAGATGCTTCATATAAACCTGCATTCCTTTTATAATGGCACTGAATGAGCATGAGGGCTCAATGTTTGACCCCAAGACTCAGTAGGACGTTTTGGATCGAGCTACTGTATAACTGTACAAGCGAACATGATTGAAGCACGCTTGTTTAGTGTGTGCATTGACGTGACTATTTTGCCTCAGTCAAGTAAACAAGGAATAATTGACGTACACCGGATAGTATAGTCCTGCAATATCGCGACATCCGATTGTTTTATTATTGTCGGCGCATTCGATTTATTAATGGGGTCTTGATGTAAAGGGTCAACAAATGAGAAAAAATGCTTCAAAAATAAATTGCCTACCCTAGCATTAACACCGCATCGCTTCAATTAGTTTTTCCAGCGACGACAAAACACATTATCTTGTGAAAACTTTATTGCTGTACAAAACGTCGGCATATCTACAAAACAAAACACTTTGAATAGAAACAAAGGCAGGAAAACGGAGAAGATCCAACAACGTCTGGCCTCGTAGCCTGTTGTGTTTGTACCCAAGTGCCCGCGTGGGAAAACGACGTCGGAAGGAGAACGCTCCCGACGTCCCCCGAGTCCCCCGCCTCCCTGGAGGGCGTGGTCAACGGTTACCACGGTAACCATGGTGGCGGCTGCTGCTGCTGCTGTGAGGGTGTGCAGTGATCGCCTAGACTAGAGAGGCCTTGCCGTTTTGGTGAACGTCCATTCTAAAGGCCAGAAGAGAAAAGGTAACAACTGAATAAGAAACTTAAAGATTAAATGCAAGAAAAATGCAAGGAGGAAGTTCGCTTTTTTAATATGTGTTATCACTACTAACGGGTGGACTGCATGCTACATCGAGGACCCTTGACCTGCCATAAGCAGCTGCAGAAGGACCATGTTTATACTGCACATTTAATAATGTTTCACTTTGACATTGAACAGAAAAACACGTGTAACACCAAAGTAAAACTCAACCCTCAGCAAAAGTTGGCTAATAGGGAATATTTAGAGAACAGATTGCACAAGTGAGAGGAAATGATTTGTACGATCATTTGGCGGATGCTTTATCCAAAGCGCCATGACAATAATGTAACTGCAATAATTACAGAAACATGAGTGACTGAAACATTAGATTTAAGAGGCACCTGTTCTGAGCACAGGCGGCACCAGAGGGAATTTAACCCTGGCACTAGTTGAGTGAACCAGGATCGGATTAAAAGACAAATAATTTGTCCCAAAAGTAAATTAAAAATCGATATCATTGTCCCTTTGAACAATGTCGGTTCAAAAGGACCAAGTCCAAACTAAATCCAATGAATAAAATATCAGCAAAACATATTAATCAAGAGCTGCTTGAATAAAAGCTAAAATTCACTACAGCAAACACAGCCTAGTGGACGCTACATTTACAGATTCAATGCAATTTACAAATGACTGTGTGTGCCAATGCATATATGCATATGTACCTTCAAAAGTGTTCATCCAGTAACGCAAAACTAAGTGCAGACCTACAAGCCGATTCAGACCCCAGGACACAAGTCTACTGTTCCTCTGAACACCGTAGAAGTGTTTTATTGTAATCACACTACATGGTGACAAAGTTGAGATACATTTCAACGGAAAAATAATTGAATAATTACCTGAGGGGACAAAGGCAAAGGCAGAAAATACACCCCTAGATAGAGAACTAGTGTGGTTTGCAGCAACTGGAAACCAGCTAATGACCGTCATGACTCTATCACCTAACCTCATCCTCCAACACCGAGAGCAACTGTGGAAACATTGAAAAAAAAAAACGTCACAAGAGCAGCATCTATGTACAGCTCCTGCAGTGATCAGTGAAGTCTTCATGTCATCTCCTTTTGAGGAGAAAACACCTCGCAGCCAAACACAGCTCTGATCGAATGGCAGAACTCAACAAGTATGAAACAAAACAACAAATGTCTGTTGGCATTAAGGTATAAAAGATTGTCAAAGAAATAAATCAGTCAGACAAAGAAATGTTTTCATCCATCATTTCATTAAATTATATTCACAAAGCCCAAGCTTAGTGGCTTCACAGGTCTCATCTGCCCATTTAAAGTTGGTCTGCACCCAGACACGCCTTAAGCAGTTCTTGTCCTTGCCACCATCAGGTTTCCCTTTTCTCCAGGAGGGGTGATCCGCTGACAGGACGGTCCCATCAACCCATCTCAACAACCCTTCACTGGCCTCGTCTGTCGCTCCGAGCCAGATGTCCCCGCCGTATCTGCTAATGAAGTCCAGCTCCTCTTTACTGTCCACGACCACCAGATCTGCTCCGTGGGAAACACAGGACTCCCTGTGCTTATTCCAGGATCCCCATTCTCTGGTTAACTGGTAACATTCACAACCAAACTTATTCCAACCATTTGGACAGCCCTGTTTACAAAGCAGTGAGTCTCTCTGCTCTGTCATATTCTTCAGCCTTTGGACCAGTTGCTCCATGTCATGGAGCAACTTGGACGAGTTGCTCCATGTCATATCCATGTCCATGCATACGGTCTTCTCCATGACGGTCTTGGGTTGCACTGCCAACCGAAGCAGTCCAGCCAGTAGGGCAACAGACAGCAGGACCAGAAGCACCACCACAGCCCTGATCTGACACCGAGGAGGGCTCACAGGGTCCGGCTGCTGACTTCTTACTGTCCCCAGAGTATTGGTGGACTCCTCTGTCCCCACATAGTCCTGGTGTTGATCTCCGAGGCCCTCGATGCTATCGTAGATGACCGCTTTACCCTCCTCTCCATCTCCTTGTGTGTTCCTGGCCATTTTGGACGTGGTGTAAATCACCTCAGCCATATTCTGGTCCAAACAGTTTTCAGAGTCTCTTATCGTCCTCCCCCTATGCGTGCTTTGTCTTTCTGTGAAGAATGCCAGCATGTCAAAGTCTTAACACCTACTTTGATTAAAAAGGAAGTATTTTAACCAGAGGCTACTTGCCACATGTGCTTGCAGAGTCACTGTGTGTGGTTAGACACATCCTCTTTTCTTAGTAAATGGTACATGCAGTGCATCACTTATGGTCATAAACGTAAGGTTGATTTGTTGATGAACATCAAAAGGAACAAAATAAACATCAAGACATTCTTCAAATACACATTTGAGCCATAGGTCTTGGCTAACTGTTAATTAATGGTGGTGTCTGTTAACGCAGATCATTTGATAGAGGTTGATGATATTATTGATGTCCACTCCAGAAAGAAATTCCATGTTTGTGCCCCCCCCCCCCCCCCCTTAAGTTACAAAGCAGATCTCCCCCTTGGCCTACCAGGTAGGTATGCAGACATGTTGGCCGTCCAATCATTAATTTAGCCCAAGATAAATGATTGGACGGGCTTAGTATAGTCCTGCAACATCCAAAGATATCAGATTTTCTTTATTATTGTCGGCGCATTTGATTTATTAATTGGGTCTGGATGTAAAGGATTAACAATAATGAGAAAAAATGCTTGATGGTGGATGGTGGCAGATGGTGATCATGGAATGTAAAAAGCACTCAGATTGGCTTAGGATATAGCCAATGAGGCACAGTGAATCAGCAGCGTTAGGGGAGAAGATTTGGGTTGATATCACAATTTGGCCCGTGTATTACCACAACTTAAGGGTGTACTACATATTACATCGATGACCCTTGACTTGTGACAAGCAGCTGCAGAATGACCATGTTGCACACTTGATATTGTTTAACTTTGACGTGGAACAGAACAACGCGTGTACCAAAGCCAAACTCAACCCTCTGCAAAAATGATAAGTAATATATAGAGAACAGATGGCAAAAGTAAGTGGTACACATTTGTACGATCATTTGGCAGATGCTTTTAACAAAGCATCCTAACAATAATGCAACTGCAATAATGACATAAAAATTTGTGACGGAAGTGTTAGTGTTAGCTGAACATCTGGCACTGGTTGAGCAACCCAGGATCGTATTGAAAGACTAATCTTTTTTTTGAGTCCCAAAAGTAAATGAAATATCAGGTAAATGTCTGTTCAACGGGACCGAGTCCAAACTACATCCAATTTAAAGGTCCCATGGCATGAAAATGTCACTTGATGAGGTTTTCTAACATTAATATCAGTTCCCCTAGCCTGCCTATGGTCCCCCAGTAGCTAGAAATGGCGTTAGGTGTAAAACGAGCACTAGGTATCCTGCTCTGCCTTTGAAAAAACAAAGCTCATGCGCGCCGATTTGGAATCTTCCCCGTACGTCGTCATACGGGGACACGTTACCTCCCCTTTCTCTGCTCTGCCCGCCCAGAGAATTTGGCCCGCCAATGAGACAATGAGCTACGACCGTACGCGAGCGCCACAAGTGTGTGTGTGAATACACACACTGTAACGCAAGTGTTGTACACTTCTTTGATATTTGGATAACCGTTCTGCTGTTAGTGTTATGGCGCATAACATGTAGGGTTCTCTGACGTCTCTGGTATTTCCACAATGAGATTCGTAGTGGGGGTTATCTCAGCCATGGTTGAAAAGGAATTGGGGGAAAGGAACTTTGGCTTTGACTCCCTGAAGTACATGAACCGCGACATGGAGGGGACAGGGATTGTTGCCCGCGATTGGGGCGGTGGTGCCTCGGGGCTCCGGCGGGAGACAATCGCGGTTAACAATCGAGGGCAACAATCCCTTTCTTCTCCATGTCGCGGTTCAATCTACTCCAGATTGACGAGGAAGTGGAAGAACCAGAGACGTCGGAGAACCCGACGCCGTCGTTTGAGATTCATAATATCGTCTGGAGGCGCAGACAGCTGTTGGCCCTGATAATATGTATTATATGATACAGATATCTAGGCATTATATGATATTATTTAGATATAGAGCTCCAGGACTCCCGCTGGAGCACCCTGAGTGTTCTAGAATATTTACAGAACACGGCCGAAAGCTGTGTGCGCCTCGCCATTGCGATACATCCACTGTAAACACGAGCGCATGGTAGTGTGGCCGCAAGCTGCTCAGAGCCACACCCCCACCCTCCACCTTGACCCGCCTCTAAAAAACGGTACGTTTGTGGAAAGCTCATTGTGGGACTGGCTCGTAGTGGCTGTAATTCTGCACCAAGGCTGAAATTCTTGAAGGTCTTCAAGTACTGTATTAGGGGCCCCCTAACAGCTATATAAAAGCATTCATAAAGTAGCATGCCACGGGATCTTTAATAAAATATCAGCAAAACATATGAATCAAGAGCTACTTTAATAAAAGGTCAAATTCACTACAGCAAATACAGCTGAATGGACACTACATTTACAGTTGAAATGCAATTTACTTTGTATGTTTGAGGATGCATATGTACAATCAAAAGCTTTTCTTCAGTAACGTAAAATTAAGTTTCTAACATTTTGAATTGAGCACTAAAGAGTCAGACTTGTACAGTTTGTAAAATGATTCTCTTGAAGCCGCTAAAACTGGCCGAGTGAAGACCTACAAACCTATTCAGACACCAGGACACATGTCTACTGTTCTATCTGTAAAACCACTCGATAATTTATGCATGTTTTGTAGTGATCACACTACATTGTGACAAAGTCAAGATACATTTAAACAGAAAAATAACTAATTAATTAGCTGAGGGGACAAAGGCAAAGGCAGCAAATGCAGCCCTAAGTAAAGAACTAGTGTGGTTTGCAGCAACTGGAAACCAGCCAATGACCTTCATGACTCTTTACCGCCTAACCTCAGCCTCCAACACCAAGAGCAACTGTGGAAACATTTAAAAAAAAGAATGTAACAAGAGCAGCATCTATGTACAGCTCCTTCGGTGACCAGTGAAGTCTTCATGTCATCTCCTTTTGAGGAGATAAAAGTTTGCAGCCAATCAAAGCTCTTATCGAATGGCAGAACTCAACTCAACTCAAGTATGAAACAAAACAACCAACGTCTGTTGGCATTAAGGTGTAAAAAATTGTCACAAAAAAAAAAATTCATAGATCATTTTATTAAATTATATTCACAAAGCCCACCGTTTTTGTCTTTACAGAGCTCATCCGTCCATTTTAAGTTGGTATGCACCCTGACCCTTCTTAAGCAGTTCTTGTCCTTGCCACAATCAGGTTTCCCTTTTCTCCAGGAGGGGTTATCCGCTGACAGGACGGTCCCATCAACCCATCTCCACAACCCTTCCCTGGCCTCATCTGTCGCTCCGAGCCAGATGTTCCTGTCGTACCTGCTAATGAAGTCCAGCTCCTCTTCACTGTCCACGACCACCAGATCTGCTCCATGGGAAACACAGGACTCCCTGCTCTTATTCCAGGATTTCGACACATTGAAACGCCGGTAACAATTACAACCAAACTTATCCCAACCACCTGGACAGTCCTGTGGGCAAAGCAGTGCGTCTCTCTGCTCTGTCACATTCCTCAGCCTTTGGAGAAGTTTCTCCACGTCTCTGTCCATGCTTAAAATCTTCGTCTTGTGTTGCACTGCTAACCAAAGCAGTCCAGCCAGCAGGGCAACAGACAGCAGGACCAGAAGCACCATCACAGCCCTGATCGGCCACCGAGGACGGCTCACAGGGTCAAGCTGCTGACTTCTTACTGTTCCCAGAGACTTGGAGGACACCTCTGTCCCCACATAGTCCTGGTGTTGATCTCTGAGGCTCTCGATGTTAGTGTAGATCTCCTCTATCCTCTCCTCTCCATCTCCTTGTTTATACCTGGCCTTGGCCATCATGTTGGGCCTGGCGTAAATCACCTCAGCCATATTCTGATCCAAACTGTTTTCAGAGTCTCTTATCGTCCTCCCCCTATGCGTGCTTTGTCTTTCTGTGAAGAATGCCAGCATGTCAAAGTCTTAATGCCTACTTGGATCAAAAAGGAAGTGTTTTAACCAGAGGCTACTTGCTATATGTGCTTGCAGAGTCACTGTGTGTGGTTAGACACATCCTCTTTTCTTAGTAAATGGTACATGCAGTGCATCACTTATGGTCATAAACGTAAGGTTGATTTGTTGATCAACATCAAAAGGAACAAAATAAACATCAAGACATTCTTCAAATACACATTTGAGCCATAGGTCTTGGCTAACTGTTAATTAATGGCTGTGTCTGTTAACGCAGATCATTTGATAGACGTTGATGATATTATTGATGTCCACTCTAGAAAGAAATTCCATGTTTGTGCCCCCCCCCCCCCCCCCCTTAAGTTACAAAGCAGATCTCCCCCTTGGCCTACCAGGTAGGTATGCAGACATGTTGGCCGTCCAATCATTAATTTAGACCAAGATAAATGATTGGACGGGCTTAGTACAGTCCTGCAACATCCAAAGATATCCGATTTTCTTTATTATTGTCGGCGCATTTGATTTATTAATTGGGTCTGGATGTAAAGGATTAACAATAATGAGAAAAAATGCTTGATGGTGGATGGTGGCAGATGGTGATCATGGAATGTAAAAAGCACTCAGATTGGCTTAGGATATAGCCAATGAGGCACAGTGAATCAGCAGCGTTAGGGGAGAAGATTTGGGTTGATATCACAATTTGGACCGTGTATTACCACAACTTAAGGGTGTACTACATATTACATCGATGACCCTTGACTTGTGACAAGCAACTGCAGAATGACCATGTTGCACACTTGATATTGTTTAACTTTGACGTGGAACAGAACAACGCGTGTACCAAAGCCAAACTCAACCCTCTGCAAAAATGATAAGTAATATATAGAGAACAGATGGCAAAAGTAAGTGGTACACATTTGTACGATCATTTGGCAGATGCTTTTAACAAAGCGTCCTAACAATAATGTAACTGCAATAATGACATAAAAATTTGTGACGGAAGTGTTAGTGTTAGCTGAACATCTGGCACTGGTTGAGCAACCCAGGATCGTATTGAAAGACTAATCTTTTTTTTGAGTCCCAAAAGTAAATGAAATATCAGGTAAATGTCTGTTCAACGGGACCGAGTCCAAACTACATCCAATTTAAAGGTCCCATGGCATGAAAATGTCACTTGATGAGGTTTTCTAACATTAATATCAGTTCCCCTAGCCTGCCTATGGTCCCCCAGTAGCTAGAAATGGCGTTAGGTGTAAAACGAGCACTAGGTATCCTGCTCTGCCTTTGAAAAAACAAAGCTCATGCGCGCCGATTTGGAATCTTCCCCGTACGTCGTCATACGGGGACACGTTACCTCCCCTTTCTCTGCTCTGCCCGCCCAGAGAATTTGGCCCGCCAATGAGACAATGAGCTACGACCGTACGCGAGCGCCACAAGTGTGTGTGTGAATACACACACTGTAACGCAAGTGTTGTACACTTCTTTGATATTTGGATAACCGTTCTGCTGTTAGTGTTATGGCGCATAACATGTAGGGTTCTCTGACGTCTCTGGTATTTCCACAATGAGATTCGTAGTGGGGGTTATCTCAGCCATGGTTGAAAAGGAATTGGGGGAAAGGAACTTTGGCTTTGACTCCCTGAAGTACATGAACCGCGACATGGAGGGGACAGGGATTGTTGCCCGCGATTGGGGCGGTGGTGCCTCGGGGCTCCGGCGGGAGACAATCGCGGTTAACAATCGAGGGCAACAATCCCTTTCTTCTCCATGTCGCGGTTCAATCTACTCCAGATTGACGAGGAAGTGGAAGAACCAGAGACGTCGGAGAACCCGACGCCGTCGTTTGAGATTCATAATATCGTCTGGAGGCGCAGACAGCTGTTGGCCCTGATAATATGTATTATATGATACAGATATCTAGGCATTATATGATATTATTTAGATATAGAGCTCCAGGACTCCCGCTGGAGCACCCTGAGTGTTCTAGAATATTTACAGAACACGGCCGAAAGCTGTGTGCGCCTCGCCATTGCGATACATCCACTGTAAACACGAGCGCATGGTAGTGTGGCCGCAAGCTGCTCAGAGCCACACCCCCACCCTCCACCTTGACCCGCCTCTAAAAAACGGTACGTTTGTGGAAAGCTCATTGTGGGACTGGCTCGTAGTGGCTGTAATTCTGCACCAAGGCTGAAATTCTTGAAGGTCTTCAAGTACTGTATTAGGGGCCCCCTAACAGCTATATAAAAGCATTCATAAAGTAGCATGCCACGGGATCTTTAATAAAATATCAGCAAAACATATGAATCAAGAGCTACTTTAATAAAAGGTCAAATTCACTACAGCAAATACAGCTGAATGGACACTACATTTACAGTTGAAATGCAATTTACTTTGTATGTTTGAGGATGCATATGTACAATCAAAAGCTTTTCTTCAGTAACGTAAAATTAAGTTTCTAACATTTTGAATTGAGCACTAAAGAGTCAGACTTGTACAGTTTGTAAAATGATTCTCTTGAAGCCGCTAAAACTGGCCGAGTGAAGACCTACAAACCTATTCAGACACCAGGACACATGTCTACTGTTCTATCTGTAAAACCACTAGATAATTTATGCATGTTTTGTAGTGATCACACTACATTGTGACAAAGTCAAGATACATTTAAACAGAAAAATAATTAATTAATTAGCTGAGGGGACAAAGGCAAAGGCAGCAAATGCAGCCCTAAATAAAGAACTAGTGTGGTTTGCAGCAACTGGAAACCAGCCAATGACCTTCATGACTCTTTACCGCCTAACCTCAGCCTCCAACACCAAGAGCAACTGTGGAAACATTTTAAAAAAAAGAATGTAACAAGAGCAGCATCTATGTACAGCTCCTTCGGTGACCAGTGAAGTCTTCATGTCATCTCCTTTTGAGGAGATAAAAGTTTGCAGCCAATCAAAGCTCTTATCGAATGGCAGAACTCAACTCAACTCAAGTATGAAACAAAACAACCAACGTCTGTTGGCATTAAGGTGTAAAAAATAGTCACAAAGAAAAAAATTCATAGATCATTTTATTAAATTATATTCACAAAGCCCACCGTTTTTGTCTTTACAGAGCTCATCCGTCCATTTTAAGTTGGTCTGCACCCTGACCCTTCTTAAGCAGTTCTTGTCCTTGCCACCATCAGGTTTCCCTTTTCTCCAGGAGGGGTTATCCGCTGACAGGACGGTCCCATCAACCCATCTCCACAACCCTTCCCTGGCCTCATCTGTCGCTCCGAGCCAGATGTTCCTGTTGTACCTGCTAATGAAGTCCAGCTCCTCTTCACTGTCCACGACCACCAGATCTGCTCCGTGGGAAACACAGGACTCCCTGCTCTTATTCCAGGATTTCGACACATTGAAATGCCGGTAACATTCACAACCAAACTTATCCCAACCACCTGGACAGTCCTGTGGGCAAAGCAGTGAGTCTCTCTGCTCTGTCACATTCTTCAGCCTTTGAAGAAGTTGCTCCATGTCTCTGTCCATGCTTAAAGTCTTCGTCTTGTGTTGCACTGCTAACCAAAGCAGTCCAGCCAGCAGGGCAACAGACAGCAGGCCCAGAAGCACCACCACAGCCCTGATCGGCCACCGAGGAGGGGTCCGGCTGCTGACTTCTTACTGTTCCCAGAGACTTGGAGGACTCCTCTGTCCCCATAGTCCTGGTGTTGATCTCCGAGGCTCTCGATGCTATCGTAGATCTCCACTATCCTCTCCTCTCTCTCCTTGTGTATACCTGGCAGTGCTTATCATGCTGGGCCTGTCGTGAATCACCTCAGCCATATTCTGGTCCAAACTGTTTTCAGTTTCTTATCGTCCTGCCCCTGTGAGTGCTCGGATTTTCTGTGCGTTTTGAATACCAGCATGTCAGACTTAACACCTACTTTAATCAAACAGGAAGTATTTCAACCAAAGGCTAATTGCTACATGGGCGTAAAGAGTCACTGTGTATGATAAGACAGGTCCTGTTTTTTTAGTAAGTGGTAAATGCAGCCTATCACTTATGTTCATAACCATAAGGTTGATTGTTCGATCCACATCAAAAGGACCAAAATACAAATCAAGACATTTGTCCTTTGACCAACTAAAGAAAGTGACCATTAACTAATGTCTGCTTTGATAATGATAAACACCTTTTGATTACTGATAATCTTACCCCAGTAAAACCAACATTGAATCATGAAGGCCCGAGTTACTAGACTTATAACGATGTACTACACGTGTTGGGAGAAGCACCAGCGCTCTCCTACAACCACTTCTACCAGCCAAAACAAATAACCATGTTGCAGATTTCATGAAAATGAAATCTGGTGTAAAAACCCAATTTGACTGATTTACTAGCCTCTTTGGGTTCTACTCACATTGATTTAATTGGGCCTTAGTGTTGTAAACTGTCTGTACAACTAAGTGTTTGTTGTACTGACAGCTTAAAATGTCATTGTTGCTTTCCAAGACCCTCAATTCTCTTGTACATTTCCAAGTTGTACATTTCCAACAATTCAATTTTATTTGTACAGCCCTTTATCACCCTTAGTCTCCAAAACCTTCCATTTGTGAATCAGTGAGTGTTTCCACCTCACTCATCCCACCATAACCCAAACGCCCACCCAGCATGCAACACCAGACACGACACCAGTCAGTAAACCAAAGAAAAAACACTGGTCGAGCCTGAAGTGTTTTACCACGTTTATTGTGAAAATGTACACAGAGATTAACGGTAGGACTTCTGGTAGCGGGCACGGGCTCCAGGGCCACCAAACTTCTTGGACTCGCAGCGTCTGGGGTCGGCAACCAGCAGGGTCCTGTCGTACTGGATCAGGATGTCCTTGATCTCCTTCTTGGAGGCCTCGTCCACGTCTGGAGAACACAGGAGGTCAGCATGGAGGACAACGCTCACCTTCGGTACCTTTTTTTTTTTACCATTTCCTTCTGCAGGTTTTATGCTTTTTTTCTATAGTGTTAGTGCGACCGGAAGGTAGGGGAGAGAGGGCAGACGTAAAGCAAAGGACCACGGGCAGGAATCGAACACGGGTCACTTCGGTAGGGACTGAGCCTTAATGGTACGAGCTACCCCAAAAGGATTTCCTCCTAACCAAACTGGGAGCTGGTGGAACAATGATCCAAGCACTAGTGTTAGTCACTTATGAAATAGTATTAATTCAGATATGGCAAGGAAGTCCGATTAGCAGTCAAGAATTGACTACAAGGGGACGTACATCAAGACCCTATACTGAAAAACGATTTTATCATAACATAGCCACCGTCATCGTACCCCCACAGAAGCATTTGTAAATATGTGAATCCCCTCCATGCGAGTAAGCAGTAAGTAAATATGAAGCATTATTAGAGCATGCATAACCATCAGAACCAGGGAATGTCAGTTGGTTTGACCTCCCACTTTAAGATCATGATTATTTGCCTGCCAAATATTAGAAAAAACCAATGCAACCAAATGATTCCACTTCCATACTCACACTTCTGGTAGTACGCGACCAGTGCTTTGGAGATGGCCTGACGGATGGCTGCAAGATAAGGAAATATTTGGTCAGAAAAGTAGTTACTAAATAAAAACATCTTTGCTGAATCTCATCAACAGCTTTGGTTCAAATTGAAATACACCTATAGTTGTTATTAATGCCCAAGAATGACCATGCCATTAGTTAACACATGCAGTATTAGATATTGACCAAGAAACTGCAGATGTGGCTTATGGCTTTATGCCACTGAACTGTTCAATCTATGGAAATGCACACATCGGAAGCCAAAGGCTGCATGTCCATAACCAGTGAGCATTCATCAATCACTACTTTAATTTGACCAAATGTGACCAAAATTGGGCCAGAGGGTGTCAGTTGGTTAGACAATCAACAAGTACATCAGCTGTAACATGGTCTATAATCGTTGCAAGTTCTGGCAAATCTTCCCCTAAGGGGTCAATGTAGAAGATGCCCTGCCCCACTGCTTCCCAATGAAGCCTGTTGATGAACTTCAGAGGTTGCCATGTACCACTCAGGGTGTTGCTATAGAGTCACTCACCGTAGATCTGAGCGACGTGTCCACCACCCTTCACGCGGACTCTGATGTCAACCCCGGCAAAGCGCTCCTTTCCCAGCAGCAGCAGAGGCTCCAGGAGCTAAAGGACAAGACAGATTACCGGATTGGTTGGTTAAGGTCAACTAAAGGGAGCATACTAGTGCAGTGTTGTACTCCCGGACAAAAAAGGTAGGGTTGATACCGAATGTCTCCATGTAGGCTTTCTGAATACCGCTAGCCTGTTCATTGGGCACTGGAAACAGCCATCTTATAAAAAGGGCTGTAATAGTAAAGCTGATACAGTTCCCGCCATCTTGTATTACTGCAATTACTTCCATTTCATCTCAGCTGTCAGTGAGAAAGTGGACGTTTGCATTACAACCTTATTCCCTCCACTGAGTGGAGCCTTATTTGATTGTATTTAATGGCGATAAACTCCATGTTGCTCCTCGGGTCATCCTTTATCTATCAACATGCCTTTAGTTTCACAAAAATCCACGTTTGACATGTATAGGCAACTTTGTCTGAAGAATTAGAACAGTTCACTCTTGAAGTGGCTCATACATGACAAACGTTCATCTTCTGTGACACCAAAGGGATGCAGATACAATGGATGGAACCAAGCTGCCCGTAGAGGTGCAATATTGCAGAGATCATCACCATTAAATACAACCAGAGACTTAAAATTTGACAATTATATGCAAAAATAACTCCCATGTAAAGTTAATGGGTCAGTTATTTGACAGCAAACTAGGCATTTTCCTGTCCCCAATGACCATTTGATAAACAAAAAAATATATAAAATTGCTATAAACGAAACCAAAGTCACAAAGATGAGTCGATGGGATCCACATGCTCCCAAGTGTCAGCCACCTCATGAACAGGAAACCACATTACAGTACCCCATATCAGTTGATGGGATATACTTTTACCTGATGCCTTGTGAGTTTACTCTTTAGCGGTCCGTATTTTCATTTGTGGGCCCATTTAAAATCACTCAAGAGCCCTCCAGAAGAAACCAGCCCTACCTTGTACTGGAGGGTGGCGGGCTCGATCATCTCCAGGGGTCTGCCGTTCACCTTGATCAGACCATTGCCCCTCTTGCAGTGAGCAACTGCGGTGGCAGTTTTCTGTACAAGACAACAGAATCCAGTGAATTGACTGGCGAAACCATAACTACATACAGAAATAAAGCGGCACACGGGGTGGAGGGAGCGAGTCCATTTTGAACTGGGTGGTAGTTTTACACTGCGCGTCTAGTATGGGGTTTACGGCTAGTTTGTGAGCTACTAGCGTCGCTAAACTTGCCCCAAGCTGGCTGCAATCTGACATTTTACAACGAAATAATGACATAATCCACCCTACATTAACGGTTGAGATACATGTAATGACTCAGGGTGTGCTGTAAGACTATAAAATGCAACGTTTAGCGTCCCGGGTGTTGTTCGCTGTTAGCTTCTCTCTGGTCGACATGGGCAGGCGGAACACCACGCGTGGAACAACTTAATCATATTTACTCACTTTGCGTCCGAAGACCTGCACCGATTGAAGAGGACCTTTAGCCACCATCTTTCTGAAAACAGAAAACGCACAAACGTTAGTTTATTAGGCGAAAACGTGTATATTTTCTCCTATTTCTGTGTACACATCGAAGAACGTACCGTCTTCAGCTGGGGTGCCGTACAGAGAGAACGAAAGGGGTTTCCCAGGCCGCAGATCAGGGGGGTTTTAC
>NC_136951.1:15762946-15853372 GCF_949987615.1 Pollachius pollachius
TCCGGGAAACACGACTAAGTTTTTCCATCACGCCACTCCCCCCCCCCACACACACACAGACACACACACACACACACACTGCACTGCGCTAGGGGTCAAGAAACAAGTGCGTGTACATCGGCACAGATAGCCACAACAGATCCCTGTGGACCCGTTCACCTCCCCAGGGTTTTAGCTCCGCCGCTCCAACGCTGTTAGGGAGACTGTCAGCTCTGCGTTGAAAGTTGAGCAGCATTCATGCTTTCACCTATCCCACTACATCCCATAATAGGCCTTGAGGAGATACCAGCATAAGGCCTTAGGGAGTTCAGTTTAAAGGGGGTTTTCTCTTGTCCTCTAGGGGGGTTGGGTCAGGGGGGTGTCATAAATTGAGACTGTACCATTAAGGGCTATACAAATACAATTGAAGGGAGTTGAATTGACGTTATATTAATTAGACACCATTATACAAAGTTACTTGTGATCTTTCCTCAAGGATGCCTACAGGTGGAGTGGAAACCTTGTGGCTCGGAGTCAAACACCCTGACCACAAGAGAGTCCTGTTCCCAGCTGACCTAACATCCTCACTGAGCAGTGAGCATTTTTCCAACATTGTACTGATGTCAGAATAATCCAGACCGTTGCATGGCCTTGCACCCCCTCACCAGGGCTTTGTAGAAAATCTAGGCAGATTTAACCCTTGTTTTGGGCATGGTTGTTCTGGGTAAATCAAAGATTCATGCTGTGCTCGTTATATTGAGATGCTGGGCAACGGACCAAGATGGCAGAAAAACGAAAATCAACAACAATAAACAAAGCGGTGAATAGTTTCAGACACAGGTCTTTGTCTTGACGTCGACCTCGTTGAAACACCTTCGCCCAAGCTGTGTGAGGCGTCTATTCCTGCACTCTCTCTGTCTTTCATTTCTTTCCACAAGGACACCCAAATCAGAGCCATCTGTGCTTATCTGGGGAATGTTCGAAGCACCCTGCATGGACATATATGTACCCACACAGTGCATTGGCGTCTTGGCTATATTTAGCCACAGCGCCCTGCTGCAGGAGGTTGCGATGATGTCACGAAACAAGCTCTGGAAGATTTGTTTGTCTTTGGTTGCGTTTTCTGCCTTCCTCTTCCTGTCTGTTTTGTTTACATTTGTCGAGATACACCCTTTTTTTTCCGCTGCTCCAGCAGAGAAGCCTTTTACAGAATTTGTTCTTGGGATGACTCCAGTCATATTCCAATTTTCCCCAGAAAAGGTGGCTTTTAGAAAGGTTTTACATATGCTGTTGGTTGTTTTTTTTGCTTTTTATCCTTTAAATGCTGAATCGGTGCGTTTGTGATCCCACTGGAAACCGAAATCCCAACCATGCCAGGGCACTAGATTTGTAGGGAATGGGATAGAAAGGGCTTGTGTGATGTCTTATAGACGGTGTATTGGGCTCCATTTGTCTTATGCTCAGCTCAAGACATGAGGCTATGCTAAGAAAGCTAACCTGTGGGGTTAGCGTATCCCCGCTATCACCCTCCCATGACCCCCAACAATCCATCATCCTCCTCCTCCTCCTCCCCGCGTTCGTCCACCGCGCAGGTAAGGAGGAGTGAAAGCCCACGAGGACGTCGACGGATTCTCTGCGTGATGAATAGTGTTCAGTCGGCGCCTTGTCAGCCCCGACAGCACCGAACCCCTGATGGGTGGCAGATACCGCAGACGCTCCTAAATCATGGAATGCACACACACACACACACACACACACATACACACACACACACACACACACACACACACACACATATGCTTGCACGCACACACACACATGCTTAAACACATGCATACACAGGCACAGAAGAACACACACAGACACACACACACATGCATGCACACACACACACACACACAAACACACGCTCACTCACGCACACGCGCATGCACACACATGCACGCAAACACTCACAAGCGTATGCACGCACACACCCACTCACATGTACATAAATTGCATACATGTGTATTTTGTCAACGAAGTGCAGACGCTATAGTTGTGTTGCACCTCCATCTTTTTTCTACGCTCTTTGCCACCGCTCTGCTCTCTTGGAAATATTTTAATTTATTTTAATATCATGCAATTCCAATTTTTATTTGGATATATTTGGACATTTCATCAGTTACAGTTCTACCAAGTTCAACCCAATACTACTCAATGCTAGAAAGTAATCAAATACATACTACCCAATATACTGGCAGTGTTAAAACTGTTGGGGCATTAGATTCCTAATCAGGACGAAGATGGGGTCTTAGAAGTTAATTCCGGGCCGGCTCCAAACATATAGTTGTTGTTTCTCTTCTCATTCATGACACGACCCCCATGAGGAAGATCCACAATGCAAACATCCAGCATGTGAATGTTTGCAACGTATGTAAACTGTTTTAAAAACTGCAACACTGAGCACTCAGTAACACTTTAGAACTTCCTTAAAAAACATAGGCTATGTTGAGTCGAAGACGATAACAGGCAATGTATTTTAAAATGAATCACTTGGACATCAGCCTGTGGGTGGTCTTTCGGTCCCAGATGCGGTGGTCCCACTTCATAACAGATAACCGCAGTTAAGCAAGGGTTGGCTATAATGAGTTGTTGGCTCCACTGCACGAGGAAAGCTAAGCAGGAGTCAGGTATATAAGACTTATGAATCCATAAATCTCTAGCTCAAGGCTTTTCGGTCCAATGTCTCTAGAGATTATGGGAAAGAAATGATAAGTTTGGTTTTATGCAGGTGTGACATAAGAAGGCTCGAATCAGCTTTTTTCAAAAAGACATTGTGTGTTTGTTAAATGTACGTTCATGCAATGTGCGTTCAACCAATGTGGGTTCATGTGCGATTCTGGGAGATCAGCAGATTCAGAGGACAAGATATGTGACACCTGTTAATTGAAACATGAGCCATGGGTCTACATGGGAATTGAGATGGAGGGGTATGTGTTTGTTTATGTGTGTGCATGTGTGTGTCTCTGGAGGGGGGGTCCTTGAAGTAGTACCCTTGACAAATTGGAGGGTCCTGGTGAACTTTGACCCCAGAGAATTTTCCCACTGGGCAGGTCTGATGCACGCCGATTTCAGATCCCAGTGTGTCCAGCTCCCACTGTGTGCATATCACACTGGTTGGAGCTCACACTGTGTGCAGTGGGTCTATCGGGTATAACCCCGACAGACCCTTGGGTCTATGTCGGCCATCTCCTTCCACTCCTCCACGCTTCTCTTTCATGATGAATGGAAACATATACAAATGGGGAAGGTATAGCCATGCCTTTGAAATAAACCCTAAAGGTCAATCCAACTGCAGGGAGAATCCTCTGTTAAAGAAATTATAATTTAAGGATATGTATAACATAAACATTACTCCCTAATGGTACCATTTGCACACTATTCCAATCTTTTTGTGGTAAGACAAAATAACAGAACTTACATGTGTGTTAAAACAACAACAAAAAAGTTCTAGCGATTTATCTGAAACTCCTGAATCTATCAGTGGCCTATGGCTGAAATACATTGAGATGATTGTTTAATGTGCAATCTACAAAGTAATCTGACAGAAAATAAACATCCTGCAATTTGGAGGAATTGTGACTGTTGCTGTAATTCATTCTTCAAAAATCCAATCAATCCACCTACATTTTCCCATCAGTTGATGTGGTTGAATTGAGTGACGTTTGGCCTTGTTGTTTGGTTAAACTCTGCGTTTTATCAAATTTCCTCATCAACATTGACCAAACCTTGCTCTGCTATCCAATGCTAACCTATATGAGTTGTGCGAGCTTTAGGTTAGCATAGGTTAACAGGGTTCACTTAGCATAGGGTAACAACATTTAGCTGGAGTAATTAAATGTAGCTTTTAGCGCTCACCCATTACAGGCTTTAGCATAGCTCTACATTCGTCCTATTACTAGTCCTCCCCTTTCTCTCGGAAACAAGGCCACTGAAATAGCCTCGACCTATTAGGCTCTAATGAGTCATTTGTGACTTAAAGAAACACACGGCTGTGCATTAAGCTACGTAGCTATCATAGAAGCTGTCATGTGCTCATACTTAGAGCAGCATTAACACGCTGCATTTTCAAGTTGTCGTTAGCACACTTTAGCGAGTGTTGTTACGCTACACTGGCTTGTGGGAGACAGTGAACGGAGAGAGAGATGCTGTCGCTGAACGTGTGGTCCTCCCGCCACTATTTCTGTCCCGGGGTGAGAGTGCAGCTGTCGACTAGCAGCAGACTCCTGCCTGACCGCTCCAGCCTCAGACTCCTCTCGGTGCTGGGCTGGGTGTCCATGTCGACTCTCCACTCCACTCCACTCCTGTTTACCTTTGTAGTAGATGAGAAAGCATAAGCTTTTCCTCTGTTCTGGGTTCGATCCCCCGTATCCGCAGCCTAAAGGCAACCTTGAGATGGTTATCCTGAACCCTACCTGGTCCATAATGCCACATATCTGAAGTCACTTTGGATAAAAGAATCCCTTCAATAACATATTACTAATTATAATTGTTCATCAAAGTTCAGTGTGTGTGTGTGTGTGTGTGTGTGTGTGTGTGTGTGTGTGTTTGTGTGTGTGTCTGTCTGTGTGTTTGTGTGTCTGTCTGTCTGTGTGTCTGTCTATTTGTCTGTCTGTGTGTCTCTCTGTCTGTCTGTGTGGGTGTGAGTGTGTCTCCTGTGTGTCTGAATGTAGGACTTTCGCCTGCTATCGCCGTTAAGAAGTGTCAAATCTGATGTTGAGAAATGCTTTTTTGTTCACACCTGTTGAAAGTGTCTGACAGAGCACCGTCGGTGTGCTGTGAACATCTTCCCTTATCATCCCTCACTCACTGCTCTAAGTCGACTCCATATCTCTCCCCTTTTATCTCTGACCAGCTATGTTCAAGTCCTTGAAGAGATCAGCTGACACAAAATAGTGTGGTGCTGTTGAGCATCGGACAAAGTTACAATGTATTCACCAGCTTCTTACTCTTTAATTTTAATATTTCAGGTTCCAGTGATGCTATTGATAAGAGGGCAGCACAAAAGACCAACCACATGACATTGAAAACCATGAAACGTTGCAGGAGTATTTTGTTGCATAAACTACCCTGAGCGTAAGATAGGGACAGGTCTATCCACCAACGTAAACCCAACAACCTCCAGGTTCAAGCCCTGATTTGTGGCTTCAACCCGCTGTGGTTTTCTTGGCGTGTTATTACAGTCTTTCTCCAGATTATTAAGTATTAGCCCAACACCGTGGTGGACTCGTGTTGTCCTGCCAGACCTGCTAACTCTGTCCTGGTCGGCTGGGGATAAGCCCGGCAATCAGACAGGGCCTAATGGGCCGAGAGACTACAAGGGCTCGGGTTATTTCTCCCACACACTCCTCAGCCTCCCCCCCTGTCCAGTGTCACATCAAAGCGGAACTATTTCTGTCGGGTGTGATAACTCGTGGCCGTCTAGGTCCGGGAGAGGAAGGCGAGGAGGACGAGGAGGAGGTGGCGACGGCGGCGAATGTGTCGCCATGGATGGGCGCCAGGGTAGTCACGGTGACGGGAGACGGACGAGCACAGGGGCATCTGGACTCCCTCAGATGGTACCCACTTGTCCACACTTGTCCAACGCTCTCCTCCTTACGTCCCTATCCCGCTCTCTCTCTCTCTCTCTCTCTCTCTCTCTCTCTCTCTCTCTCTCTCTCTCTCTCTCTCTCTCTCTCACTCTCTCTCTCACTCTCTCCCTCTATCTCTTTCTCACTCACTCACTCTCTCCCCTTCTCCCCCCCTCCTCTCTCTCTCTCTCTCTCTCTCTCTCTCTCTCTCTCGCTCTCTTTTCCTACCTCCCTCTCGCTCTCTTGCTGTGTATCATGTTGTCACGGTTACCTGTGCTTACTGACCAGAGGAGTTATTCCCATCCCTTGGCTTACCGTCTGCACATGAGAGGATGATTGTAGGACTGTTACATAACTGGGTGTTATGTCATGAATATGAAAAAATAATATGGCTGAACATCTTTTAGAGAACCAAATATAAGATACATACAGACATTGAATCCCATAAACACAGGCATATACAAGGCCATATATAATTCTTAGTTTTCTTAGGTAGGTTTTTAATAGGCCTTTACGAAATATTTTGGATGATATATCTTTTGATTAAACTTTATAAGGCATTCCAAAGAACATATTAATAAACAAGCCTAAAAAGTGTGTGTCACACACACCCACACCCACACACTCATCAACGCACAGATATTCTGTAGTGCAAGGAGGATTGTTTAATTGCATATAAGTTCACTATTAAATAATATCCACAACACACTTGTTGAGGATACAAAATGCCTGCATTTAACAAGATGCTTTACAGTTGCTTTTATGTCTTATTTTAAATATAAAATAATGTAATATAAAAATCACAAAGGTATCACAAATCCCAAAGATATCCCCTCATCTATTATAGGGGAACATTGAAAAGACTGAAAGCTGAAAAATGGGACGGACATCCATGTCCATGATCGGGGATGGGTTGAGAATCCTACCATCCTAAAGTCATTGATGAAACATTAAATATAACAGGCTATTGGCCGCCGGTCTTGGCCCGAGTGTAGCCACAGATGGTTGGATGGTTCTCTGCTACAGCCTGCCACGTAGAGCAGAGAATGGCAATCTTTCTCCCCCATTTACGGCCCCGTTTCTAGCCCTGAGTGAGGTCGGTCTCACCTTCTTCCTCAGTGAAAAGGGTCGTGGTTTGCAGTTTATTGTTTATCATTGCAAAATATATATAATATATAATAAATCAAAAAACCAGCCTTCAAAGTTCATAAAATGCAGGGATAGTGACTGCACACATGGATCCACTTATATGGCTCATCGAAAGGATGGCTTACCTACCGCTCCTCTCCCACCTCCTCCTCCCTCCTGTGGTCTCCCTCCCTCCCCTCTCTCTCCCACCTCCTCCCCAGCCTCTCCCGGCTAACCCTCCCTCCCTCCCTTGTTATCATCCCAGCACAGCCAGGGACTTTGACTTTATTTTGGGATACTGCACTATGGTTGGAGCTACAATGATAAACACAAATTTATTAAAGTGAACCATTTTTATCTGGACTTTAATTACATATGCAATATTATACCTGATAGTCAACGCAAATAGACCATGCATTGCATTAAACGCAATGTAGGCCTCTGTAAATCATGACATTTGTTCCCTATAAATATATAAAGCCCCATCTTTACACGGCTAAACTGTCCTTAACGTAGACTTACACATGTACTCTAAATAAAGTATAATCAGAGTCCTAATAACATTGAGCTTGTTGTTTTCCCTGCTGCTCATCCTGTCACTTTCCCCTTTAACGGGCCGATGATGACGTTATACTGCAGAGCCCTGAGCTGACGTCCACTTCGAAATCTCGCGAGATTATGGGAAACAATCCAGACGCCCTCTCAGCCACAGCCAGCACCACACCACCACCTCCACCTCCTCCTTCCCACGCCCCAGTGCGCTGCTGTGGGAGAGTGGCACTATAAAGTATATCCACCTCTCGCTCGGCAGAAAAGATAAGGAGCACCAACAAGAGACACAGAGAGGGGGATGAAGATGGCGGACGCCAAGCAGAAGCGGAACGAACAGCTGAAGCGGTGGCTGGGCTCGGAGACGGACCTGGAGCCGCCCGTCATCAAGAAGAAGAAGACGAGGGTGAAGTTCGACGACGGCGCCGTGTTCCTGGCCGCCTGCTCCAGCGGCGACGCCGAGGAGGTGCTGCGGATGCTGGAGCGCGGTGCCGACATCAACTACGCCAACGTGGACGGTCTCACCGCGCTGCACCAGGTTGGTTTTTGAGGGGCTTTTCTCTTTATAAAACGCGGAGGAACACTGGGAGCCGATCCGCCGCGGGACCACGCGGGGGAAGGAACGCAGCCCCCCGGGTGGATAGGGAGCGAGGCGGCGGGGGATAGGGAGCGAGGCGGCGGGGGATAGGGAGCAAGACGGCGGGGATAAGGAGCGAGGCGGCCCGCGAAGGCTTGCCTTGCTCCGCTCCCGCAGCACCTGGGTGGATAGAGAGCGAGGCTGCCGGGGATAGGGAGCCAGGCGGCGGGGATAGGGAGCGAGGCGGCCCGCTTGAAGGCTCGCCTCCTCCCGCAGCACCTGTCAAATGGAAGCCGTTCGGCTCTGGTTGTTTACCTACCGAGCCCGGCTCCCTTCCCCGCACACCGCCTCTCCTTGGGGGTCTTTTGCGGGCTGTATATCGTTATAACTGCCTATTGTGTATGTGATTAGTGTGGGGGGTGAAAACAAGACGTTAGATGTGTGTTGGCTTCTTTTTGTGACAACTTGTTTGCTTCAATAAAGGGAATATCTGGTCCCGGATCCAGATCGGTGGGCGCCGTCTAATTGCTGTAAGATAGTTTTGTGAGATCGCGAATGTCCTTTGCATTTTGATTTTCCGAGTTTTCCCCCACAAGCTTAGTTGTTTCAAAAGCATTGCATGATCGGGGTTTTAAAGACTCATGTTGGATGTGAGAAAGGTGATTGCGAATAAAACCAGGGGAATGTTGTCATGGTTGTGGCCTGTGTGAGTGGGTTAGAAGTATGGAAGTGTGTCGTCGTTTTCACTCATTAGCAGGTTAGCCTATGCTAACGGGGCGAGTGGACCGTCGTC
The DNA here is from genome assembly GCF_949987615.1 of Pollachius pollachius. Lineage (NCBI taxonomy): Eukaryota > Metazoa > Chordata > Actinopteri > Gadiformes > Gadidae > Pollachius > Pollachius pollachius. The sequence goes on from NC_136951.1 coordinate 15,771,585, forward strand.
GTTCGGGAATCTAAAGTCGTGCGGTGACAGTTGGTTCTGGAGATAACTGTGTATATTGTGGTTAATTTGTATTTGTGTTTTTGCTGTGTGTTTCATAACCGCTTAACGTTAGCGGCGACGGGAGTAGCCGACGCTAGCGCCGAGCAAGCGGGCTAGCGCGGCGCTAGCTCTTGTGAGCTGTTGTGACGGGTGATTCATTCGACATCGGGCTCCGCGAGCTCGTTGTCAAGCGTTAACTTTTTCGTGCAAACTGTACTTCGTTAAAATCGTAACGTGGTCGGGTTGTCGAGTGTGCGTGTGTGTGCGGGGTTGTAAATACGAGCAGCCATAGGCTAACGTGGGTGGTGAACTTTCGCCAGGTAATGCCCTTCACTAGCAAGCCTCTTTTTTTAATATATATATTTTTTTAAACGTCATGGCAGCTAATGATGGTTATGTTGTCCAGGAAACAATTAAACTGACCATTTGCATGCTGCTTAATTTACCTGACATGCAGCATTGTGATTGGATGCTGTTTTTTATTGCAGGCTTGTCACTCAGCTTGTGTATTTGTTTTGAAATAAGTTGATGGGTTGTGAGTGTGAAGGCTTTGTTAATGTGTTTGTTCGTCATGCCATGGCAGACCACATCACACCTGTATTATCATTGTTTAGCCACTCATCGTTTTTAAGTACTAGTCTGCGAGTGGATCAGCACATTTCTCTGGTCTTTGTAACTACACATATTTACTTTGAATTGTCTTTGTGGATTGAGAAGTCTTCAATTCAACCAGCAGTACATCTGTCATTGTGGGTGTGTGTGCGCTGTTGTGGTGTTGGTAGAATAACAAGTGATGGAATGATCAAACGATCAATTAGCCCAGAGTATAATGTTGTGGGCCTATAGCGCACATAGATGTTCAGTGAGGTCACCTGATTACTCATTGCCCACATGCTCAGTTCGAGTGAGCCCAGGCCCTGTTATGAACACCTTGCTGGAGGCTGTATTCGCCTGTTTTCACACATTTGCTCTGTCTTAACCAGCAAGCATTTTATTGGCTTGGACTGTTTGACTTTGACACATACAAATTTAAATAGACTGCGGTTAAAATGGAACAAAGTGTTTTGGATAGTCTTGTGTGTTTGCCGCTGATGTTGTCTAATGGGACATGAGAATGATGCAATCAGTTTCCCTATGCCTATTGTTTATTATGAGTTGGTATCATCTACTAATTTACTAAAAGATGTGGATTATATGTATCCTTATGGCAACATATCTTTTACATGGGTATTCTAAATTCAAAGACTGAAGAAAATAGTGGGAAGACAATCTATATATCTATTTGAGATGAAGTCACCTCCCTCAAACTAATGTCAGATCCAGGAGTTTTGCTATGCTGCAGCTCAACTTCTGGACGGAGCAGGACCCCCAAAAGCTCCAAAAGGTGGGAGTTAAAACCTTTTTCCTGTTTCGTTATGGAGATATTTTACAGACGAAAACTATTTAGTTGATGCTTCAGAAGGGATTTAAGTGTTTACCCAGCGGACTGTCTGCACAGGGTTGATTTGAAACCTTTACACACACTTTTTTAAAAAGTTAACTATGACAGCAGCAGTTTTGTTCGACAATTGCACGCTTTCAGATCTCTGCCTTCAGCGGAAATACATTCAAACAGGCCTGTGCTGTGCGTGGCTAAAATTGAGGTCCTTGCAGGGACTATTTATTTGACCTGCGAAAATGTTATGATCCCGACAATAACTTTAATCCTGATCCCTTTGTAACCTATCAATTACTGGCACTTGGTCTGTATTTTGTACATTGATAGGATACCCTTTTTCCTTTCTGTGAAGGCTGGATTGCATTACATCCGTTAATTTTGGCACACCATGCCTTGTGCATGGCCTCATTGGGGGAAAAGCTTGCCTTTTTTGGGACAAATGTCCAGTGTTGAGTGTATGAAGGGGGGGAGAAACTTGCAGTGGCTGTGGAGACCTGACCATCTCTGGTGTGTGTGTGTGTGTCCGTGTGTCCGTGTGTCCGTGTGTCCAGCGCTTCACATTAACTCTTGTCAGCTCGTCTGGGTGAAGTGGACGATCGAGATGGATCTTCTTGTGCAAACGGATGAGTTAACTCCACAAGCATGAAATTACTCACAAGTGTCCACTTCAATGTTGAAAATGCATTGACACATGATAAAGATATTTAAGAATCATATTTCAAGAACACTGAATCTTTACGAATGATCCTCCGACATTTCATAAAATCTGCTTATATGCTTTACATGAATATTATTAGTTTTAAGAAACTATAGTGAAGAAAAATATATAGTGAATACACACACACCGACAACTAGGCAGGGTTGAGATTTTACACCTGCCACAAGCCAATGGTGGTTCGATTTGAACATTTGGCAAGTAAAAAAAATCTGGTTATATAATAAAAAACATGACGATAAAATATAATGCTTGGCTTGTAGAATTTTTCCCTTCAGGCAGGTATAAAGACAAATTTCCAAAAGAGCCTGCACATAGGCGTGTCTCTGAGCAAATACGATTTTATAATCTAATCAGTTGATCAGCATTTATCTGTCATTCTGAAAACATAGCTGCTTATCTGTATCAGGCTCCTGCTGCTAAAAGGAAAGATCACTCCATCTCTTTCGCAGCAAAATCAGGTCCAACGTCAGTGAGTGGTGCAGGTTTATAAATACCCCCAACACAAGTTCCCCTCGCTGGGCTTAGGAGTGGGTACTAAGTTTAGCGATGAGTCAGTCTGAAGCTCTGCTTTGAAGTGCAGGCCTGATTATAAGTATTACGTTTTTATGCCCGAGCTTGAGTCATGAACTATATTCCACACTACTTTATAGTTCTTGATGGCAGCCATTAGCCAGCCAGCCAACTGACCCCAGATCGGTAAATAGGTCATGCAATACTTTCTGTATACAGAAGTACACACACTTGTGTATTGGTTGATCCCCAGCGTTCATTTGCAGAGCTGCAGATTGGGCAGCAATGTGTTGCCGGTTTAACGCCGCAAGCTAAAATCTGCCCGCGACGTGTCCAAAAATAATGTTGTTATTCAGCGGGGCGGTACGAGGCACGGTGCACATGTCTGTCGAGGGGCTCCGCATGCAAGCGGTGATCGGCCCCAGATTCCAGGGACCGGTGCGCTCCGCCACTCCAGTTTTCAGCGGGTAGCATTCCAAGGGCTGTCGTCCTAGCCGGCACATTCCTCGCATGACATTCTGTGGAAACCATGGCGAACACAGCACCGGCGAGCACACAGAGCATTCCTCAGCTGTCACCAAACCCCAAGCCTCCCTGCCTTCTCCCTGCACCTCCCCCCCAGTCCCGTCCTCATCTTCTGCCTGGGTTGGTGGCCCTCCTGGCTGCCCTCTCTCTGTCTCGCGCCCTCATGGCATGCCCCAGCTGACTGCTGCCCCCCCCCCCCCCCCCGGGGTCCCCCCATGTCTGTCGGGGCGGAGTAGGAGGGGCATAGGTCTGGCTATCAGTTTTTTTCTTTCTGTTTTACAGTTGACCGGTAGCTGACCTTTGGTGTTTTACTGTTAACGGCCCTCGCCTATGCCCGAGGCAGAATGGACGGCAGTCCCTTATAGCCTTACAATTGCGTCTGTCAGCGGTTGGTTGGCTGTTGAGTTCTCCGTCCCTGTTCACGAGTTGCCCAGCCTCCCGTTATGGCTATGAAATCCCCACAGACATTATCTTGTGCAGTCTCCATGGCAACCCCACACATAAGGTGGCTAGTCGCTTGAGTTGGTGGATTTGCATGGAAAGGAGTTATGTAACAGGGGGGAAGAGGATGTTCAGCAGTTTCAAATGGAACATAATGCTTGAAATGGAACAGAAAATACAATAACAATCTGAAACAAACCCGTTGACACACTTGTTCATCGTGTTGTAAGTGTGTTGACGGGTGTCTGGCAAACAATTTTTTCTCAATACGCAGGGTCACAATTAAATGACCAGCGATGCAATCAAATTATGCGATTTACTGTGATTTAGCTGAGAAGGGGTATCAACGATTTGACGGTTAAAAGTTGCATGCCAGAAGATGGATGTTGGATCCACTCAGCATCACTTTCAGTACAAGGAAATGCTATTTGCTTGTACTTTTATTAATTTCTAGTGAGCATGTTTACATAGAGGGCACATCTCAAACAAGTCATTATGTTGGTCCAGGGTTCCATGTTATGGGGCCAGTCAAGCACAGTGTATTTGACCATAGCAAGACACACCTTGGTGGATTTGCATAAGCTTCATCTTAAGGAACAAGGTGAGCGCATTTGAGAGTAAACAAGAAATTAAGCTAAGGACTATGCGTGACAGGCTTCGATGGGTTGATGGATAACCCATTGTGTGTGTGTGTGTGTGTGTGTGTGTGTGTGTGTGTGTGTGTGTGTGTGTGTGTGTGTGTGTGTCCCTCGACTCCCCTTTTGGGTTATTAATAACCATGCCTCCATGAACATATTAGCATAAGTGTTGCTTCCATAAAGCTCAGCCTTTTTATATTGGGTTTTGTCTTCATGAAGGTCAACACCACATACAAGGCAGGCTGATTAAAATGGACCAGTGCTAAACCTCTTTATTATGATCACTTGCTGGGGTGTTCAGCAGCAGTCTTCTTCGCTGTGATCAGACCTCGACGCAAATCATTGTCTTTTCTCTCCGCCCTGCAGACATTTGACATCTGAAATCATTGGGGGGGGGGGGGAGACGGTTTTCAATTGACATTCTTTTGTTAATTTACCCACCGGCAACATATTTTCTTTGTTATGGCCATGCTTCATAAGAGCAGACATCCACCCATGCATATGGAATGACATAATGCAGAATACATTACAGACTACGAAAACGCTCAATAATTCATAGTCGGGCCGCCAGACTCTTTGTTTGATTGTTCTTTTGTCTAGCCATCACCAAAGGTATTTGGTTTAGCTTTAAATTGAGATGTATCGGTTAGGACTACAAGGGAAGGTAAAGCCTATTGTATCCTGACTTGATTAAGCTAATGCATCTATATTGACCAGTTGGGGTTTATTATAAAAAAATGACACTATTACACCCTGACATAGTTATCCATACATGAAAACCTCTTGCTGAAGTAAACTCGATTCAACGCTCTCTGGGTTTAATTTGCCCGATGGAACTGATTCCAGGTCTTAAACTTTCACTGATCGCGTTTGGATGTTTGATCTTGGCTGGTAAGGAAATAATTTATACCGGTCTGCATTCCTTCAAGCTGGTTCAGTTTTGTGGTTATAGATCACTTTTTCGCACTGGGAATTCTTGTATGATAATATTCCCAAAGTCAACGATTGCGATGAAATACTAAGTAATAAGTTGAAGTCGCTTAAGATCCTAAGGCACTCATAACCTCCATTTTGACATATCTGATCTTCAAACCATTTGTTATTGTGCATCTCTGCAGACATGTCTCTGAGCATGTTTGACATGATGGCATCATGATGTGATATCGGTTGTTTGTTTGACTGCACGCGTGGGGTGGAAACGGCTAGGGTGGCGAGTGAGCGATTTAATTTTAGAAATCCGATGGCACGGCCGTGTTTTCCTTCCTACCTGTTTTCATAATTGGCAGTTCTATCCCCGTCGAGCAGGTCCATGTCGCCCCGAACCAACCCCGTAATCAACGCAGTAAGTGTTGGTGGTGCGCTCACTGTTGTCTGCCAGCATGCCAAGTAATCTGTTGAGTGACATGCATGCTTCCCCCCCCACCCAAGCAAACCGTCTCTCCCATACCGCTCTGATGCAGTTTAAAAAGTTAGAGAAACATGGGGCACAAAAGAGGCAGTTAGCAGCTTCTTCCCTGAAACTGCTTTTTTTTGTGTTGGTTGTTCTTCCTAAAATGTATGTGAATGAGATTGTTAGGCCTTCTTAACGCACTTTATATATCTATAGATGTACAGTATATTTTATATAAAATCACACTTTCTTATTACGCTTAATTCGCCAAAGGTTGGATGTATACTTTATGGATCCTAAATGAAAAGCTTTCCAGATGCATACCAATTCAAATGACTAATGGAAAGCGGATCTAACTAATGGAAAAATAAGTAAAAGTCCTACGATTTCCCTTTTTTAATCATAAGGATTCCTCACGTCCTCTTCAGTTCAGGGTCTGAACCCTACAAAGGAAACGAAAGGGGCTAACGCTCCATAAAGGAAGCGTATCACCCTGCTGGAGTCTGGGGGGGTTGTGAGAAGGATGAGGCCCTGAGCTATGTGAGCGTCTGTGCAGGTTGGAACTGGCTCACCCGGGGTCGTACGAGACGGCATTCCTCACAGATACTGCCACGTATATAGGCTGCTTCCCCTTACCTGGCAGCTGGACTTGACCTTGCCCAGTACCCCTTACACCTCCACCACCACCACAACCACCCACCCTTGTATCTAGTAAATACCACAGTAGGCTGGTCTTTTTCAGAATAAGAGTCATTTCCCCTGGACCTATGTGCTGGTCAGATGGAGGACAAAGGGAAAAAACAGAGGTTCTTATATAGTATAGTTTATTGTTTCTAAAAGAAGTTCAGGGTTGTCGCAGTCGATTTCCGTCCTCACTCGGGCGAAACGAAGGGTGTTTAGTTTCACGCTGAGCGTTTTGCACACGCACGTGAAGTCCATCCGTCTCCGTCCGATCCCGCGTCGCACTGAACCCCCTCGGGTTAACGAGACACGGCCTCTTAACGATTAAAACCCTGTCGTCACGTCTGCTGTGAAACGAGCTGAGGTGACTCGTCAAGAAGGCATTCGACCGCCCCGCTCGCTCGTACGCCCAACAAGCCGTCCTCCCCAACAGGCCCGTATTAAAACCCTCGCTCCAGCGATGACCTCAGCTGTTTGTCTACAACGCTGTGGTAGTGCAGCGGCTCCGTCCTCTACTTACGCACACACACACTCCTGTGTTTGCGGTTGTTTGTGTGTGTGTGTGTGTGTGTGTGTGGGTGTGGGTGGGTGTGTGCGCGCGCCATCCCAATCATTGTGCACTTGGCGGCAGTCTCCTGCCTCACGCAGGGCGGTGTTTACGAGGCCGCGTTTGAACGGAGACGAACACCTGGACCCACGTCGGTGTGAATTCCTCATTGTCCCACGGCGAGGCAGAGTACAATTGGGACCCGCAGGGCGAGAGACGCAGAGAATACCTTCTCCGTTTTAGTTGTGCGTCCGACATTCTTCCTTCCGACGTAATCGCCGTGCGCTAGGGAACACACGCAGGGGGGACAAACGCAGATAATGCCCGGCCTGGCATGACCATCGTTAAGCGTGTTGCTTGTTTTCCCATGAACGTGATTTACTAAAGCTAAGGCGATCCTCTTCGCTCGAAACTGAGAACATTTGTGGTCAGTGTTGTTCCGCTTGTAGCGGTACGTTGTGGTCAACGTGTGCTAGGCACTGAGTCATTCTGTCTGGATTGTGATCAAAGTTGGTTCCTGTTTTTAAAAGGTACTTTGTGTTCAATTGGAGAAGGTGTAGGTTGATGCCGTGGACCTTGGCAATCAATGAATAATTTATTTTCAAGTTTTTAAAGTTATTACATCTTGTTGTTGTTGTTGTTGTTGAGGTAACTAATACAAATTGCGGAAAGAAGCAAATATACATTGAATGAGGCAAACGCAACAGCTGCCAAATGCAATCATCCCAACAGTGTAATCTATGTGATGCTCGTATAGAGCACGCATGTTAGCTCAGTGAACCTTCTGGGGGAAAACATGTTTGTAGTCTGATGAACAATTGATTAATTACCCTTAAACATTCTGGCTTTGGTGTGTGTGTGTGTGTGTGTGTGGGCAGAAGACATGGGGTGTTGGGTGGGCGGGGTTTTGGCCGGAGGAACAGGAAGTAACTGTTTATTTTTCTCATTTCCTCTCTGAGGCTCCATCGATGAACGCTGCTCCATATAGCGCCTTTGCATTCTCACGCATATTCACCCTCTCACACGCCGACCAGAGCTTGACGCCTTTTATCCATATCATCTAAATGTAAATATTGGGCCTAGTTCGCACGCATTGCTCGCATTCTATCTTTCTTTAGAGAACATTAAATATAATTGATTTCAGTAGTAGTGATGTTGCCGTGCAGAAAGTTCAGACTGAAAATATCGTGACATTCTTGTCGGCTGTTCTAAAAAGAGACAGAAAGAAAAAAGTGGTACAACACATGTCATGCAGGGAACCTTGTTGAAAGGACATTGTGTGTGTGTGTGTGTGTGTCAAGTAGCCTCTCTTGTCGATGACTGCCAACTGAGTCTCCTACTGTCCCCTTGTGTACAGTAGCCGCTGCTTTAGCTTTGGATCATATGGGAATGGGAACAAAGCGCTCCTCTGTGAGCTAGCTGACCTCTCTATCTCCTCTCTCCCCTTTCCCCTTCTCTCTCTCTCTCTCTCTCTCCACAACCACAACTCTCTCTGGTCTCCATTGGGCCATTGTTTTGGCTTGGATTAATTTCAGAGTGAAGTGAAATGCACAGTTAGTTGCAGCCCCCCCCCCCCCCCCTTCTAAATCTTGGCCCTATTTTTCCATGGGAATCCCACGGCCATATATGGTCGTCCTCGGTAGCAGGAGGTGTGTGTGTGTGTGTGTGTGTGTGTGTGTGTGTGTGTGTGTGTGTGTGTGTACGGCTCATGGGTTGGAGGACCCCAGCTGGCTGCCCCGAAGCGCTTCAACCATCCCACCCCCCACACAACACCACCTTCCCGACCTCTCTAGGAGAACAGGAGCGCTTTGGACTTTCACACACAGACGGACACACACACCACAGATGCACACACCAAGATTGAGCGTCTTGGGTTTCTTTAAACTGTTGCCTGTCTCTCCCCTCCCTCGCTTAATGCTTCCTCCTTTCTTCAACGGACACGACCACAATCTCTCTCTCCCTCTCTCGCTCTCTCTGTGTCACACCAGCCCATACAGGCGGTAAGAAGGAATTCCTTTTGTGGAAGTGGGTCTAGGCCCCCCCCCCCCCGAGAGGCTTGGAGCGTTGCTTATCTGAGAGTTTCTCTGCTGGTATGCTAGTCCTGTACCCCACTAGCTGCCGCTAGGGCTTGCTGTCTGGCTAGCCGGCTGCAGAGAGAGACGGAGGGAGGGGTAGGAGTCAGTAGGGCCAGGGGGGTGAGGGAAGGGGGAAGAGGGAGAAATAGAACGAGCGTGCACACGAGAAAAATGTATATTTAATTCGGTGCATGCTTCTATCCAAAGCGTTTTACAATACAGTGAGTGCATACATTCTTGGCTTGAGAGAGGAAGACAAAGAGTGATGATAAAGAGAAAGAGGGGTGAGGGATAGGAGAGAGGGGGAGATCTAGTAGGAGGGGAAGAGAGAGACGGAGAGACGAAGGGGTTAGGCCAGCGCTGCAATCCAGTATAAGCCATACTGTTGCTTTATAAGGGCTGAGCGAAGTCTTTTCCTAGTAAGAAAACAAAAGTCTGCAATATTACCCCCACTCTCTCTCTCTCTCTCTCTCTCTCTCTCTCTCTCTCTCTCTCTCTCTCTCTCTCTCTCTCTCTCTCTCTCTCTCTCTCTCTCTCTCTCTCTCTCTCTCTCTCTCTCTCTCTCTCTCTCTCTCTCTCTCTCTCTCTCTCTCTCTCTCTCTCTCTCTCTCTCTCTCTCTCTGATCTTGGATTACCCCATCCATTGTGATCCTGCAGGCTGCAGGCCCTCAGGCAGGCCTGCAGGGCTATTATTCACACGCCGTACATGTAATTGGGAGACAGCCCTGCCCAGCGACGAATGCTCTTCCTCCCCTCTCGCAGAAACAAGCCTTACTGCCAAGGCCTCGCTGAAACAGACCAGGGAGTCCTGTGGAAAGAACACAACACTCATCATGATATATGCCTGGCGATTATCTCCGTAACGAGGAAACAATGGCCGGCCTCCCTGTGTGATGATGGGAGGCCTCGTGTTTTCAATCCGTCAAACGCGTCTGTGGGAAGTTTTGATCGTATCTTGAAGGGAGGGGCTTGCTTGAGCTGAGCTGGGTTGGGCGGGCGGGCAGGGGGGTGTCTAGTGGTTAGGGGGTTTGACTGTTTGTTGGAGGTTCGGGGGTAACCTTTTGATCCCAATGTATGAAGTCTACCTGTAGGCGGTAAGAGGGTGAAGGTAAGTTTCAAACTGGAGAAACAAACTGAAGACTGTTGTTTTCACACTTCAGTTTGAAAGCAGTGAGAGCTTTAGCGATCCCGAGGGCCAGCATTCATTGTTTTCTGTTCGATCCCTACCAAATCAAATAAATTAACCATATAAAAGCAAAGCTTCGGTTGGTCTCGATTCATCTACCTGTAAGCTTGCCCTTGGAGCACCTTAACCTAACCATTCCAACTCATGGGTTAACCAATGTAATGCGATGCTCTTGTGGCTGCCATTGGAAAAACGGCAGTTGGGTTTGGGCCTATCCCAACTGCCGTTTCCAATCGTGCTTCGACGGCGTAACCGTAGCCTAACCGCTAGGCTAGGCTAGGAGCTGGCTGTTATCTCGAGCAGTCAAAGGACTAGCGGAGCTGATCTGTTAGCCTATCTTGGCCTGGTGTCCACGGGGGCCCAGAGGAAGTGAAGCAGGGGAGGGGTCCCTGAGTGTCTCTCTCTACTTGATGTGGAGTACTGCTAAATTAAGCTTGGATGACCTCCCCCCCTTCCCATTCTCTCATGCACGCACGCACGCACACACACACACACACACACACACACACACACACACACACACACACACACACACACACACACACACACACACACACACACACACACACACACACTGTAGTAGCTTTGTGCTTTCAACAGGAAGGCTGATTTTCAAAGGCCAGGAACTTAAGTTCTGTGAACTTCCAAAAGGGGATGTACAGTATCACCCATCGCCCCAACGGTATTATTGTTTCGCTCTTCTACCAGTCGTAAAATGTTGATGCCGGCTATGTAGAGCGATCCGTGCCCCCCCCCCCAACATAACTTCAGAATTGCCCCAAAGTCTTCCTCTGCTTTTCCTCAAAGCCATTTAGATTGATTGATTGGCCGTCCTGTTGTTACGGCTGGCTAAAAATAGCTCAAGATATGGTGCCTGTTTTTTTAAAAAGCGTGTGTGTGTGTGTGTGTGTGTGTGTGTGTGTGTGTGTGTGTGTGTGTGTGTGTGTGTGTGTGTGTGTGTGTGTGTGTGTGTGTGTGTGTGTGTGTGTGTGTCACAAAAGGGCAAACCAAAGTTCCTCCTCCTCTCTAATGATGGACACCAGCATCATCTGTCAGTTTCCACGGAAGGAACCTTTTTGCTCCATCGTACCGTGACTCGGGTTATGAGCATCCTGGTCATCACACCTCACCATTTCTCTATTATAATATTTGTTTGTGGAAATACCTACCTCAAGATTCCCACCTGGTGGGTCTTGGGTCTCCAAACAGCCCCGGCTGGCGGTCCGGCCTTCAGAGCTCTCCCCTAGTGCTCTCTAAAATGAATCCTCACTTATTTATTTACCTTTCTTTACACCGCCCTGACCCAGTGCGAACCCAGCTCCTCCATCTTTTTATGTATACATATCTACGGCAAAGGGGGTTCTGTTACCAGGGCAACGGACACGGTCAAACCCACCCTCCTGCCCCCCTTCATAAGCATGTATTTGTGTGCGTTTTATTCATGCCACTGAGAAGGCCTCCACCGATCCCCTCCCTCTGTGTGCTGGACGGGGCGGCGAGGGTTAGTGATCCTCCTCAGTGTTATCCTAGGGCTCGCCGTGCGGGCGGGTGGTGGTGTCTGTGTCTGCGATGGACGCCGTCTTCTGCCCTGCCTGTAATAAGTTCCATACTCATCTCGGGCTGGCCCAGCAGGGGTTCATTGAGTTAATCCATAAAATGGTTATTCTAATCTTCCACATATGGAGCACGCGCGCACTCGAACGGGGATGTCCACGCCGTCGGTAGCTCAACAATCCACGCCGGTGACCATCGCTGCCTCATTCTTCACCTCGCACGCCCGACGTTGCCGTGCAAACACAACAGTAGTATAGGGCCGTAAAGGGCACTCGACTGATCGAGGTCCTGGGGCCCCGATGGCGTAGTGATTATTGTTTGTGACTGCCAGGAAAAATCGTCAGGTTGTGTGGCTAACCCCAACCTCAGTTGGTTTGGCCTTGGGCAAGATGCCCTTAACCCCCCACCTTCTCATCCTAATGACAGCTGAGTTCACAATAGGTTATTTTGGATTAAAGGGTGCCTTGAGTGACTCCTCCCTAGTAGGATGACAGGAGAATGTATGTGCCTTAAAAACCGCCGTTCGGGCTACAATTGACGCTCCAGACCTGTAAATCCTAAACCATATTTTTTTCGCCACAGGCGCTAATGTGGAATCCAATAGCTGAAATATTTGAGTTTGTTTGTGCTGCCCTCTGATTGGCTCCTCGGGACCCTGAACCCGCCTCCCAGCCTTTTTTATTAGCTCTGATCGCCTCGCCCCCCCCCCTCCGGTGATGTATGGATGGCGTTCATCTGACTATGTAAACATTCCAGAGATGTGCGATTGAGCGGGTGACTTCTGAGAAGTTGAAAGGTACATGGTAGGAGCGTTCCTGTTGTGAAATGTGGTCCGTCACGTCCTAAGACTGGATTTTTAACAACCCACAATGGAGCCTCTTTGCTGTCATAATGCGGTTTTGTAACGCTGTTTGCGTGGGATTCCATTTTAAAATGGGAAATTATGTTTGGCCGTTTTATTTTTATGTTTTCATTGTAAGCTCATGTTTTTATGGTGGTCAATATGTACAGCAGCTGCTAGGGAAATTCCGATATCCGTCGGATACCGTGCTCACTTACTCATAATCATAATAAACTACTCGGACAAAACCGCATCGGATCCCACTTTACGGCAACCTGCTGTCAGTTGAGCATGTAGGCGGAGGAGGGGATTATATACGACAAACATGAGGATGAACTAAAGCTAGGGTCAGCCATTTGGAGGAACCAGCCAGAGTAGGTTAGACTTTGCAAGTGTCCAGAGATATCCCTTCAGACCTCCAAAGCCACTCCCCAATGCACGTGACTAGCTTGCTGGCTTTACCTTTAGGTCTGCCTGGCCTTGTGGAAGACTCACGAGCAATGAGTGTGCAGGGCAGAGTGTGTTCAGGTAAGTAGGCAGACAGACGGGTTGGACGTCAAATATTTTCCGTAGGGGTTGAATTAAATGATTGGACGTGCTTATTACATGTCTGCGACAGCCACAGACTCAGATTTAAAAAAAAAAAGATTTGGTCATAGCGTTTGATTTATCGGCTGACATCAGGATGGAATGAGAATTTCCCAAAACTTAAAAGAAATAATGCTGCTAAAATGAATGGCCAAAGTGGAAAGAGGAGTGGCTGCTGGCACGTAAAGTACATTAGACCGCATTGATGAATCAAGTCGGACGTCCGCTTATCATTGATCACTAGCCCTCAGTCCGGATGGCCACTTCCCAGAAGCCTCTCTTCCCATTTGAGATTGGCTTTTTTTGTAATTGGTCTATTTTTAGAAATCGTACCATGGGCTTTGTCTACATAGGAATGGTTAGCACGCAACATTACATACGAACGCCACATTCATCAAATGTCAGCGCCCGTCTGTGTGCGCACACTGCGAGGTCGGCACATTGCAGCCACACTATTCCTGGCAGGATGGTGTGATGAAGCGTAGTGGGCGAGGATGCTCTACTCCAAGCGTAAATGTACCGGGGCGTGTCGTGTCCCCGATGGCCGCAGCTTTGCCTGTAGGTATCCTTGAGCAAGATGCCCTGATCCCCCACCTGCTGCTGAATGACCTGTATCAGACCTCAGTCGGTGACTTTGTGATGAAATGGAAAACCAAGACGGAACCCAAACGGGGAGCCTTGTCTTCGTTATTTAACGTTGTGTTGTTGAACGTGAGTTTCATGACGTTATAATTACTGTTGTTCCAGTCATTGTTGTTCTTTCCATGTTGCACGGTTTCCTGGAAATCTCGACGATGCCTAACATGTCTAAAAGGTCACTCTGTCAGCCTATTTAGATCTGCGTCTGTCTGTCAGTCAGTCAGTCAAGGCATCCACTCTTCTCCTTATCCACCGCCAGCCCCGCTGGCCAAACAGGTTTGAATGACAGTGTGTCTGTCTGCAGCACCGTGAGTCACGGCATGTATATTTGTTTGTTTGTTTCACTTGTTTGAGTCCCTGGCTCTGAGCACTGTCCGTCCACCCTCCGGGCGGGGGGGGCTGGTGATGGTGTATGAGGGAGCAGTCAGCCCCACAATGCAGCCCATTATAATCACCCTTTATTAGCCTGCGCCCGGAGACCCGCCCGCTCACCCTCCCACTCGCTCTGTAGAGCCCTACTTCAACCACTGTGACCATAGAGACACAATGTCATTTTAACTTCAGGTCACAAAGGACTCGGCGTCCTCGTTCAAAACACACCATATGTGGTGCTTCACCGCTTCACAGCTGGGAAAAGAAGCGCAATAGCACTGAGTCGACCGATGGTCCTTCACCACCGACTGTTCACTTCCCTCCACGCTCATCCAAAGAACAAAATGCTTGTTCTTACCATGTAACTATCAATACCGGGATTATAACTCTTTCAGTCGTTTTTTTCATCCACCACGGCAGTCTATCACATTTTCAGTTGGTAGTACATTTCATTTTATGACCCTAGCACGTTGCGTTTTATGACTGGAGCTTACGTTGGACACGTGTTCATCTTGTACCTTGATTGGTGTCTTTTGACACACACACACACACACACACACACACACACACACACACACACACACACACACACACACACACACACACACACACACACACACACACACACACACACACACACACACACACACACGAGGGAGATAAGCTTGCAGAGGCCCGTGCAGGCGGCCAAACCTCCCTGGCCTTGTACGGCAGTAGAAACGGACCAAATTTGGACAAGGATTCCAGCGAGATAGCGGTGTGCCCCGTACGCGAGGCCCCGGCGTGTGCATGTGCGCTTCTATTTTCCCCCGTCAACGCCGGCGTTGTCATAGCAACCCCCCCAGGAGACAGGGGGGAGTCTCTGCAGGCGGCTGTGTTTTAAAGGGGGAGGCGGGCAGCACGTCAGACAGGGGGAGCATAGACATTGTTACGGTTGATCTTATCTGAGACACTTACTACGATGTTGTCCTGTCTCCGTATCTCTCCGTTTATTTATACAACCGCGAATGTTCCTCTGGTCGGCGCGCTGTGTTTTGCTGGGCCTCAGAAGAGCCCTATTTTAGTTTTGTGCTACTCCTGCTTTGGCTGAAGTCTTTCCAGAGCCCAAAAGGAGCGTTTCATCGTCATACCAGCGGGTCACACTGACTTGTGCCCTAAACATCCCCACGTTCGTTTACTAAGCTTGTTGCGGTCCGAATCGAAGGCTAACCCGGTCCTTTGATCAGGCCTTGACATCTTTTTTGTTTTTGCTTTTTTCCCCCTCTCATTTTCCCCGGCCTCAGGCCACGGCTCCTTTTTTAATTGCCCGTCACCTCATTATCTGGCTGCTCGCCTGCTCTCAGAAGACTTCTCCACCCCAGGGGCACCTTGGCTGCCACGCCCTCACCTCAAACCCTCCTAACCCTGCCTCTGCTAGCTACAGCTAGCGGCACTCATTCAGCACTGACTCGTGTCGCTCAAACTGCTATGCCTCAGATGGCCATCACTCATTAGCTTATCACACGGTACCACAACTAAGCTCATTTGCTCACCTTGGCTCACCTCCACGCTTCACGTGTAGATCAGCATCGCTTCTGTACCCATGCCTTTCGCTTCGGGCCTTTTTTAATAGCTTTCACTTGACGTCTGTTTGCTGTGTAACACCGCCCCCCCCACCCCCCATGCTAGTTAGAGTAGCATCATTACCTGCCCGACCACCAAACAAGTAGCCTCACGTCTCCATAAGCCTCCCATTCACGTTGTATCGGACGTGTTATGCCGTGGGGGAAGGGATTGTGAGAAGCCGCGTTCGGGCGGGGGATTGCGTCGCGTTGAAGGGGCGGGACAAAGGTTGAACTTCTGTTCACTTTATGCATACGAGTTGAGTACGTGTTCGGCCATGCGATTGGATAATAGACGGTCATAGCACTTCCATCCACAAAGTGGTAAACTCCCACAAGCAGCCGCTAGTGAGGATGCCGTGGTCAATCATGAGACCACGTGTTTGGTGTTGACGAGTTGGGGAATCCATACTATCAATATATTTATTTCCGGTGATTTAGTCAGGGTTGTTTGTGTTATTGTTTTCTTTGTAGTGTGTTAAAGATGAGGTTAATCACAAAGGCTGTTTGTGTGCCTCAAAGCAAAATGTGACACGTCCTTTTGGGTTCTCAGACCCTGGTGATAATGGTATGGGCTGTTCTGTGTTGACCTTTCTTGCTCGCGTATTACTAGAGCTCAGAGACTCGTGTTTTGTACAGAGGGGAGGAGCAATGCATGTAAAAGATATTGTAAATCCTAATGGTTTTATCAACTGAGACTCAGGCCCCATCGCCAGTGGTGATGTAATGCTGCAAACGCAAACACATGTTGAATCTCTTTCCTCCAGTCCGACATGCATACAATAAAAACGTGTACATCATTATCACCGGAGCCAGCGAGTGCCTAACCGTTTTTAATTGTTCCCATAAGGCCTAGCGTTCGGTCTGTCTGAGTCATTAACAACCCTGTGTTTTAACGTGAGGGTCTCGAGGAGGTGGGTGATGTATTGAGATATATTTGGGAGATAAACAGAAAGGCTCTCGTGCTAGCTTTCTAGTCGATACTTGGTATTCCAAACGCCCCCGCTATTTGTGGAGTTCTGCGGCATGCCAACATTTCCAAACGCATGTGGGGATCGCACGCAAACACTCCGAACTAACACACACCCACGCTAACACGCGCCAGAGGAAGGGCAGGTGGCGTGCGTTATGCGTTGAGTCGCAGAAGGAAACGAGGCTGTGTGTGATTGTTGTCATTTGTCTGCCATATTCGCATACTTGAATTGACTGTCTAACACAGTTTTAGTAGTGTCGTTGTATGCTTCAAGATCCTGTTATCCGTTTTCATCAAATGTGATTTTTCGTTTTCGTAAGATGCAACACGTGTTGTATGTGCTCGGTCACACGTTTGTTTGTATCTTAAACTTGTCCCTTTGGAAGATAACACTATCTCTTAATAGCATTGCATCAGAGGGATTGGTAGCATATTGAAATAAGACCAGTGTAAAGTAATGCATATTCAATCAGTTATATTATCAGTTATATTTCAAAACATATACATTTAGGCCATTTAGAAGCCGCTTTATCCAAAGCGAATCACAATAATTAGTTTTTCAGAACAGTAATACCGTAAGGATGTTCATAGAAACAAGCGTCTATACTTAAATTACCATGTTCCCATTCCAGTATACAACACAGATGGCTAGGATAAGATGCTACACAATGTTAAGTACTATTTTTAAGTGCGAGGACGTACAAACACACAATTAGTACGTAAGAGGGGTGTTTTTCGGAGAGTAAGGGAGGAGAAGGGCCGGTGGGGGGGGTAAGGAGGGAGGCTGTGCAGAGTCCAGGTGAACCCTAAAAAAGTGAGTGTTGTTCAGAGTTGGGGTTCCTCTTCCACGCTCTCACCCCTTCTCCTCTCCTCTGTGTGTCCAGGCATGTATCGACGACAACGTGGACATGGTGACCTTCCTGGTGGAGCACAACGCCAGCATCAACCAGCCCGACAACGAGGGCTGGATCCCCCTCCACGCCGCCGCCTCTTGCGGATACATGGACATAGCAGAGTGAGTGGTCCCCGCCCTCCGCACCGCCGTTACCGTGACAACGAAGCCTCACGTTCGATGCTGATTGATGTTTTTATTTTATTGCAAATCCTCTTTATCGGTCAACCTCTAATGGGTTACAGCGTTGTTTTTTGGGGTATCTAATTATTTACACCCAAACTTTTCAAATGATGTACCGGTGTACACAGAGCAGTGAAAATACGATATTAAACGTTTTGATTCAAAAATGAGTACAACACTCGAATCAAACATTGCTCATCTAAAACGCAACAACTTCTCCCTTGTGGTCGTCGTCAGTGTGGACCAGGAGTGTCTTGCGTGGCCGTGGGCCAGCTGACGTTACCCCTGGTCCTTGTCGTTCCTCCCTCCAGAGAGGCCCATTAGTGACCTCTGTCTAACCCATGCTGGCTGCTGGACGGCTGGCTTCCCCCCTGACAACATCTCGTGATGGGCCACCGTGGAGCTAACTTGATTTAAACTGTTTTGGGACCTTTTTACCTCAAAGGACATCGTCCCTGATGGAGCCAGTTGAAGGTTGAATTATAAACCGACGGTTAAGCTGTTGTTTGTGCCACTGCCAACTGCCTAGGTTTTGTGCTGTCCCTAGCAGAAATAAAAGTCCTTGAAAATCATGCTTGCATGTAGGCTATTCCTCTTAAGCCTTTTTTATCATGTTATGATCTACGTAATTATCAATTTATGTGTGGCGAAAACGGGTTGTTATCTGTGTGCACTAGTATAACCATAACCAAATAGACTCACCACATTGTTAGTGGCTGTGACCACCCTTTGTGTAAGCATGATGCCATCAAATATGTTCAGGCCTGCAGGCTTATCTCATAGCTGCAGCTAAATCTCAGTTTAAGTTTGAATTTCAATGTTCTCTTTCCCCGGTTCTTTCAAAAGGGACGGGGTTCATTGCAGCCAGAGCACACAGGTTGTTACAGGGAGGGTAGTTGTAATAGTTAGCCGTCATCAAACGTTGCTGTGAGTTGTGACGTGCTTTATTCTAACTTTGATGGCATTATGGGGATGTTCAGTGTAGGACATTGAACGCTCTTATAGACTTCTACCTCCGCCCTATTCCTTGTCATTGATTACTACCGCCCTCTCAAACTACTACTACCTACCTTCTCCCGAACGCTGTCAGCCAAGGGCCAACGTCGGCGAGGACAAGACTAGTCATTGTGCGTTTTTCGCACAATGACTCAAAAGGTCAGTGTGCTCACGATGGATGAGCTAATGGGGGCGGCCATGACAGTTCAGCCATCTGAGGGTGGGTGACTGCACTCTTCCACTGGTGTGTCCAAGCCCCCCCGCCCCCAATCACTCACCACCAGGCAGAAGGATACGCCACACTAACCAGGCCCTTCCTTTGTTTACGGTGTACCACTTGATCATTAGGCAGATGTTTTTCATCCGAAGCGACTGCCATCATCACAGAGCTAGCTAGCTTCCCCTCGGTTGCCTCCAGGTTAGGCTGCAGGCACCGGGGGCTAGAACACGATGCCCTAATCAGCTGGGAGTCCAAGCGAAGCCTGCGCCCCAGATTTGGTTTCAAGCTCTGCATCCACGAGTAGAATTGAACCCCCACCACGGTGGTACTCCACCAGACCACAAGCCCTCTGGATCTAGTGAAATAACCCGAGGATCGCCCTGGCGGAGGGTCTAATCAGGACGATGCGAAGCAGGGGAGACTGGCCGCGGTCCGCCAGCCGATAACATGGAAGGGAAGTCCTCGGCGGCCTTCTCATTTGAAGTGGTTTCCTGGCCTAATGAGAAGGGCCTGAACTCCTCTCTTTCTTGAGCTATGTCTCTCTCCCCCTCTCACCATCCCTCTCCTTCTGTCTCTCTCTTGCTCTCTCTTGCTCTCTATCACTCTCTCTCCGTATCTCTCTTGCTCTCTATCACTCTCTCTCCCTCTCTGTCTCTTCCTCTGTCTCTTCCTCTCTATCACTCTCTCTGTCTCACTCTTGCTCTCTATCACTCTGTCTCTCTCTTGCTCTGTCTCTGTCTCTCTCTTGCTCTCTGACTCTCTCTTGCTCTCTATCACGCTCCCTCTCTGTCTCTGTCTGATTTTAATTGAAAGCAGGGAACGGCTAAATGCTGTGTGGCTTTTAAAGGCCTCTGATTCCATGAAAGGGCTGGGCGGCCAACTCTGAGTTTGGCCAGTGTGGCGATGATGTCAGATGTAGTTGTAATTGTTGTTGCTGTTTTCGCTGCATCCATGTTTCTTTCAAACAGCAGCGATCACACTCCTGTCCCCTAGGTGCTGTATTCTGTACATCAAACAGCCTGGGTATTTAGCGTAGCTCTAAGTAGGAATGTGATTCTGCATCCTGCTGGGGTGTCATGCCAAACTGCTGCTAGTTGAACAGTTGACCCCTTTGCAAGCCTAATATGAGAGTTATATCCTATGTGACGTATAATTGCTTTAAGTGTTAGCCTGCCTGCAATGACTTAAGGCTTACGTTCAGACACAAAAGCTCAGCTGTTATTAACCGATTCTCCGACCCTTCTCTTGGAGGTTTTAGGCGACCATTGTTCGCCTGGTAAAATATAGTAGTGCGTGTGGTGTGTGGTACTTTTTCAAATTGTATGTCTTTTATTAGACATTCATGAATTATGGCTTTACATTTGTCGGCCATGCATTTTACAATTCACATCATGAGGATTTAACGGTTGAAGCTATTGTAATAGCCAGGGCAATTTTCTGTATATGGTACTAATGTGGGTCATGTTTTGCTGCTCTATTGTAAACAAATTCAGACTTTCACTTTCATTTTCTTCAGGGTTTCATAATCATTATCAGTCACACCAGTAAGACTTAACATATCTCCTTTTAAAGAGAGCTACTAATATTAAGACTCCACTTAGCCCTAATTATACAGTGAAGGCACTCGTTTTTTCTAAGGTTTTCTGTCTGATTCTTGTGAGCCATGCCTCCCAGACCCAGCTGGCCCACATTTTATTAATAGCTGCTGCAGAAATAACCTGCAGTAGGACATGGCACGGTTCAGACCTTTTTTTATTGATTAAAAAGAAAACTACAAAAACTGCTCTCTCCAAAAGAGATGATGCCAATAACAAGACGCTCCTCTAAAATGATATATCCTACACTTCTGGCTAAATGTAAAAAGAAAAAAAAAACATTCATTTTCTTGAAGTCATATAAATATATATGAATATGTATAGTGATACATGTTTATGTGTCCCTCTCAGGTATCTGATCAGTAAGGGGGCCGATGTGGGCGTGGTGAACAGCGAGGGGGAGACGCCCCTTGACATCGCCGAAGAAGAAGCAATGGAGGAACTCCTGCAGAATGAGATCAACCGTCAAGGTAAAGGAGCACACTGATGGGACGTGCACTCATTCACTCACTCACTCACTCTTTGGTGCGTCAATCAATTGCTGTCTGATATACCCACTCACTCTTTCACCGACATACCTAAAGCTCTGAGACCAGCAACCGAATGTGTCTTGAGAAACTAACGGTGCCAAAATGAGAGAACACATCAAAATGTGACCACAGCTAGACAACGTCTTTCAAATTTAATAATGACATGTATTCTTTCTAAAAGCCTAAACCAGTGACCCTTAGTTGTACCTCAACTCGTCATTGCTTGATGCAAAGGTGAGGTTCTGTGGTCAAATCCTGTCATTGTTAAATGTTTTGTGGACAAACCTTTATGGTACATTCCACGAAAAACGGACAAAGTTGTTAGAACTGGCTTTTGATGAGGTCATGGTTGGAAACTCGTCCCCTGGGGCGATGTTGACTCGGTCTTGCCAATCGTAGGCCTATAAAACCTGGTGTACAGGCCTATAAAACCTACCGTCGCCATCCAGGTGGCACCTATAACCTGCTTGGGTTGATGGCATCACTGCTCACAGGCAGAGTTAATGTTGTCGCACAGGCCATTAAAGGAGCATTCGGGGGGACATCACGGTATCATTTGGAGCACAGAGGGTTGCTACAAACGCAGCTTGTTCTAGTCTTGTTTGTTTTAGTTTTATTTGTCTTGGCATTGTGTAGCATCTTATCCTAGCTGACTTGGTTGTACACGGTTAATGGGTCAACCTAGCGATTGTTGGTGCTTCGCAGTTGGTTCTATGAACGTCCTTACTGTACCGACAACGATATATTGTCGTTTCTCTTTCTTCTGACAAATGTACTTATTGTAAGTCACTTTGGATGAAAGCGTCCGCCAAATGCACGAAATTTAATTGTTTGATTGTTTTCAAGTGAATCGTGGTAAAGGGCGAACATGATCCTCTTGTCTTTGGGATCGGGAACTAAAAAACGCGCTCTCTTTTCTGCCGGGGTCTATTTTTGGCCTCGCTGTTAAGAGGACGATGAGAGCCACGGCACTCTCCTTATGAGCGGCCGTGTTCAGACAAGAGTCCCTAGCCCCGGGATGCGCTGCCTCACTCCTTCTCCGTAGTAGCTTGCCCTTCTTTACCCTCGGAATACTACAAAGAATTTTTCGATTCCGATATGGGGAAGAATCTGCGGTTGCAGTTGTTGATGCCACATCAAATTCAGTTCAAGTGCTTAAACGATTGGCCCATTAGCAATTTGTTAGACTGTTTAGTTTTGAGATAATCGGTCGACCACGTTAGTCACTTGGCCCTGATTTCGACTCTTTCGAACACAAATATTTATCAAAGTGTGAATCAACAACAACATACTTGTTAGTCGTGGCCCTAATCGTTGCCGACTTGAAAGCATCTTGCGTGTCTGTTTTGGCTATCGTCGTAAAGTATGTTGTCTGCTGGGGTTGACCCTGTGCTGAGGTGAAGTTTGGCCACTGGGCCAGTAGGCTGATAGTAACACGAACCCCGTTCTGCATATGCAAGCGCTTATGGGAGCCCTTCTAGAGCTGTCGCCTCAGCTCTGTCTGCATGACTTATCACTCCTCCTTTGCACTCAATACCCAGGAGGGTGTAGACGGTTAACGTATTCCCTCCTCGACGTTGTCCCTGCTCACCACGGTGTCCTTACGTACCCTGTTATGGTCCTCCAAAAAGCATGTTACAATGGCGACACACACCCGGTCCCCAGAATCACAGCCAGCAGCAGCTGTCTGGCCGAATTTACACTTACACTTACTGCCACTCCCAATATCAAAGACCACAAATGGATGCACTTCTGGGTTTTACATCACACATGGTCTCCACAAAGCCTGTGGGCCTTTGTAGTCTTTCCAGGAATATTCAGTTTATTTTTGCTTGTTTTTCCTCATTGCTTATAAATCGGCTGTGTCGCAGATTATTCCAGGCAACGTTAAACAACAAAAGGGCAGAGGGAGAAGCCATCTTGTGAGGCACAGAGGAGGTGTGTGTGTCACCCCTCAGCCCCCCCAGAGCCAACGACCGTCCAGTCTAACGAGGGGGACACCAGCTTTCGCATTGGCTGGCAAACGCTGCCACGATAACCACCCGAAGGCGCGCCACTGACGGTGTTACTCCCTCGTAGAGCTCGAATGCCCCGATGGCAAACGCAAGCTCCAACACCGATGCTCCTTGCACATGCAAATCATGACATCATTCCGTGAAATTAAACGTTATGTCGGAGCAAGCCGTGTCACTGCAAGTCGGCGAGACGCTGATGACTATGCAAAGAAGCCTTCGCACACCGCGGCGCAGCTATGGCAAAGCCTCATTTGTTGGGCAGACCGTCCACTGTGTCTCAGCCCTCGCAGCGGAGAGAGGAGGGAGGCAGGCAGGCAGGGGTGTTATGTAACCGCCTGTTGTGTAAGGAGGTTGTTTCGTCTGTGATGTGGTTTTCCCTCCTCCCTTGCTTGCCCGGTCATGAGGATAACTTGTTAACCAGAAGCAAACTGCTACTCTGCCGATGCATCCTGCTCGAGGCAGGCGTCTCTCTGCTGTTGGATTCTGTTCTGCTGCAGGAAATCAGCAGGTCGTGTAAATTGCCCGGTCCGACGTTGAAACCGACTGAGTGTATTTGTTGTTGACTATCTAAGAAAACTGGATGTGTATCTTTGGTGTTTTGCAACGGTTATGAAACTAATGCAGTTCCCTTTATCGACTAATCTACAGGCTGCTAATGTTTTTTTATGCAGCTTGTCATAAAGATGCATCCGTGAGCGACGCAAAGACATTGAACTATTTCCAACACTTTTAAACACAACTTTCATGGACAGTGGTCCATTAATATTCATACTATCATACTATTATGCAAGTAATCCCTAATAATATAACATAGTGTGTCTATATAATATAAAAATGATATAGCATAACTTTATACCCTTATGCATGTTATTTTATCGTTATGATACCATTATTGATGATAAATGATCACAATTGTATCATTATAGTCCTCTTTATTTGATATATTTTCATATATTCCTCCTCTTCCGAGTGCTTTACCATTGGACGTGCCTCACAACCCCAATCCTTCGCACCCCATCACCCCATCCCCTCCGCCCTGGTGCGACTGAGGGGTTGAACCTCTTGTCAGTCAGAACCGGTTCGCTCCCCTCACACTCGCACACGCCACCTGTTCCCAGCTTGCCGTTGGGCCCCGCGGGTGACCTGCAGGCAAACTCGAACCTGGAGCCACGGCGCACGCGCGTGCGTGCGTGCGTGCGTGCGTGCGTGCGTGCGTGCGTGCGTGCGTGCGTGCGTGCGTGCGTGCGTGCGTGCGTGCGTGCGTGCGTGCGTGCGTGCGTGCGTGCGTGCGTGCGTGCGTGCGTGCGTGCGTGCGTGCGTGCGTGCGTGCGTGCGTGCGTGCGTGCGTGCGTGCGTGCGTGCGTGCGTGCGTGCGTGCGTGCGTGCGTGCGTGCGTGCGTGCGTGCGTGCGTGCGTGCGTGCGTGCGTGCGTGCGTGCGTGCGTGCGTGCGTGCGTGCGTGCGTGCGTGCGTGCGTGCGTGCGTGCGTGCGTGCGTGCGTGCGTGCGTGCGTGCGTGCGTGCGTGCGTGCGTGCGTGCGTGCGTGCGTGCGTGCGTGCGTGCGTGCGTGCGTGCGTGCGTGCGTGCGTGCGTGCGTGCGTGCGTGCGTGCGTGCGTGCGTGCGTGCGTGCGTGTGTCACCGCAGGGGGGGGAGAGATGAGCGAGTCAGTGGTGTTTCTCCGAGGAGTAAATCAAGTGGGGGGGGAAAAAAAGCCTTCAGCCAGGTTTCAGCACGGTAGTTTGTTTTGTGGTGGTCGTTACGTAAGCCTGTGCTCTGATGACTCGCTGTGTGCTCATCGATTGTCCTTTTGCATGGCGCTGAAGCCAGGTGTCTGGAAGACTGGGAACACCCACGGCCCCTTGCATGATGCAACCCGAAGCGTGCAAAGCCCTCCTTCTAGCCTTTGGTCCCAGAGATTGAAGGCCGAATCCAGCCCGATGCAGGCACAATGTTGAGATGTTTTGATCTGAACCTGGGATGGGGTCCTGGGTGCAAACCCCAATATCCACAGACTACCTAGGCATCCTTGAGCAAGATCACCTGACCCCCTACCTGCTCCTTAAGGACATGTTTTCAAATCCAATGTCACTGTGGGTAAAAGCATCTTGCTGAAGCGACTCATTTACCCCCTCTAGTGGTCGGACCCGGCACCACTCCTGCTGCCCGTCACTGCTCTGCCCGCCTCGGTGTACAATGGGGACTTTGTGGCCGGTGGATCGGATTTAGTTTTACACAGACTATAATAGATGTCATTATGACTGTCTGCCAGCCCGCAGCGTAGCTAGGCTGGCCCGGCCTGCCCCCCCTCTCCCGAGGTTATGTAATATTCCCGATCGTGTTTCTCCTGTGGAAAGATGACCCCCGACGGAGAGTATGACTGACTGGATCTCTGTCGGGGTCACCGATGTGGAATGGCCGGTTGGGCTCTCGCACACTAACCCAGCGCTCGCTCACTTCTGTTGTGGTATAGGGAGCAATGGTAAGGAGAGTAGGTTGAAGGGTTTGTTTAAGGTCAGTCAAGAGAATGGGGGCGTATTAATGCAGATTTGACGGTCCTACGTTATGCAGTAACTATTTGTTGACGTACCAAAGCGTGTATGACAACAATATTTTTTAAATAGTAATATACACAAGTGACTACTGCTAATACTTGATATAATTGCTTGCTTTTTTGTACTTTTCTGATTGCTGTGACTTTCTCAGAAAATATTGATACAATGCCTTTCTATGAATAATGCTGATACAGTGCCTATCTTGATGTGAGGTAATCCCGCCATAAACCAAATCCTCAGACACCCCTCCCCTTATGCCTCCTGCGTTTCGTCAGGTCCTCAGGGTTTGTCTTACTTGAAAATGATGACTGGTCTTATCGGAAGAAAGAATGTAGCTCTGCGTCGTCTTTTTTTGATGGATCACGTATGCCTGAATAATCCCCACCCCACACACGCATGCACACATACACACATACATATTTTTAACATGAATAGCGGTGTTAATCTAGGCTAACTGATAAGTCACGATGATGGCCTCTGAATCCTACTCTGGGTACAGCTGTGCACACAAATATGACCAATATTGACTGATATAAGGTATGACTAAATCATTTGTGTGTTATCATTTCTATGGGATTCTCTCTGACAGGAACGGCGTGTTTGCCTAAGAGTACAGGTAGCAGAATTGAACCGGCATTAGCAACAGAGTTGTGCTTACCTGGTTGTCAAATAGGGGGGTTGCGTCGCTAAGCTAACGTTAGCCACTGTGTTGCTAACCTAACGTTAGCCACTGTGTTGCTAACCTATAGTTAGCCACTGGTCGCTCACCTAAAGTTAGTCGCCGCGTCGCTAACCTAACGTTAGCCACCGTGTCGTTTCCCATAACATTAGCTAATGCGTCGCTAACCTACAGTTAGCCACCGTTTTGCTAACCTAACATTTCCTAGTGTATCACTATGCTAATGTTAGCCAATGCGTCGCTGAGCTAACGTTGGCCACTGCGGTGCTAAGCTAACGTTAACCACTGCTTCTCTCCTCACCACCATCTCCAGGTGTGGACATCGAGGCGGCCAGGAAGGAGGAGGAGCGCATCATGCTGCGGGACGCCAGGCAGTGGCTCAACAGCGGCCAGATCCAAGATGTCCGCCACACCAAGTCCGGAGGCACGGCGCTCCACGTCGCCGCCGCCAAGGGCTACGTTGAAGTTTTAAAGTGAGCGTCTGACATTTTGTACTAAAACAAACAAACAAAAAGTCTTTCTGAGGCATGTTTTTATTTTGGGTTCTTTTTTGCTACGGTCATGAGCAGAGAAAGGTTTAGTAGAGGTGAGACTAACAGTTGTAAAATCAATGGCATCCTACTCAGGGATTCTTACCATCAGATTGCATACATTGGGGATTGAACCAAGTACCCTTTGGCTTGGAGTAAAATGCCCTTAGCCACTAAACTACCACCCACAATTTTGTAGTTGTTGGTTTTATAATTCAGGGCTTTCCTTAATTTTTAGTTTGTCCATTTATATCAGCAGTTTGAACACTAAATTAACGTTTCCATGTTTAGGGGTTGAATTCCCTCTGAAGTTCTACGAATGTGTATCTATGTACATGCATACAGATAAAGAGCTATCAATGTACATGTATACAGATATAGATCTGTGTACAAGTATCTCTGTGCAATTACATATATACAGTGTATCGTAAGCTCTTTGGTTTCAAGCATCCAGTGATTGGCGTGTATATATACTGTACCTACTTGGTCAGTGTGCAGTTGATGCACACACACACATACACAAGTGTATGTCACCGCGCTCCATTGAACACAGCGCTGTCAGGCTCACTGAAACCTCCAGCTAACTCAGCAGAGCACCTTTGTCTGCCTGCCTGCTGTGTCTGGCTGGGCACTGAGCCAAACGCCGGCCCGGTCTCCCCGTAGCCAGCACTGCCATTGCCGTGTGGAGCACAGCATCCCCCCCCCGTCCTGTGGCCCCTCTCTGAGCGATGACTTGCCGTTCTCAAGAACAGACAGGGACGCGGTTCTTGCGAAGTCGACAGCGGGGATGGCACATTTCGACAGAAACCCGACTGAAAACAACACAATTCGGAGCGCAAATAACGGCACTGGTTCTGACCTAAGACAGATCTAAAGGGAGGGACGGGAGAAGGAATTGTCTAATTCCAGGGAACTTTTAGTGAACTCCAGATCTAGCGAACTCTATTCTTATCATTTGTGTTTATTTTTTCCCCTCTCCCCGCTACTGCAGGCTGTTGATCCAGGCAGGCTATGATGTAAACATTAAGGACTACGATGGTTGGACCTCGCTCCACGCAGCGGCCCACTGGGGCAAAGAGGAGGCCTGCAGGATTCTGGTGGAGAACCACTGCGACATGGACCTCATCAACAAAGTGGTGAGTGGGGCACACGCGTACACATACGTGCTACATGTGTGCACACCCACGAACACACAAGTGCACACACAAAAGGGACACGTACGCACACACAACAACACACACTTGCAGTTAACGAATCCACGTGCACACACTTGCACTAATCGAATCCACGTGCACACCTTTCCCTCTCTCTCATCTCGTCTCCATGGAGATCGTCATGGTGATTTTCCGTTGTATCTTCTCGTGTCTTCCCAGGGTCAGACGGCCTTCGACGTTTCAGACGAGGATGTCCTCGGCTACTTGGAAGAGCTGCATAAGAAACAGGATCTGGTATGTCTCTCTCTCTCTCTCTCCTCTCCCACTGGAACTCGCTTATTGTTTGAAGGCCTGTTTGTATCCGGAAATGTGTCAATCAAAGCACTTTCGATACCAGCCTGGCCTCGAGTTCACTGGTAGAAGTAGCATTGGCCGTAACAACTTTGCGATGCATGACTTAAGTCCCGTGAATATATAAGTATGCCAAAGCAAAAGCCTAATGCTCAACGAGAAGCAAGAGCCGTGCTTGCAGACCTTTTCTTCTAACCGTTGGTCCCTCATTGCAGCTCTCGAACGACAAGAAGGACGTGAAGAAATCCCCCCTGATCGAGACGACCACAACCGGAGACAACAATCAAACCCTGAAGCCGCCCAAGAGGTGAGCCGCCACTGCCACCGGGAGAGTAACGAGTGTTTACACCGCACCGTGCCTCTCTCGTTCCTCTTTTTACTACCCCCTTCACACAATGCAGACTCGTCGCTCCTTCGAGTGCCTTTTTCCGCTCGCGTGTAGAAGCCCCCCCCCCGTGCTAGACGTACGCGGCGCTAGTGTACACATGCTGTCAGGGGGCAGTGTATATACGCTCGCTGTCAGCAGCAGTGTATACACCGGGTGGGCTGATGTATATCGCCGTTGCCGTTGCGCCGTGCACAGGAAGTACCATGGTGTCGTGTGTCCTGTTTTCCCCCAGCGAAAAGACGGTGCTGCTGGAGCCGGACAAGATCGTGGCCCACATCGAGGTGCTTGAGCAGGAGAAGGTGGACGAGGAGGAGGAGGGGGGGAAGAAGGACGACTCAAGCTGCTCCAGCGAGGAGGAAGAGGAGGAGGACTCTGAGTCCGAGAATGAAGCAGGTAAACCCCCCCCCCCCCCCCCCGTACGTACGTGTAAGCACGTGCCTCTCAAAGTCAACTGAGGAATGAAAATAAGAAAAACTTCTGAGCTTTCCCCCGGGATAAACTGCCTACTTTTGTGGCTCTTCTTTTTTTTTTTTTTATTAAACTTGGTTGCGTAATCTCCCATAAAACATTGTTGTCAAAATGCCCCAATTGGGTCTGGTCTTGTTCATTCAACTAAGCATTTTGTCTTCTAACTAAACCTATACCTTGTCACACTGTCTCATTCGCAGCTTCTGTTCGTGGTGATTAACTTTAATAATCCTAAAACAGATTCCTAACCATAAAGACAAGGATTACCGTTTTGAGACGTACTCCTCTGACGGACGCCTCTCCAGGCCAAATACATTGGTTTGAGTTCAAAATGTCTGTCCACTCCTCCTCACCAAAACCCGACTCCTCTTCTCTCCTCCTCACTGCTCCCCTCTTTGGACCCTCCAGAAAAGACCAAGACCCCCAGTCCTCCGGTCAGCCTCGGCACCACGGCTGCCGCGACGACCCCCTCCGCCGCCGTCACCGTGGCGACCCCATCCAGCCCAACCAACCAGGTGACCACCCCCACCTCACCGGTCAAGAAGGTACGACCTGCCGGTCACCGCCCACCCACTCTCCTCACCGTTTCCGTGACGATAGGCCACTCCCATCACCCTAGACGCACGCAGACACAGATGAATTAGGTGCATCTGTGTACTGGTTTATACCCAGTTGTAGAAACCCCCCACTGCCCATCCTCTGAGCACCTCACCTGGGAGTCCAAACAGACAGACCTGGGGGTGTAAGGTACTGGAATAATGGAGAATCAGTTGGTTCTTTTTCCTTATGTGAGTAATGGCATCACTGCTTTCGAATAGTCCAAATCTGCGATTTCCTATATTAACATACTCTACACTACTATGCAGATGAGTATCTGAGTTAAATCAGGCGCCACGCAGTGGTTAATGAAGTCCTTGTCAGGCCTTTCTTTTGACCAGATTTCTTGTTTCTTTTGGGTCTTGGAGGAGATTAACTGCTCTTTGTGACTGCTTTACATGGAGTCAGAGTTGGAACAAGCTGTGGTCAAAATGTGTTTCTTAAAGTTCACATTTCAACGGGAAACCACTCACTTCATTTGAAATGGGAATGCATTACTAAAGGAATCAGGCTATTTATTTTACCTTACTTCTTTAAATGCATCGTGCTGTCCATGCGCACCATTTCAACACGCGTCTATATTTTTCATATTTCCATGAATTGTTGCTGACCTTACAATGTGCTTATCCAATTGTGGGCTAGCATTTGTCAAACCGAGAACTGCATGCTTCTCAGTTAATGGAGTAACCTGCCCCCCCACCTCACCTTGAGGGAATAGTCTTAAGCTCCTGGGGTTCACGAGAGTTAAAGAAAACATCTTCTTTTTCGATGTCCATCTCCCAAAGCCATCCTCCTGGCTTCTTCTGCTTCTGCTGCTGCTGCCACTTATGTGTCTTATTTTGGCTGTTTCTCTTTCATTCTCTATCCCCATCTTCTCTCTCTCTCTCCCCATCTTCTCCTGTTTTTTCTCTCTCCGTTTCTCTCTGTATTTCCGTCTATTTCCTTCTCCTCTCTTTCTCGATTTCTCTCTTTTCTCCTCTCTCTGTCTCTGTCTGTCTCTCTCTGTCTCTGTCTGTGTCTCTCTCTCTCTCTGTCTCTGTCTCTCTCTCTGTTCCTCTCTCTGTCTCCCTCTCTGTCTCTCTCTGCTTTATAAGTCTGATTGTCTCTCGCCCGTGGCCGAGCCGGGCTGTCCTGCATTGTGGCGCCAGGGTTTGCGTAAAACGGGCATTTCTCTAGCGCCCAAAAAAGTGATGGTGAGACATTGGTGTGCACCAGAGTTCCCCCCTCCCCCCCCAAACCAAACCACCAACCCCCTCGTTCGTGTTTAATATGGTGAACCCGTGCACTGACCACTAAGACTCTCAATGAATAACCACGCTGTCTGCTCTCCCAACAGACCTCATGGGTGTGGGTTCTTTTAACTTATTGCCATTTTTTCGAGAGCCCCAATTCACGTCTTTTAGTAATGCCAATTCCATGCATGGCTTCAAGGGCCGCTTTGTTTTACCCCCTTTACATCACACATAATTTACATTCAGGGCATTTGGCAGACGTTTTTATCCTAAGCGACTTACAATAAGGACATTTATAAGTACAAGATAGCTAGGATAATACGCTACATGATGCTAAGTGCTATTTTTAAGTGCCACATCGTGGTGGACAGTGCCATTTGTGATGTCACTAGAGGGTTGATTTTGAACTGCTTTGGATGGCTACTCAACATCACATCTGGTGGTGAAATACGGGCTGGTTAATGGAGTGGTCATTAGAGGAGAGATCTTTATAAAGCTTTATTAGCCTAAGGCTTTATGAAGCGTGTGCATTGAGACTTTTGAAAAAGACAGGGTGATCGGAAATGGCAGGAGTTAAATAATTACACACGTGGGGGTCCTTTATAAAAATAAATAATATATCCTAGACCACAAAAGAGTTTGCTACCACCTTAAGGACGATCTATATCTATTACGCATATTTGCTTTTCCAATCAGTGGCTACAATGAAAAGATAATTGAGTGTCATGATGGAGCCAGTCTGTAGGTGGCGCCAAACCCTTAAACGTGGTCCAGTTGGTTCTCTCTTGTTCAACTTCCTGTCACTGACCTCCTCAGATTTTCTTCTGCTTGCCTCACTTCACACCATCCTAACGATTCCTGCCTGGCTTTGTGTGTTTCTCTACATCGGTTTGTACGCTCAAGGTGTTTCTCGTCTGTTGTGTGTTTCACTGAGTTGTGTGCGTGCGTGTGTCTGACCGGAGCATGTGTTTACGTCTGCAACTTCAAATGTCCCAAAATGTCCCTCCATATCTTTCAATCCAAATACATCTGCCGAAAAGTTAAAAGGCTAATTCGGTTATATTGAGATTACATTTTATAAAATGTCCTCGGGATGAATTGTCAAAGAAAAATAACAATGTGCACACACTGTACTCTTTTTACGTTTAGATTTTTACATTTAGGGCATTTAGCAGATGCATTCATGCAAAGCGACTTACAACAAAGACATTTGTCAGGAGAAATAGTGAAACAATATATATCGCTTTCGGTAGAGTAAAGATATTCACAGAAACGAGTGCATTTACAATTGTTAACACATTCCCGTGTACAACAAAGATAGTTGTATTTTATTAAAACCAAACCGGCCCTTCTCCACCTCCTCACACTCCACAGGATGTGCTCCGCCCATGTGTGACTCACAAACAGCTCCATAACGTCTGCCTGACCTCCATCAGCATAACCAACCCCCCCCTCCCAACAACACAACCTCCACCTCCACCACCTTCCTCCAATAAACCATCTCCGTCACCTCCATCCCCCCAGGTCCCGGCGTCGCCCACGGCCAAGGTGTCGTCGCCGCGGGCGACGGAGGAGGACCGGAAGGACGAGTCCCCCGCCTCGTGGCGCCTGGGCCTGAGGAAGACGGGGAGCTACGGCGCGCTGGCCGAGATCACGGCCACCAAGGAGACCCAGAAGGAGAAGGACGCGGCGGGCGTGATGCGCTCGGCCTCCAGCCCGCGCCTCTCCTCCTCCGTCTCTATGGACAACAAGGACAAGGTGGGCCGCCGGCCGCCGGGGCGTTGGACCCCCGATCGGTCACTCTCTGGGCTTCTTTTTTCGCTTTTTGCGGATTTGTTATTCCTATGTTGTTGTTGAGTAAACAGATTTATTGGTCATTTGGGGATGACGCACTTATTGGATGTTGTGTGTCCTCGCCCTTAAAAATAGTACGTAGCCTTGTGTAGCATCTTATCCTAGCTATCTTGTTGTAGACGAGGAATGGGTTGAATTGGTTAATGTTTTTTGCCATACATCTTAAATGTTCAAACTGCTGTTTTATTTGTGGCGAAATGTTGAGGAAATTATTAAGAACATTTTGACTAAGAAAAAATGTATCTGTGACAGGGAAAATGGCCGCCCCCTCTTCCTGATACCTTCTCCTTCCTATTCCTCCCTCCCAGGAGAAGGACAAGAGCACCCGACTGGCCTACGTCGCCCCGACCATTCCCCGCAGACTGGCCAGCACTTCAGACATCGACGAGAAAGAAAACAGGTGAGGGCCCGATGCTCTGTGGACATCAGCGCCCCCTACAGTCCGCTGCTGTGTATCACAGTCCCAGGGGCTCTGTGCAATGCATGGTGTCGAGCTCACTGCTGCCGCTTGGCTCTGTGTAACGTCTGCCCAACAACCAAAAGGTCAAGTTCAATACTAAGCGCAATTGTGAAGATACATTGAATACAAGACCATTGACTAAAACATTTGCAATTTCCAATGGAGTCTGACGTCAGCCTCTTAACAGCTTTAAATTCACTGAGAGTTACTAAGTCCTGAAGTTTGAGCTGCTTCTGCAGGTTATTCCAGGAAGATGGTGCCAAAACCTTAAAGGCCTTTTACCCAGTTTTGTCCGAGCTTCAGCAACAGTCATGAGCACCTTAACCTGATTCCTAGCATTCATCCTTTATGAATGGTAATATGAATTGAATAGTATTCAAAAGGAATTGCTGTAGGTCCATTATTTTATAATTGAATTGAGTATTTGCTGATTCATGAATATGTTATCATGGGAAAATTCTTCTTGAGCAGTATGAGGCAGATTTAGATCACAGAACCCCACAGACACCCCTACATCAGGAAGCGTTACTGGCTCCGGGCGCCCCTGGACCCTGCCTCATCTCCCCTGTGGTTCCTCCACCCCTTCCCCACCCACCAGGGACTCCGCCTCTCTGGCCCGCAGCAGCTCCTACACCCGCCGGCGCTGGGACGACGACCTGAAGAACAGCGACAGCACCGCCCCCGCCACCACCGCGTCCACCACCACCACCACCAACCGAGTCCCCAGCTACCAGCGCAGGTTAGCTGCCCACTGCTGCCCTGCAGGGACCCCCTCCTCCCTCCGTCACTCGAGGCCTGCTGGGTGGCCCCTAACAGGACCTTCTACCGTCTACAGAATAGATCGTGACCCCGTCTCCTTTAACGTGAACCGACTAACGTAGCGCAGACGAGATGAACTTCGTAGTACGACCGTAGCGCTGTAGCCGTCCCGTCACACCCATGATGCCGCAGAGACATGCATGCATGCGTGCGTTTGTGCGTGTGCATGCATAAGTGCTTCCATGTGTGCCAGCAGCTGCTTATGTAGACCTCCCCCCACCCCCCCCCATCCATGCTAGTCATCCTCTACCTCCCTACACTAGTGTCACGTGCCACAGACCTGTGGCACGTGACTGTCCGGTCAGGGGTGATGTGCCTTTTAAGTTGTTGATGTGGGGTGGGATTCGGACCATTTACCATTCAAATTTTCATAATTGAAGCAAATTGTTACGGCACGAACCCTAGACTCGGACGCTTTTAGCCAGACCTGTGTACATGCGTGTGCATTGGATATTAGTGTGCCCCTGTCTGCCCTTTGCTAACATGCTGCTCTCGCCTCCTCCCTCCCTCTCTACATATCCCCCCACCCCACTCCCCTTCCACCACACACACCTGTACACACTACCCTACCACCACACACACCTGTACACACTACCCTACCACCACACACACCTGTACACACTACCCTCCCACCACACACACCTGTACACACTACCCTACCACCACACACACCTGTACACACTACCCTACCACCACACCCACCTGTACACACTACCCTACCACCACACACACCTGTACACACTACCCTACCACCACACACACCTGTACACACTACCCTACCACCACACACACCTGTACACACTACCCTACCACCACACACACCTGTACACACTACCCTACCACCACACCCACCTGTACACACTACCCTACCACCACACACACCTGTACACACTACCCTACCACCACACACACCTGTACACACTACCCTACCACCACACACACCTGTACACACTACCACCACACACACCTGTACACACTACCCTACCACCACTTACACCTGTACACACTACCCTACCACCACACACACCTGTACACACTACCCTACCACCACACACACCTGTACACACTACCCTACCACCACACACACCTGTACACACTACCCTACCACCACACACACCTGTACACACTACCCTACCACCACACACACCTGTACACACTTACCTACCACCACACACACACCAAAAAAACCCAAAAAAATCTATCTCCCGCACACGCTCTCTCCCACAAACACCCCCCCCCCCCCCCACACACACACACACACACACACACACACACACACACACACACACACACACACACACACACACACACACACACACACACACACTCTCTCCCACATACAAACACACATACATCCTCTCCCATCCCCCCCCTGCCCTGCACCATGGTTTCCCCCTCCCCCCAGCACATCCCACACGCTGGCACTAGGGCGTAGCGGCAGCACGCGGGACGTGCCGGCCAAGTCGTGGTCCACCTCCAGCTTGGAGCCTAACGCCTCTAACACTAAACCCTGGCAGGCGCCCTCCTCCCATTACCAGTCTTACAGCATTTACCGCAGGTACAGAACCCAGGCCCCGCCCGCTGCCGCCTCTCACCGCCGCCCCACCTCCATCTGTCTGCGGGGTTCCTCCAGATCTGTCTGTCCGTGTCGCTCACTGTCTGTGTACCTCGGCCTATGTCTCTCTGTCTCACAGGGACCTGTCTGCCTCTTTGTATCTTTCCGTCTGTGTCTCAAACTACCCCTCTGTCTATCTCTCGGTCTGTATCTTTGGCTATCTCTCTCTTTCTCTGTCTGTACCTCTTTCTATCTCTCGGCCTGTATCTCTTACTTTCCCTCTTTCTCTGTCTGTACCTCTTTCTATCTCTCTCAGTTTGTATCTCTTACTTTCTCTTTCTGTTTGTATCTCTCTCACTTTCTATCTTTCACTGTCTTGGCCTGTGTCTCTCTCTGTCTTCTGTCTATCTCACTGTCTCTGTCTACTTCTGTTGGTCTCTCTGTCTGTCTCTCCATCTATGTCATCTGTCTGTATCTCACTGTCTATCTCTGTCAGTCTCTCTGTCTGTCGCTCCATCTCTCTGTTTTATGGGCAACTAGCTCCTACTTGAAGAAGCGACACTGTTCTTCATTTTTTTAAGTTTAATTCCTTTTTCATTCTTAAAGCCAAACGGAGAGATGCTTTGAGAAGTTGAAGGTTATCACTTAGAAGGTTATTAGAAATGACATTTAAACGATGAGCACACTTCGTTCATGGGTAAGTAATGGAGCCGTCGCTCCATTACTTACCGCGCAATCAAAACTTTAGTCAGGAAAATGGTCAACCAAAGACTTAATGTAATGAACCGCAGCTTAGAAGCATCTCCCCACCTTGGTGTTAACTCAGGATATTACTTAACGGGGTACCATAAACTCCCAGACTACATAGATTAACATACCAATGTGCCCTTATCTTAAGTGAGAGGCAAAATAATGAGTCTTTCCTATTTCATCATCATCTAGAGCAGTTGTTCTCAAACCTTTTTTTACGAGTAAACCCACCCTCTAAGATATTTAGCTGAGTACCCCCTTCACCGGCACAAAACAGATTCTTTCAGAATTGAAACTTGCTCAGTGCAAATGAGTTAGCTTTTTTATTTGATTCATTTTTATGAGTAACCGCTTTTGTACTCCACAATACCCCTAGGGGTACACACACCTCCATTTGAGAACCACTGATCTAGACAGATAGCACTTTAAATGTCCTTTGAATAAACCATTTGATCTGCCCCGTTCATAAACGTTATCACCACATTTAGGCATTGATGGTGGGTTTGAGTTGAACAAATCTGACCACCCGGTCTTGATTTAAACCAGGGAGGGAACGGGTTGGTGCTGAACTATTCCCCCAGATGCCCCATCAGCGCTCCCCCTCATAGTACAAAGTGTTAAAGTGAATGTCGCGTCCCTTCAGTGGCTCCTTCGGCAGGCGGGGTCAGCACGAGGACCTGACCTCCACCACCACCTCCACCTCCTCGACGACCACCACCACCTCCAGCCCCGTCTCCTCCACCACCACCACCACCACCTCCACCTCCACCTCCTCCTCGGTTACCTCACCCACCGGCCACCGCGGCCTGCTCTCGAGCCTGGGCACCTCCTCCACCCGGCCCCCCACCAGCCTCACCAGCAGGTACGCTCCGCCCTTGGGGTGGGGGGGATTGGCACGTGGCTGGTGGTGTTTTTGTCAAAGGGAACCGTGCTGATTAGCTCCCCTGCACCGCCTTATTCTGCTGGGTGGGTGTGGGTGAGTGAGTGTGGGTGGGTGAGATGCTGGTTCCATATCTGCTTCGGCTAAGCAAACTTAAATCATACCCTCCACCCTAAAATCAAAGAATTGTGTAGCAGTGTGTTGTACGCCCAACCCCGTTTCCGCCGTTCGTGGGTTCAGCCCGGCAGCCATTTTGTGGTGCTTCTGCTCTCGCTCACGTTGGGAAACGTTTCCTTGTGACCAGGTACTGGTCGGAGGAGAGCTCCGACCGGGACAAGGAGAAGGAGTCCGCGGCGGTCATCCCCACTATGAACACTGGCTCCACCACCACCACCTCCTCCACCACTAGCACCGTCATCGGCTCGGACGGCAGGGAAAGACGCAGGTACGTGCAGGGCTCGGGTCGGACGAGTGACGGCCAGTGGCCATTTGGATAGCGCAGACGCCACCAGGGTCACGTGACCGCTCTGGGGGCGAGAACCACCTCATTTCTATTCATGTACGGAAGACGCGACAACCATGAAGGACGGATGACGTCGTGGAGAAGGAGTGTCAATGTTGTTCTTGGCAGAACATGACCTTCCTGCCTCGTGTGTTTTTGGTTTGAAAAAAAAAAACATGTTTACTTTTTGAAACACAAAGTCTAAAATATTGTTTGGTCGTTTTTTAACTGGTTTTGCTACATTTGATCGTGTTCAACAGCAGTCCCTATGCTGATTTAGATTTAGTTTAAAGTATATATAGAGATGGACCTTGAGAAGTAACAGGGACTCGGGTTCTCGGGCGGTGAAGGAGCCACCTGCTGTGTGTTGGGGTGGGTGTGAGGGGGGGGGTATGCTACTGTTATGCTTGTCCTCATAAGGAAGATGACTGCTGCCCAAGGCCACAGCCTCGCTTTGCATGCGGGACAGATGTCCTGTCCCGCGTCTGTATGATGTGTTACATCTGCTCCGTTGTGTCCCTCAGGTCGTACCTGACGCCAGTGAGGGACGAGGAGTCGGAGTCTCAGAGGAAGGCTCGCTCCAGGCAGGCGCGGCAGTCTAGGAGGTCCACCCAGGTACAGACGCGTTCGCTCGCGTAGAGAAACACTCACTCACTTTTACGTCCCCTCCAATGGACAATCCCCCAGAAAAAACAATCAACCCCTCAATCCCCCGGAGGAACGCTCAGTCACGCGCTCACCCAGAAAAACACTTACTCACTCACTCTTCGATGCCACCACTGGACAATCACCAAGAGAAGCACCCCCTCTCTGACCCACACACCCTTCCACCCCAGCTCTAACCGTCCCCCAGAGCGACTTCCTCACTCTCCTCCCCCCCTCGGTCGGCCCTCCACGGCTCGACCCAGAGAAACACTCACTGCCCCATCCCACTACTGACCACCACCCAGAGCAGCACCCCTCACCCTCCCCCCCCCCCTCTGTCTCTCCCCCCCCCCCCCCCCCAGGGCGTGACCCTGACGGACCTCCAGGAGGCGGAGAAGATCGGTAAGGGCCGGGCCCCTCGGAGCCGCGAGGAGGAGCGCGAGAAGCAGGACAAGGAGAAGCTTCAGGAGGAGCGCAAGGAGACGGAGACCAGGGACGACGACTACCGGTCGCGCTACCGCAGCTTGGACGAGGTGCGCGGCCCCGCCCGTAGCCTGGGGGGTCGTGGGGTTCAGCAGAATGGAGACAGAGAAAGGGCCCCTGTTCCCATTTTAGACTCTTTTTTTTTTTAAATGGGGGGGCGGGGGGTGGGCGAGACATGTTTTTAGGTTTGTGGTGTTTTAAAGAACAACACCAGTATGTCTTTTGACCGTCTGAGTCATATTTTGAGCGTGGGCCGGCACTTTAAAGCCCTTCCTCTTTGATCTCCGTCCCGCCCTCTCTCTCTCGCGCGGCAATATGTTATCTGCCGCCCTCGTGTCCTTCTCTCGCTCATTCACTCATTGGTTCTTTCCGTCTCCTTCACTCACTCGTTCTTTCTGTCTCTCTTGTCTTTGTCTCTCATTCACTCATCGTTCCTTCTGTCTGTTTCACTCGTTTATTACTTCTGCCTGTTTCACTCATTCCTTCTTTCTGTCTCTCATCCTTGACTCGCTGTGATTCAGTCGTGTTTGTCTCACTCATTCTTTCTCTCGGCCTCTTCTGTCTCTCGTTCACTCATCGTTCTTTCTGTCTCTCTGTTCCACTGATCCACTCTTTGTCTCTCTCTTGTTTCTCTCCACCTCTCTCTCTCTCTCTCTCAGACCTACCAGCGGTACCGCCCCTCGGCCACATCCACCACCTCCAGCAGCGTGAGCACCTCCTCCTCCACCTCCTCCTCCCTCCACCGGCCCAACTCCCTGACGGGCATCACCTCCTCCTACTGCCGCTCCTCCCGGGACACGGAGAAGGGTGAGCCACGCCGCTCAGTCATCGCTTTCCCCTGGTCATGGGATTTGTAGTCTTGATGAAATATGAGAATATAGAACTACAAAAAGGGGCACCTTAGATGTTCAGTGTCCAAGAAAGGTGGTGTTTTATCATTATCCTGGAGGTGTTGTATACGTGGTGGCCACTCTTTAGTTTATAAAGGGTCAGCGGCTAACCTTAAGCCCGTGGGGGTCATTATATTGAGTTGCTAAAGGGTCAGCGGCTAACCTTAAGCCTGTGGGGGTCATTGTATTGAGTTGCTAAAGGGTCTGCGGCTAACCTTAAGCCTGTGGGGGTCATTATATTGAGTTGCTAAAGGGTCAGCGGCTAACCTTAAGCCTGTGGGGGTCATTATATTGAGTTGCTAAAGGGTTAGCGGCTAATCTTAAACCTGTGGGGGTCATTATATTGAGTTGCTAAAGGGTCAGCGGCTAACCTTAAGCCTGTGGGGGTCATTATATTGAGTTGCTAAAGGGTCAGCGGCTAACCTTAAGCCTGTGGGGGTCATTCTATTGTGTTGCTAAAGGGTTAGCGGCTAACCTTAAGCCTGTGGGGGTCATTATATTGAGTTGCTAAAGGGTTAGTGGCTAACCTTAAGCCTGTGGGGGTCATTATATTGAGTTGCTAAAGGGTTAGCGGCTAACCTTAAGCCTGTGGGGGTCATTATATTGAGTTGCTAAAGGGTTAGCGGCTAACCTTAAACCTGTGGGGGTCGTTCTATTGAGTTGCTAAAGGGTCAGCGGCTAACCTTAAGCCTGTGGGGGTCATTATATTGTGTTGCTAAAAGGTTAGCGGCTAACTCTCAGCCTGTTGGGGTCATTATTTTGAGTTGCTAAAGGGTTAGCGGCCAACTCTTAGCCTGCGGTGGTTGCTAAAGGTTTAGCGGCTAGCTCTCGGCCCACAGTGGTCATTCTATTGAGTTGCTAAAAGGGTTAGCGGCCAACTCTTAGCCTGCGGTGGTCCTTCTGTCCCCACAGAGACGGACAAGGAGGAGGAGAAGGAGGGCGAGGACAAGTCCCAGGCCCGCTCCATCCGGGATCGCCGGCGGCCCCGCGAGAAGAGGCGTTCCACGGGGGTGTCCTTCTGGACCCACGAGGTAGGCCACGCCCCCGGGGGAAAAGTTCTGTCATCAACAAGCGACACGCCCTTTGAATGCTA
This sequence comes from Pollachius pollachius, assembly GCF_949987615.1. NCBI lineage: Eukaryota > Metazoa > Chordata > Actinopteri > Gadiformes > Gadidae > Pollachius > Pollachius pollachius. The sequence goes on from NC_136951.1 coordinate 15,812,654, forward strand.
TCTTATTGTTATGTATATTCACGTCGAGAAAGCTCTTAGCTGATTGATTATTATAATGAATTTTATTCATATTTTTAATCATATTATGCATATTTCAGAGCGATGAGAATGACCCCGACCCACAGTCCGACTCGGAGGATGGCAGCGTCAAGAGCGAGCCTCAGGTGCACACACGCGCTCACACACACACACACACACACACACACACACACACACACACACACACACACACACACACACACACACACACACACACGTGTTTAAGCACCAGCGGAGTGAGCTGCTTATATAGAGTGCTATTACGGCAGACTCCTCTTAAACCTCTCATTGCTTATAGTGTCATGTCTCGTGTCTTTCAGCTGAGAGCTTACATATTTTCAATCTCCGTTTGGCCTCGATAGTCCTCCCTCCACCCTCTTAGGAATTTCTAACAGTCACCCGGTTTTGCCATCTGTGACGATAACCTTGACAGTAAAAACATTATGCATAGTTCCACTCACACATAACATCGGGTCTGGGTGCAGGTATATTAAGACACACAGAGGTCAGCGCAATTCTACGTTGAAGATGTTCGCAATGTTATTGAGTTGATTCTTAATAAAGTATAAAATAAAATAAGAAAGGCAGTGTTTTGTGCTTGGCCAGGGTCTTAACAGATAAATGTCCTGTAACCCACCAAGCTTTTTTCATCTTATTTTTTAACTTTGCAGGGCAAATGTTAAGGCAAACCTGTAGCTATTTTCACACGATATTATGTCTTATTTGATCGTCAGCATATTAATCGATGCCATTTTGTCAGTTACTGAAATAGACTAAAATAGGAGAAAAATGGAGTAAAATCCTACGCTTTTGCCGGTCTCCACCAAACCGTCTGTGAAAGTTTTTTCTCTTTGTTCAAATTCGAGCTAAAACAAGGGGTTCACTTACACAAGGTTAGGTTGGCAGTCGGATATTCAGATATCGAATGTTCCCGTTTGTTCAAAGTAACTTGAGCAGCATGGAAAGTGTGAATCGATGGAAGAATATTCATACTTCTTTTGTTGCATTTTGTTTACAGAGCGACAGACTGTCAAGGTACGTTAAACTCTGCTTTCTATGCACTTTATAAATGTTGAGTGTTATTATTTGTGTAGGTACTATGCATTGGGCACAGAGTTATACTTCAAAACATTGTTTTTCCCAGCAATTTCAATTAAATCGGCTCAACGTTGTCAATAAAGCTTTGACTAAAAAGCGGTGTGTTGTGGTCAAAGGAATGACGGCAGCACTTCCTATGAACGCAACGAGTCGGTGGGCGGCCGTACCTATGGCGACGGCCGGAGGCCCTACTCGAGCAGACTAGACAGGGACGACAACACTGACTACAAGAAGGTATTCCCACCGTTTATTGATCATTGATTGATTTTGTTTCTTGTAGATCATCTTAGTTTTCTCGGTTTCACGGTCCCTGGCCGTGTCATGAAAAATGGATACAGTTCTGCTGAAAGACATTTCACAAAATTAAACGGTTGATGCCAGTCTTTGTGTTTTGGGGCACTTAACTGGTCTTTTTATAGTCTGTTTTTTAAAGTCGTTTTTCATGCTCTTCTTTGCAAGCTGACAGTTGGTTATCACTCTGCTGTGGCCTCTTATCCTAAAAATAATAGGATATAATATAGGACAGGCGTGCACAGCTCTAAAGCAGCACTATATTCTCCCCCCAGCTCTATGAGCAGATCCTAGCTGAGAACGAGAAGCTGAAGGCCCAGTTACGCGACACGGACCTAGAGCTGGCGGACCTCAAGCTCCAGCTGGAGAAGGCCACGGCGGTACGCATGACCCCCTGGTTCCCTCAGGCATCCTGCCCCCTTACTAACACCGCTCCCGTAGCTTAACAATATCACTTTAGTGGGCTAGACTATCTGTTGGATGACATGAGCACGGCTGTGATTGGTGCTGAGCATTGATTGTTAGTCGGCCCACTGACATTTTGTCGATTTTTTTAATTTGGTTATTTCATCAATCGTATTTGTATTTATATTTAAAAATATATCAAATAAATCGACTGTTCGTTATTCAATGGAATGTTGTGTTTTTAGCTGGTTGCTTGTCCGATAAAAATCGTTTAATCGATTATGAAATATGATTATGATTGACAATGCAGTCTTTGGGCAGTTGGCCTTAGCCCCACCCACTCACTTACCTCCTATGTTCCCCTTCTCCAGAGGCAGGAACGCTACGCCGACCGGTCGCAGCTGGAAATGGAGAAAAGGGTAACCGCCATTTGTTCACCTTTTAACACCACTGCCATATCAGACATGTTGTAACGCTTCTGCCTAGGAGACCCCAAAAACGTACGCCGTTCATCTCCTAGAGTCTCAAGTGAGGACTAACTGAGCTAATCCCCGGTGGCTGACTGCGTGGTAACATGTGGCTCCCCTGGGTTTATGTCTGAAGGTAGCAGGCAGGCCCCACTATCAGCTGGGGGCCGCTGCCGCTGCTGCTGCTGCTGTTGCTGCTGCTGGTGGTGGTGGTATGGTTCTATTCAGAGTTTATAGCTGATCTCCACTGCTGGCTGTCCTCCTGTCTCACGCGTTCTGATCGCTGGCTCCAGTAGCAGCTGAGGGGGGGGGGGGGGGGGGGGATGGTCCGCGACACTCTCTACCTTCTCAGTCTCACTCTCGACCCCTTTCTGTATTACTCTCGACCTCTATCGGCCTCTCTGTCTCTTTTGTCTTACTCTGGACCTCTTTCTATCTTACTTTCGACCTCTTTCTGTCTCACTCTGGACCTCTTTCTGTCTCACTCTGGACCTCTTTCTGTCTTACTCTCGACCTCTTTCTGTCTTACTCTCGACCTCTTTCTATCTAACTCGACCTCTTTGTGTCTCACTCTGGACATCTTTCTGTCTCTCTTGACCTCTTTCTGTCTCTCTCTCAACCTCTTTCTGTCTCTCGTCCTCGTCTCATTTTATTTGACTTTCTCTCATGCGTTCTCGCGGTCGGTTCTGTTATTGTACGTGTATATTCATTGCGTTTTTCTAACTTTGTTTTCTCTTGCTATCTTGTGGTCTTTTCTGTGTAGCTCATGTTGTTCTACCGTTCTGGCCTCTTTATCTCTCACTCTTTCCCTATTTTTGCTACTCTTCCCATTCCCTTGTTCTTTCCCTTGCTTCCCCTCTCTCTCCTTTTCTCTCTTCCTTTAATCTCTCTCGCTCCTTTTTTGGGTCCATCTTCCTCAGTCTCTTCCACATCATTCCTGTCACATGACCTTCCGGGCAGCGTGTGGTCACCATGTCGTGTTTGTCCAGATTCTGTAGACCAGAGTCCAGGACGGCTCACTGACTCAGACCCGGGTCACCATGGCGGAAGAAGGAAACCTCATGTCCCCGCCCCCCTCCCCTGATTGGCCCTTCTTACAGCAGCCATTTTGACATGTCTTGCAGTTTGAACACAGGTGTAATTAATACCCTACAGTAGTGGTTCTCAAACGTTTTCTACTAGTGTAAAATAATACTAACAAATACAATATGGTTCCTACATTTTTCGTAGGACCCCTAATTACCATAAATAATGTATGTGGGGTCCAATGGCAGTGTAAACATGAACATTAAAAGGTTGAAAGTACTCAAAATTAAGTGAGAAACATGGGCCTGTACTTCATGCAACTGTTGGCTAAGAAGCACAACGGCAGGGGAGAAATAAATTATAGTTCGCCTTTCTTTAAAAAAAAGAAAATTGTGATTTACGGCGTACACCCTGCGGTGCTCCAAGCTACCCCTAAGGGGTAACGCGTACCCCCATTGGAGAACCACTGGATTGGCTGTGACCCACTTAAGGCAGCCACACCCTGAAGCAGTTCATCCATTGCACCCCTGTTAAACCCGCTACGACCTGTCAAAATGTCCGCCGCATAAAGGGCCTGTTCCCCGTCTGGGATGACCAAAGTGCCCGTTATCTTACCTGGTGTCGGGCGGGACCAACAACCCCTCACTTGTTCCAGGAATCATCTTCCTGGAGTCTTAACCCAACTGATCAATATCCCCCTCCCGCTGTCCCACATGTCTTAATTCATCCATTCATTGATTCATTCGCTGCCATTCTGACGCTGAGGTCGCCTAAGCGGTGACCTTAAGAGTCCTGCGTGTGTTCACGCGTGTGTGTGTGTGTGTGTGCAACACCCTCACCCTCCCTCACCCCTCTCCTCCCTCCCCCCCCGTCCCCCAACCGGTGTCTTTTAGCACATGCATAGCCTGTGTTGTGTTGGACCTTTGACCTTTGAACCCCGCGGTGTGTGTGTGTGTGTGTGTGTGTGTGTGTACGTGCGCCTCAGTGACGCTCTTCTTCCCCGCCCACAGGAAAGAAGAGCGCTTGAAAGGAAGATCTCTGAGATGGAGGAGGAGCTGAAGGTAAGGTCCTCCTCTACAGACACACACACACACACACACACACACACACACACACACACACACACACACACACACACACACACACACACACACACACACACACACACACACACACACACACACACAGGCACGAGACACGCCCCCCCCAGAGACACGCCCCACAGAGGACCCCCCCCCCCTCCAGACACAGTGTTTAAAAAAAGTCTGGACTTGGATCCAGTCCTCAACCTGTTGATAATGACCTTGTAGAAGCCTCATTTGATAACTAACAGCGCCCCCTTGGGGTGACACTGGGAACACATTCCCTCTTCTAGTTAGTGTCCCACGCTGTGATCCAGCAAAATACATTACAGGGTCAGTTGTTTTCCCACGCGTTTCTTCGGTGACGACTTTTCAATGTCGATGTGAGCTAGGTGTACGCAAAGGCGGGGGGCAGTAACACCACCCAAACATTATGAACTTACCCCTAAGCTTCAGGGGGAGGGCACTGGGGGAAATGTGTCCCATCATTTCAGATCGACGCGTCAAGTGACCAATAACCACTAAGTCTCATCGAGCCATGTTGTGTGTGTCTCCTAGGCCAGTCGTCAACCTCCATCTCTGTTATCTTAGAGCTCCCCCGTGCATTGCTAGTCGTTACTCGCTGTCTAAACTTTGTCCCCATTTTCTAAACTCTTTGTCCTCTTTTGTGCCCGTGTTCCTCTCCTTGTTCCCTCTTATTATTTTACATCGTCTCTGTATTGTACCCCCCCCCCCCCCTCCTTTTAACCCACTTCCACATTCCTCTGTTTCCCTCTTCGGCCGTTTTGACCCTCTTCTCTCTCCTTCCACCATCCTTTCATTTCCTCTCTCCCGTTCTCCTGCTCCGCTGTGTCCCATGGTCCCTCGCCACCCCCCCCCCTCTCCCTGTCTCCCCTCCCTCCCCCTGTCTCCCCTCCCTCCCCCTGTCTCCCCTCCCTCCCCCTGTCTCCCCTCCCTCCCCCTGTCTCCCCTCCCTCCCCCTGTCTCCCCTCCCTCCCCCTGTCTCCCCTCCCTCCCCCTGTTTCTCCCCCCTCTCCCCATGTCTCCTCCCCCCCTGTGTCTCGTCCCTCCCCCTGTCTCCCCCCTCTCCCCCTCCCTCCCCTCTCCCCCTGTCTCCCCCCTCTCCCCCTCCCTCCCCTCTCCCCCTGTGTCTCCTCCCTCCCCTCTCCCCCTGTGTCTCCTCCCTCCCCTCTCCCCCGTGTCTCCTCCCTCCCCTCTCCCCCGTGTCTCCTCCCTCCCCTCTCCCCCTTGTCTCCCCCCCGTCTCCCCCCTCCCCTCTCCCCCCCTTGTCTCCTCCCTCCCCTCTCCCCCTTGTCTCCTCCCTCCCCTCTCCCCCTTGTCTCCTCCCTCCCCTCTCCCCCTTGTCTCCTCCCTCCCCTCTGCCCCTGTGTCTCCCCCCTTGTCTCCTCCCTCCCCTCCCCCCCTTGTCTCCTCCCTCCCCTCTCCCCCTTGTCTCCCCCCTCCCTCCCCCCCTTGTCTCCTCCCTCCCCTCTCCCCCTTGTCTCCCCACTCCCTCCCCCCCTTGTCTCCTCCCTCCCCTCTGCCCCTGTGTCTCCCCCCTTGTCTCCTCCCTCCCCTCCCCCCCCTTGTCTCCTCCCTCCCCTCTCCCCCTTGTCTCCCCCCTCCCTCCCCCCCCTTGTCTCCCCCCTCCCTCCCCCCCTTGTCTCCTCCCTCCCCTCTCCCCCTTGTCTCCTCCCTCCCCTCTCCCCCTTGTCTCCTCCCTCCCCTCTCCCCCTTGTCTCCTCCCTCCCCTCTCCCCCTTGTCTCCCCCCTCCCTCCCCCCCCTTGTCTCCTCCCTCCCCTCTCCCCCTTGTCTCCTCCCTCCCCTCTCCCCCTTGTCTCCTCCCTCCCCTCTCCCCCTTGTCTCCTCCCTCCCCTCTCCCCCTTGTCTCCTCCCTCCCCTCTCCACCTTGTCTCCCCCCTCCCTCCCCCCCCTTGTCTCCTCCCTCCCCTCTCCCCCTTGTCTCCCCCCTCCCTCCCCCCCCTTGTCTCCTCCCTCCCCTCTCCCCCTTGTCTCCCCCCTCCCTCCCCCCCCTTGTCTCCTCCCTCCCCTCTCCCCCTTTTCCCCCCCCTCCCTCCCCCCCCTTGTCTCCTCCCTCCCTCCCCCCCCTTGTCCCCCCCCTCCCTCCCCCCCCTTATCTCCCCCCCCTCCCCCGCCCCCTGCAGAGCCTGCCCCAGGTAAAGCAGGTGCAGGCCCTGCGGCAGGTGAAGGAGCGCTTGCAGACGGAGAACCGGGCGCTGGGCCGCGTGGTGGCCAAGCTCTCGCAGTCCCGCAACCTCCGGCCCGCCTCCGCGTCCTCCTCCTCCTCCATCGACCTCTAAACCCAAAACAAACCACCTCCGTCACCACCTCCTCCTCCTCCTCCTCCTCTTCCTCTTTTCTTCCTTCCTCCCCCCTCCGTTCACACTCCTCCACAATCCATCCCCAACTTTTTTCTGTGCCTTCCATTCGCGCTCCGCCACGTCCCCGTAGCAAGGCAGGTGCCCCAGCCGTCCACACAGTGTGTGTGTGTGTGTGTTTGTGCGTCTGTGTGTGTGTGTGTGTGTTTGCGTGTGAACTCGTTTCTCCTTTTCCCTGTGCTGCTCCAAACCTCCTGGTTTGGAGGTTTTGTCGAGGGGGATGCGTTTGTTTTGTTCCTCCGAGAGGCGTGGAGTTGAATGGGTCGCTGTCCTCTTACAGCACATCACTAAGGGAAAGGGGGGGGGGTGACACAATTTGATCTGAGCATGGTTTAAGACTTCAACTGTCACTCATCAGTAACCCCTTATCCGTGAGCCCCCCGTTTCACCCGACTGTACTGTACTGCAAAGGGACGCGACCCCACCCCCCTCGTTCCCTCTAAACGCACCCTGACCCCCTGGTTCCGGACCCGTCCGTCCGAGGGTGCGAGTGTTGCGTTCTGTTCGCGGCCTTGGCTTCCGCTGCATGACTGCGGCCTGTTAGGTAGTCTGTGGATACCTTTTCTAGGGGATGGGCATTGTTATGAAATTGGATTGGTAACGACATTATCTCTGCGGTGGACTGGTCAAAAGTTGTCAAATTTGGGAAATATACTGTATACATATCCCCGGTAAGCAGGTCCCCAAACATGTTTCAGAAGGGGGCGCTATAACTTCCGGTTTCAGTTAAAGGCTCGGCATGTGCGCCCCGATAATTGAACAATTCTGAAACTTTGTTGTACATGCTGAAACCTTTGCAATTGGGACCTATAATGTCAGTCAGGATCGATTTTGCTGTACAGGGAAAATTCCGAAAGATAATCGTGTTTTGCCGTAGTGTGTGTATAAAAACAGGTTGATTCGACTATCGTGCGAGTGTATCCCCGCTGTTCCAATTGACTCGATACACACCCCAGGGTTGCCGTTGCGTTTTGCGGTTTCACCGAAGCACCTTCCAGGCGTAGCTCCGAACAATCAGTGCCTGCGCCCGTCGTGGATTTGACGGAACGTCGTACGTTCTATGTCCTCAAACCGCCCGTCCATAACCTCGTGATCTGCTGGGAGACTCAAAGTTCCGCTCTCGCTCTCCCCAAAACCGCGGCGTTCGGTTTGGGTGGGCAGAAAACGAGATGCTTGTTTGTGCTGTGGGTTTGAATCCCGGTTGGCTGCCTTGCCCGTTGGCAGCGGTGGCCCGGCAGCCATACTGGTTTTGCATGGCTCTGCTCTCTCCCTCGCCTCCCCAGAGGTTCGGGGCTCCAGTTTGTGTTTGGTTCCACCCCCTCTCTCCTCTGTCTCGGCACGCAGAGGAAAGCCAAAACCATTCGTACAAATGAAGGTCTAAAGTCCTTCCAGGAGGCTTTGTGATTGGTCCAAGTTGGCTGCCTACGCTGCAATTAACCGTTTGCCACCCGGGACCGTCGGGTTAACAACCAGGGGTGTGTGTGTGTGTGTGTCCGCACTTTGTCTAACCTCCTTCTCCCTCCCTCGCTCTCGCCCTCCCTCCCTCCTTCTCTCTGTCTTTCAGACGCTACCGGACTTGAAAGCCGACAACCAGAGACTCAAAGACGAGAACGGAGCTCTCATCAGAGTCATCAGCAAGCTCTCCAAGTAGACACCTCCCCCTCCCCCCCCCCCCCAAAGCCCCCCGCCAGTCCTCTGCGCCCCCCCGGTCACCGCATCCCCCCGCTTTGCCCATCACAACGCCCCCCCCCCCCCCCAAACCCCTCCATGGCAGTGGCCGATGGAACGCACATACTAGATATTAATTGCAACAGACATCAGAAATGAGAGAGATCCTTTTCTCTCGCCCCCCGCACCCTTTCTTTACCTCCTATTGGTCCCTCCATCCCCCCCCCACACACACACACACACACACACACACACACACACACACACACACACACACACACACACCTCCACCCAGATATCTTATCACCCGGATGGAACCACTGAGTTTACAGAGGGCAGGGGCAGCATGGGACGTAGAACCACACAGAGGGTGGGGGGCGCCTGAGAGTTGTTATTTAACCAATAAGCCTTAGTTGTACATAAGGAAAAAAATGTAAGAAAAAACACTTGTATCCATCTTTCTTTTGACTTTCCACCTCCCTCCCTCGACCTCAGAGACACCTTGTTTTACCTTCCCCATCTGATGAGAGGTGAGAAATTGTCCCCCCCCACCCAACCCATTTTCTTTCGATTTTCTCGTTGAAAGTCTGTCATGAATTCCCCGTCCCCTTACACACACACACACACACACACACACACACACACACACACACACACACGTTAGTATTGTCTCCCTCTGTACACACACATACCTTTGTGAGACTTGTCTCCCCCCTTACACAAGCATACACACACACACCTCTGTTAGTCTTGTCTCGCCCCTTACACACACACACACCTGTGAGCCCTGTCTCCCCCTTTCATGCCCCACCCAGATGGGGCTCATGCACCCCACCGCCCCCAAACTCTCCCCCCTTCCAAACGTTTTTTGTCTTTTTTTCTTCCCGACGGGAGACAAAAAAGCGAGAGATAAAAACGAATCTTGCTTTTTCCGAAACAAGACAGAGTTTAAGCTTTCACTTTATGTGCAATATGCATTTTTATTTCTACTTTTTAAACGCTTTAAAGACGAGTCCATTGCCGGTAGGATATTGTTTCCACTCTTCTGCTGTGTCCGAAGCCCCCTTTAGCCCCGCCCACTTTGTTATTTAGCCCCGCCCCCCTTTGTTCTTTAGTCGGTAGTGAGGTCGGTTTCTGTAATGTATCGTTTGAATCAGCACATGGCATGCACTCGTCTGTTACTATTAAACATATACCAATCCCAGAGGACAAAAAAAGGTGTGTTTTTAACTTTGTTTTTCGTCTGAGGACATCGGACGATCGACAGGGCGGCCGCTCTGTTACAGGGGACTGCCCGCCGCCCCCCCGGGGGGTATTTTTTGCTTCCTTTACTCGGTTTAAATAGAAAGTGTTTTAAAAAAATAATAATATAATTGCTTCACAACATTTCACACATTGTATCCTTGGAAGAGTGCTGTTCAGTTGTTGTTTTTTTCTAAGCTGTAGTATTATAGCGAAAAGGTGTTGTCACTAAAAGAAACTTTAAAATATCTTGGCTATGGCTAACCCGGTCCTTTTTAACAACGATGTCTACATGCACTGTCGATACTGTCATACCTTGCCACCATCAAGTCGCCCTGTGCTTCTGAAAACACATATGCATTTCAGTGGCCTTTTTAAGATTTTTTTTTTTTTTTTAAGATTCTTTTAAAGAATTTTTTTAGCAGAGAAATGTCCGGCAGAATGTTGACTATCTATCCCTTGGTTTTGATTTTATTTGTTGAGCTTTTTCTCCCCATGTTTTTGCTTCCCCCTCCCCCGCGCCATCTTGTAAAATAAGTGTGTGGCTTCATACATGCAAGCTGTGCTGTGACAACAACCACTGAAGAGTTCATTAAAAATAAACTTGTACATTGTAAAGTTCCATTGCTTCTTTTTTGTAATTATAGAACTTTATACAACAGTTAGTTCCGACCAAGTAATTTGATTGGACAAGAGGCTTTCCATGAGTGCTGATATAGAGTATAACAGCACTGGGACTTTTAACTATACATGTATCCCTCCGCTTTACGGGTGTTCTCATAACCGTTAATGTTAACTGTCTTTATGTAGCTTAGATTGCAGCTAACTTTGCAGAGAAAAGATGAACAGGCATAACATTTGAGTGAAATAACCAATGGTCGTCAGAGGACCAAGGTAACGTAACGTGTAGACCTATACAAAGTAGCAAGATAGTTTGTTTGTGTTTCTTAGCAACAGTTCAGTCCCAGTCCAGTTGCGGGTCTATTTGTGTTGGCGGAGCCAAATAAATCATTAAATAAACAAACGGATCATAATATGGTGTGGCTTATTACTGTTAACTAATAAATGGTGCTTTTAGAACTTTTATAAGAGCAATATCACACTCGAGGTTGTGCTGTTGTACTGAATATCAGCACGGCTGTGATTAACTTCGGCAGCCATGCTGATACTCAGTACAACAGCCGCTGACACCCACAAGCAGGGGTGATGGATGTGAACTGTAATAACAATTTGGGGTATATTCAATTTCCTTTGGGTTATTTTCACTCAAAAAGTACCATATTTTCCCCTTTTTTTAGTTACTGAAACACATTGGTTTTCAAAGTAAACTATACATGGTAAATATGGAAAATGGTTACCAAAAATGTGAAGACAAAGTAAAATGCAAACTTCAAAACAAATATTGTTTTATTGTTGTTTTATTGTTGTTTTATACATACAAATTGAATGTATGTACAAATTAGCGTGTGCTTAATTGGAAAAGTTGGATTGAACCCTTCAAACCCCCCCTGACTTTTACCTGCTACAAAACGTAGTAGCCTAAATGTTAGTTTATTTTTCAACATTTTTACGATACCATCCGGCCAGCAGATGGCGCTAGAGGCCGGACAAGTACTGTAGTGCTTCACGAAGTAATGTACATTCAAGTGGAGAGGAGGGACGTGCGTTGACTGTATTGTTGTGAGCTGCATTAAAGCTTGACCGGTTGCTACTACAAGCCTCCTTATTTCAGAACACAAAACAAACATCAGCTAATTGGTTTGTCTGTAGTGATCTATCAGTGGCTAGTGGCTATCAACGTGAAAGGTCACTTTGATAGCCTATTACGGCACCTACCGGCAGCGCAGGTAGACGAGGCTACCAACTTACATTTACATTTACATTTAGGGCATTTAGCAGACGCTTTTATCCAAAGCGACTTGCAATAAGTGCATTTGTTACAATAAGTACATTTGTCATAAGAAGTGAAACAATATATCGCTGTCGGTACAGTAAAGATGTTCATAGAACCAAGTGCAAGTATTACAATCGCTAGGCTAACCCATTCCCCGTGTAAAGCAATGATAGGAGCTACTGTAGATGCTATCATTGCTTTACACGGGGAATTAAGTACCTTGAATAAGTACAATGTACAAGTGCCAGGACGTACAGCATTCAATGGTGGCTGTGCATTGGTTTCTATGCAGAGTCGAAGTGAACTCGGCTCTGAACTTTACTCATATATTATTACTTTCAGATTTTTTTTATTCTCGAATAATTCATTCACACATTCATTTTTAAATGTTCATGTGTAATTTCACGAAGCATTGATCATTTCAATGGCCCCTTAAAAGGGCACTTTGGACATTCAGAGGCAAAGGGGCAGGTGCTCAGGCACCCATAGTTGTTTTTGTCATTCACTATTCAGAAGTTAAAACCAATAGAAATGTTAATACAATTATTATTTATACAAATTAATCCTCTAAAAATGTTCTACATAACTGCAACAGTTAATAATAGAACATTGCATTGAACATATAAAAAAATCTAGAGAAAATAGACAAAAGTGTAATCTAACCCTTTATAAAGGGTTGTATTCAACAACTGGGGTTAGATTCTTGAAAAACGTATCCTCGTTAAATGACAGCAGTATGACATAAATGCAGTTCTTTCAGATCTCACACAGTAGAGATTCTAATCCAGGAAACATTAGTTGTTTTGGTGGTTTGTATGTTGCATTATCAAACAAAGATCCTAGTCTGTTTGATTGACAGGTGAGATGATCAGGGGGGGAGAGTTGTTACCCCCACAACCATGGTACAATGTGCAGAGGAATGGATAGAGGGGCTCAGTAAAGGTGCAGCCAGTAGCAGAGTAGAGATGAACCCTGGCTTCCACATCATAGAAGGAGACCAGACCCTCATCATAATCCACAAACACCCCCACCTTCTGGAGCTCAGCTCTCAGAGGGTGATGGACAGAAGGGTTATCTTTAAATACCAACCCATTCTTGTAGTAGTCCAGAATCCAGTAACCAGTCTTGGGGGTCCACTTGGTCTGACCTTTTCTGTCTATGGACTCTCTGGCCACTCCTAACCACCATCCAGTCTTGTCTTTAACCTGGACCTCAAAGTAAAATCGACCTGACGAGAAGCTCTGCCTACAAAGTACAAATATATTCCTTGTAAATCTTTTAGGGTTGTCTGGGAGTTTCTTCCACACACCTCCATCATGTACTTGTTTCCCATCCTCAGACAGGATGAGCCTGGGATGAGCTGTATCAGGATCCAGAGTCACGTCTACTTCATACTGTTGGACCCTCTTCAGTTCAGCATCATCACGCAGCTTCTTCATCTCCATGTCCAGTGTCTCCTCCAGCTGATCCAGGGATCTCCTCAAGGTCCTTGCGTATGACGGAGGACGGACCTCCACCGTCGTCCAGTCCCTGGTGGGTGGAGGATCCTTCAGGGATCTGAAGGTCTGGAGGAAGTGGAGGTGGTCTTTAGTGTGTGAGAGCTGCTTCACCTCTGAGCTTCTATTGGTCAGATCTTCTATTTCCTGCTCCAGCTCTTTGATGAGGTCTTCAGCTTGTTTCTCTCTGGATTTCAGTTTCTCTTTCACCGTTTGGTTGAATTCATCCCGACACTTTTCAACACAGCCTTTCAGAGCAGTGAAGACCTGCCCACCATCGGCTACCTCTCTGTCTGCGTCTTTCTTGCTCATTTCTACTGTGTCTCTGATCTCCTTAATCTTTTGTTTTCTCTCCTGGATCATCTGTGGAACTTCAGCCTCCATCTTCCCCAGCTGGGCTGTCTTCACTTCATATTCCTCCTTTAGAGGTACAACAGGATGGGACTTGTGGTCTGCCTCTGTGCAGGACGGACACACACACACTTGTTCGGTCTGGCAGAAGAGCTCCAGAAGTCGGTCGTGTTCCTTACACATCCTGTCTTCCAGACGGTCCATAGGCTCGACCAGCCGATGTTTCTTCAGGCCTGCGACTCTCTCATGTGGCTCCAGGTGGGTTTGGCAGTAAGAGGTAAAACACATTAGGCAGGACTTCATGGCCTTCAGCTGGGTCCCAGTACAGACGTCACAGGGAACTTCACCTGGTTCAACATAAGGCTGCTCTTTTACTCGGACAGACGTTCTAAACTGAGCAGCCAGCTCTGATAAGAGGATATTTACCTGTAGATCAGGTCTTGGTTTGAAAAGACCATGTGGACACAACTGCAGAAATTGTGTCCACATGCGGTGGTAACTGGATTGTTGAACACATCCAGACAGATGGAACATGAAAAGTTCTCTTCAGGCCAGGAAGTGTTAGCAGACGCCATTCCTAAACACAGACAACAAGGTTTATGTATTGAGCATTTATATATTTCTTATACCATAACGGGAAGAGAGGTTCTAACTTCTCTTGTGCTGTTTTACTCACCTTGTTGTGGTTTCTGTCCGTCCAAATATTTTTTCCAAAATGGGTTTTATTCTTTCCAGAAAGAGAGAACTGCTTCCACGTAAGTTGGTTTTGGTTTCTATGAACCTTAGGTTTCGTTTCCAGAACTGCACGTCCTCTCCTCCCCTAACACCTTGCCCTTCCCCTAACACGTGGCTCCGCCCCCAAGGACACAGTTCACTGACGTTTCAGCTTTCACACCCTGGATTTGGGCGCAGTCCTGTACTGTGTAGGCTACTTCAATGCGTTGATGTTTTATCATCTTTGTCGCGTTCACATATGTTTAAGCATGAAAAGGCACGACACAGAGACAGGGAAAAAAACAAGTGTTTGTGATTTAGTGGTGTCTAACTGACAGAGAGCTGGTCAAAAACATTTGACTTGATTTTGCCTGAGGCTAAATCAACCCTCTCCCTGTGTGCTCAGGTCATATGTGCTATCATAGTTAATATTTCATATTAAGTAAACACTTGTATTAATATAAGGCTTCTCTCCCAGATTCTAACCTCATAAAACCGCAGAGTAATGTGACTCGGGATAGGCAGTGGAAGCAGACCAACGAGTTTACCTTGAGTCAGAGACAACAAACTTGCAGACATGCGGCAGTTAATTCCACTGAATTAAAAATAGGTTTACCTAGAAAATTCAGAATGTACAAGATGGAAGACTTACTGTAGTGTTTATTATTGCATATGGTGGGGATCGCGAGGAGCACCGACATGTGAGGACGGGTTTCTTAGCGCTCTGCAAGCGGAGAACTTTATTTACCAATTAATTGATGATATAACCCCCCGTCCCCTCCCCCTGATACAAATATTCCTTCAATAGTTATATTAAAGTCCTTAATAACTGTATGGAGAAATCGAAATGAATGATTTTAATGATAAGGTCATAGCCTAATATTAAGAGACAAATAAATGAAAAAGATTAACTGTGATGATTTTCAAGAGTTTGAAATGTATTTTTTATTTGTTGCGGCGGTGGATCGACGTCCTGCCCTCATATGTAAGCTCTCCTTGTGTTTGACTTTTGTATGCAAACTGCCAGGAGCAGGGAGGGGTTAGACAGTGTTTAAGGATACATTTGGTAATTGAACAGGTAGGGGTTAGACAGTGTTTAAGGATACATTTGGTAATTGAACAGGTAGGGGTTAGACAGTGTTTAAGGATACATTTGGCAATTGAACAGGTAGGGGTTAGACAGTGTTTAAGAATACATTTGGTAATTGAATAGGTAGGGGTTAGACAGTGTTGAAGGATACATTTGGTAGTTGAACAGGTAGGGGTTAGACAGTGTTTAAGGATACATTTGGCAATTGAACAGGTAGGGGTTAGACAGTGTTTAAGTATATATGTGGTAATTGAACAGGTAGGGGTTAGACAGTGTTTAAGGATACATTTGGTAATTGAACAGGTAGGGGTTAGACAGTGTTTAAGGATACATTTGGTAATTGAACAGGTAGGGGTTAGACAGTGTTTAAGGATACATTTGGTAATTGAACAGGTAGGGGTTAGACAGTGTTTAAGGATACATTTGGCAATTGAACAGGTAGGGGTTAGACAGTGTTTAAGTATATATGTGGTAATTGAACAGGTAGGGGTTAGACAGTGTTTAAGGATATATGTGGTGATGGAACAGGTAGGGGTTAGACAGTGTTCAAGGATATATGTGGTAATTGAACAGGTAGGGGTTAACTAAGGGGGCATCTTGCTCTATAGGATGCTACAGAGGCTGCAGTCATTGTGGAACAAACCACGTTTCAACTGGGAGTTGAAATAGCTCACCACTACACACACAGAACCGCACGCGCGCGCACACCACACACGCACACCACACACACACACACACACACACACACACACACACAAGTTGTGCACGTATCATTGACTCTCTTTGCGCCTTTATTTCTAAAAGGCGACTTACGAGTCACGAAAACATTTGGCGACTTACTCAGACAATCAGGGAGAAGGTGAAACACATATAAACGTGCGATGGGGTTATTCATTCCCATGCTGCTGGCTGCTCAGAGGTATCGCGGTCCACGGCTCTCGTGCCAACAGCGTCGGGGTCTCTCCCTCTCCTCGCGCCGTCCAGCCAGTCAGTGGGCGTGGCTTATGGGGAGGAGGAGTCGGCACGAGCGGGAGCGTCAACGTCACCATAGTGATTCACTATGAACTCCCACAGAGGGAGTTCCGTTGTACAACATCTATTTTAGACTAAAAAAACTAAATGGGCTTTGACATGTGGACACACGTAGTGTGTAATGTACGACAATAATTAGCACAATCCTAGATGAGCTTGGGAGGAGAGCAGAGATAAGAGAGAGGAGAGGAGAAGATGGAGAGGAGGGAAGAGCTGACAAGACAAAGTCACAATACTCACACACGTGGGGGGAAGCTAATCAGCAGGGTTCCGTTTAAGAAAATAAACACCCACAACGCCATAATATACATATAATATAGCCTACGCCATAAAATAAACACCAACGACACCCAATAACTGACTCTTACAATTGACCCTCTAAGGGATAATACATTTGATAAACCAATATTAATGATATAATATACTCGATTTATATTTACGTATGTCTGTTTTCGAGTATATTTCAATAAATGAGATAATCTGAATATGAGTAGTTTTAGTTGCATATTCGAGATGTATATTGAAATATTTCAATAAAACTCTTAACTTGTAGACAGAATAAACTAATTGGAAGCTCACCTACCTAACTTTCGTTAATATGATACCATTTCGTTAATGGTGGTGCAGTGAGGTCCCCCCTTCACTGTAAAGCGTCTTTGAGTTTCTAGAAAAGCGCTATATAAATTCAATCCATTATTATTAGGGGTCCGAGCAAAACTGCCCAGACCCATAACCCCTAATAACGTTTTTTTTTCCCCCTTAAATTCTGTAAAAGTCACACTGCAGCCTGTACCGTAAGTCGAAAACTCTTGAAATTTTCAGGTATGGTTACCAATAACCCCCTCTACCCATAAACACAAATGTGTGGTACTGCACCCAAAGGTGGCGCTATTGTAAAAAATCATGAATTAGGCTTATTTCTCCTCACCAGATTGACCTGGACTCAACATTTTACAGAATATTAATCTCTAGAATCAGACGCTTTTATAAAACCCTGAACATGATAAAAAGATTCACAGGCTACAGAAATAATCAAAAATTCACCTAAATCGCCACATAAAATGTTTAGACAAAGCCTCACAAAAATCATCGAACAGAATTTGTTTTACTTAGTTCCATTTGAGAAATATTGGCCAATAAAGTTGGAGCAGTTAGCCCATTTTTCTTATTTGACCATATAAGACTATTATTAGGTGGATACCAATACCCCCAAATTGTGGTACTGCACCCAAAGGTGGCGCCGTTTTAAAAAAAATATGAACTAGCCTTATTTCTCCTTACGAGATTGACCTGTACTCAACAATTCTTTCATCATATTAATCTCTAAAATCAGATGGACCTTTTTCACCCTGGTCTTCTGCTCTGAAAATGTTTACTTTTCCCACAATTTCATAGAAAACCCAAACGTCCAGTCTCAACCCATTTTGCCTATACGACCATTTTGTTATTGTATAACTACCATAGAGCCAACATTAGGTGGATACCATTAGCAGTGCAGATTTTCAGATCTGTACTCTTTTAAGAAAGCCCTTAATTCTCTTGTGAAATGTGTGCTTGGAGTTTTCTTGATGTTGTGTGCTTATCAATCCACATTTCAGAATGTGAATGAGGCTTCATGCAGTTCAGCAATGTCAGTGGCTCAACGGGATAATGCCATGTACGAGTTCGAATCCTGATTAGAGAATTATGAACAAGCTGAACATGACATTATATCATTGCCACTCATTTAAGAAACACAACATTGAACAGCACCTGATATTCATCAGGCCATCAACATTCCGGCTCATAAGTTTCCAAGAATCTGACTGCCAAGACACAGTATGGCATATTTTTCCTTCATAATCAACTCTGTCATATTAATATTTCTTCCGTTAGTGTTCTTGTCTACAAATGTATAATTTCCCCAGAATTTCAAAGATTTTTCAGGTATATGCTTTGAAGAAAGCCCTTAATTAACTTGAGAAATGTGTGCTTTGAGTTTTCTGGATGTTGTCTGCTTATCAATAGACATTTTGACGATGTGGATGAGGCTGCAGTTCAGGTGGAACATCTTTCCTTAAATATGACAATTATATGTTATATTTATATATCTTCCATCAGTGTGTTCTTGACTTTTAATTTTGCTCGGACCCCGTTAATCACCGCTTGCGGTTATTATTATTATTATTATTATTATTATTATTATTATTATTATTATTATTATTATTAATACTATGTCCAGTCACTAGATGGCAGACTAGACTCTAAACATCACGCTTGCACACGTCGTTTTAAATCCTGTAAGCTGATGTATACTTTCTACCAGCAAATGTCAATATTTGCATGTAAGAAAAACGTCAATGCTCTGTTTGATATAAGTTATTAAAGGTTGAAGGTTAGAGAAGAAATGTGTTGTGTAAATCACTTAATCTGCTACTACTATCAACAAGCAGTAGTTGCATCCATTCTTCAATTTTTTTCTCCGATCATATTCCTCGAGAGTGAAGCTCAACATTTCACACTCAGTCGCCGATGTTGAATGTAGACAAATTAATTTCCCAAACTTTGAAGAAGTAGAAAACTGCTACAATTGCTCTTTAGATGCTAAATAAGCCGCAATTAAACCTTTTACGCCCCTTCGCCAGACTTCCAGTATGCAATTTGGCTGCGGTGGAGGAGGCATAAAAAATAATTGTCCTTATTTTCCTTTCAGAACTCTACGCCCTGTGACGCGGTGTTCGGTGTCTATTTAAAGCACCATTATCTCACCACCAGGTGTGATGTTGATTTGCGATAACAGGCCATTAAAAGTCTACCGGCCCGACCCACATGATCCCTCCAACCCCATGATGGAGAGATTAACCAGTTGGTACAGTCCACTATCTGCTGTTATAGGTTTATCTATACAGCATGCATGGGTAAAAAGCTCCCACACGTTACGTCACTATAGGGTAGATTGAATTATTAAGTTACGTGTATAGCCCTTAATCACAGGTACAGTCTAAAAGGGCTTAACAGGCCATATATGTATCCACCCCTCTGACCTATAGCCCCGCCAGAGGGCAAGAACAAACTCCCTTTAAATAGCAAGGAAGAAATCTTGAGAAGGAACGCAGAGTGGGGGATCCCTCCTTCCAGGGATGAACAGGAGTGCAAGGGGGGCCATAATTGATCATAATTTAATAGATTATACACTATTTTCCTTTCTCTCGCTCTCTCGCGCCGTCCACCCACTCCCACCCCCCTCATCCCGAAGGTTTGGGGTCTTCGGCCAGGACGAGCCTGGGGCGGTGGCGCTGATGTCTCGTCTCGTCTCTGGATCTCTGACAGACGGCCAGGTTAGATAAGAGATGGGCGTGTGAACACCGGGGACACCACGGGCCACATTCGTGCTCTGGCTGGAGGAGGCATGGGGGTGACCCATCCATGGTCAGAACCGCCCCCTAAAATGAAATACAAACGTTGCGAATGAATCGATCGTCCTGGCTACGACACTAGGACTTTGCATGTAGTTTTGGTTAAACTAACCACATATTTTTTCCCCCAATCCTAATAGGCCTACTTTAAATGTTATGACTGTCTTTGATAATATCAAATTGTCCACTTCCACCTCAGCAAAGTATTGTTATAGTATTGTTCACATATCATGTGAAACTCACATTGACAATGCATGATTGATAAGACATGTGCTACAAAACGACAGATGACCACATTAGTTGTATTATTAGGTTCCCCACTGTTCCTTACCTAGTTATTCGGAAGTCAAACCTAAAGATAACCGTCTTATTTTAAACTAAATCCATCTCAATCGTTGCTTTCCCTGGGTTCACCACTAGGTGGAGCTGTTGCTTTTGAATGAGGACAGCTCGTCCTAAACGCTTTTTGATGAACTAGCTGTGAGGACTGGTTGGAGGTTAAGCAGGTGGAGACAGAGGGGATGAGGTAAGAAGTGGAGAGAGGATTCGACTGAAACGGGTTGGGTCTCATGGGTCATTCAAGATCATTCCTCTTTTTACTATCATGGCCCATGAGTTTTAGGCGCCTGTCGTGTTTCTCTGGTTTACAATGACCGGAAGGAAAATGTATTTTCACAATGGCTGTAAAAAGCACTGTGAGGAATGTTTAGTGCTGATTTATTTCCATTTAGTACGGTATAAACATATCTATAAACATTGACCTGATAAACTAGAATATTGTCATCACTTTGATGGCCCTATTGCTGAACCCCTCATACGACTCAAATTGTTCATATGAGTTCTAATAGCGATTCACCCATACACCGAATCCTCATACTTAGTATTATCTCTTAGGTACGCACATAATCTCTAATATATTTGTTTTATATCCATTTTACAACAATAATCATCATATCAATAGTCCTTTTAAGAATCATAATCATTATCATTATAATAATCGCCATGCCCTCTTTTGGAATCTCATTTTAAATCCAACCGTTTATTTTTGTCATAGAAAACCACTTTAAATACACAAACGCTATTGCATGGCGGCCATTGTGTCCTACTCCTGTTTCCTCTCCTTGTGTCCTTCCGTCCTTGCTTCCTTCTTCCTCTCTGACCTCCTCAGGTTTCGATGAGCCGGACGTGGAGTTTCCGAAACCTACCTTCGTGAAGTACATCTCATCATGTTGGCTCCCAAAGATCAGAGTCTACTGTATGCTATTGATTACATGTGGGGCGGGAATGCTCCCATGAATGGCTCTAAGCCAGGATCACTGTGTTTTAAAACAATTCATATTGGCAATAGATATGTATAGATATTATAAATACTTTTACTGAATCCAGGAGAGACTGCTACAATGGTTTGAGAGAGAGAGACACTGGCTGGCTGTCTGGCGAGTGTCTATGTCTGCCTGCCTGTCTGTCTGTCCGTCTGTCTGTCTGGCTGGCTGGCTTGCTGGCTGGCTGTCTGGCTGGCTGGCTGGCTGGCTTGCTGGCTGGCTGGCTGGCTGGCTGTCTGGCTGGCTGGCTGGCTTGCTGTCTGGCTGGCTGGCTGGCTGCGAATGCACAGTGGAGGGTGTTGCTGCCAGCTCAGTGCCATGACATTGTCTGCTTTAGTAATCCCATCACATTCACATAAGGCTGCTGGATCCACAAGATCACGAACAACCTTGCTGAAATCCCTCTTCCAGGCTTAAAGTTATGCGGATTGAGTCGAAAACAGCGGCCTGGACCAATCAGAGGGTCCTATAAGGAACTACATGATCTATGTGACAGACATGAGAGACACATGGTTCATCCAATCACCTGCCAAGTATTTAACCTTTCCCCAAACTGTTTCAAAGGAGGCCTTCCCAGGTTGTTCTGTGTAACAAATCATCTGGCGCCTCAGGTTAATATTGACCGGCACAGGCGATTATTCCTCAAATGTCAGAGGCAAAACTTGAGATGGTATCAAAATCTAAAGGCTTGCAATTCTAATACCAGAAAAACAGTGGGCCGTCTTTTTTTAAAGTTAATCCACTAGCACAAGGATTACCAGAAGTAGAGAGGGGATGTCAGGTTACGTGCAGTCGTGTTGTCTCTCTGCTTTCAGAGTGGCTTGAGGTTTAAGGAGTAGCTAACTTATTCTGGTTTCTTTTAACACTGGCGATGGAGTATTTTTATTGTAGTATGACCTGCCTAGAGGCCTGGAAAAGGAGGCTTTGAATGTATGGTTAGAGGAGAGAAAAGGAGGGACTTCCTGTTTCAGGAACACAGGTTGAGTGGAGAGAGAGGGAGGGACTTCCGTTTCAGGAACCCATGTTTAGTGGTGAGAGAGGGAGGGTGTCAGGATGTTTAATTTGATTAATCTGATGACAATCCAGTTGTAATCTGTGTATTATCAGTGTCCAAATACCCCCAATTCTCAATACTAGTTCCCCAAATAGGGTGCTATACAGGTTTCATTATATATAGGGTTTAGGAAATTAGGCAACTAGTGAGTGAAATAAAACATAACGTTAGTCTTTCAATTTTCCTTCCTCCACACACAACAGTAAGCACCCCAACACATTTATTTTCTCCTCCGTTAACCTTTGTAATGTCAAGAGCTGTATGCTTGTTTGCTCAACCGTATAAACCCCTGCAGTGACCTTTTTACAACGCCGCAAGTCTAAAGGTGATTGAACATCGTTGACCCGCTGAAAGCAGCCTTGGAAAAGTCTCTGTACGATAGAGTTTCTGAGCTTTAGGGTGATAAGTGTGTTATCCCAGCAGGGCCTTTGATTCCTGAATGTAAGCACCCACCGGTGTGGTCTAAAGCTCTTAAGGGGAGAAGTGTGGGTTTGGCTAAGAGTGTTAGCCCTGATGGGTCCATGTGGAGGGAGTCAACGCTAATGCGAACAGGAATTGGATTCTGTTGGAGTTCCTGAGGGGACTTATGGGAGCCAGGCCTATGAGTTTCAGCTGTCAACACAGACCGACAAGAAGTGGTGTTTAGTGATGCGTGAAAAACGAATTTTATCCTTTGTGGCAGCGTTGTTTCAGGCTAGGTATGAATGTTTAACATGTGGTTTATTCAGAGACTCAAGGTAAACTAGCTTGCGTTCTGGAGCTGGTTCCTCGAACACGAGTAAGAATTCAGTTTATATTGGAAGTGGGCGGAATGGTAAATAAGCCACGCCTACAGGTTTTAATTTACCCAGGTAACCCTTCAGTCGGTCTTGACTTGGGTGAAAATGGCAAAGAGGCCATATTTGTAGTGTTTTGACTTATCTTCAAACTCAAACAACTTTATATGGTGTTGTGTTGACCAGTATGTGGAGAAGAAGCCATTCGTAACTGGTGTTGGCATTCCATAGTGGTCCAATGAGATACTGATGTTGGCTTGAAAACACGTGGTCAGAATAAAGCATAGACTTAAAATAATGTACATCACAGGCCTACCTGGAACTGGGAGCGGTTCAGAACAAGAGACAATAAAGTCGCAGGGTGAGTACTACTAAATAGCATCCAATTAGAAGCGAAAACGGTTGACTCATTAAGGCCTGTTCATTAATTAATTAATAAACAATACGGAACCAGGCAGAGAACAATACAACACCACACTTTGTTTTCCTTCACTGTATATGGGACTACAATGAGATAATAATAAATAATCAATAAAGATTAACATGAACTATTGTTTCAAATTCTTCTCACTCACAAGTCCAAACCCATGATGGCTTTGCAACGGATTAGCCACCTCGTGTGTCGCCATGAACGACACAGTTATGCAGCGGCACACATTCATGTCAGCATCCATCACAGCATGTGCACGCCACTCTTTCATCTCGCTGTGCTCTATTGTGTGTGTGAGAGAGTGACAAAAGAGCGATTGTGCACAACTAGACGCCCAATGGTGGCTCATGTCACGTTTAGCATATCGAGTATTTCAGCCGGAGAGACACACATAAGAGGTTAATCTGGGATGCTGCCGGGGCCCGTGGTGACGGAGTGAGTCATCCGTGTGTATATACGGCCCGGGAGGGAGTCGTCGTTTGCCGTGGGCCTGTGGGATCTGCGTAGGCGAAGACACGATCGTCAACAAACTTGTTTTCCGTAGGAATGTCGAATGCATACACAATAAATGACACTGGTCTTTTGGGAGATGAACCGAATCACACGCAAACGAGACGAGAGACAAGGGAGGGTTGTGTGTGTGTGTGTGTGTGTGTGTGTGTGTGTGTGTGTGTGTGTGTGTGTGTGTGTGTGTGTGTGTGTGTGTGTGTGTGTGCGTGTGTGTGTGTGTGTCTGTGTGTGCGTGTGCGTGTGTGTGTGTTGTGTATAAACACACAGTGGCTTCAAGCCACTATCATTTCAAAATCAAATGATTAAGGTCTACAAATACATTTGTGAACTTTACACATCCATTTAAAGTTCATGCACACAGATGTACAATTTAAAAACGAAAACATAAATCCACTTCACTTATTAAAAAAATGTTGTAAAGGCATAAAAAAATATATATATATTAAGACATTTTATTATTTATTAAGATGTATTATTAAAATCTACCACAACTGACTTTTTAGTAGCCATGCCCAACTTTTATCCCTCGTGTATTTCCGTGAGCACTCGGGTGCACTCGGGCCGGCCCGGCGTGGAGGAGCAGAGCTCCGCTGCTGCTCGTGCGCCAGACGGTCGCTCCTCATTACCGCGGAGCCTGACGACACCTGAGAGTCGGCGAGAGCACCGAGTACACAGGTGAGTTCACACTTTACACCTCCCTAAAGCACGTAGGCCTCGCCTCGTAAACGTTTATGTTGGCTTAGGTGTGCGTAAAAACTAAGTTAGCCTCCAAAATAAAAGTTAAGTCGGGCTGATCTGGAAGTTTCCTGCAACTTGTGGTGCGTATCCTGGCTGTGACGTAGCCTGGATAAATGCTGATCTTTCGTGATGACATCTGCTCGGTATCATAGACTGAATGACTGCATTTTATCTTATATGAAGTCTTATTTCTCTCTTTATAGAACCCGTATCGCCCCCCCTCCCCCCCCCCACTGTGAGGAATGAGGAACCATTAGAAGCTCTGGTCCGGCTGAGAGGAGCTTAAAGTTGATCGTGCACTTTCCCCAGGAGCGCGCCTCTCGTTCCCGTTCCCGACCCCCCAATCCACGCAGACGTGCTCTTGAATAACCATCCGCTCAGAGGCATCATGGCAACGGGCGGATTCAAACCCAACGCCCAGACGGACTTCCTGGAGGAATGGAAAGCCAAACGCGAGAAGATGCGTCTGAAGATGCTGGGGGACATCGCCGCGGCAACCGGCGCTAGCGCGGGTCACCCGGGTGCAGGTACCCCGGGCGCAGGTACCCCCGCGGCCCCACTCGGCACAAGCCACAGCAACAAAAGCACCCCAAACATGGAGCTCAATAACAATGGGAACGTGGAGCGCGGCGGGGGGTCCGCCGGGAACATCGCGTCCGCGGCTTTGTGCCAACCCATAGCGCGGTCCATGTCGTCCCCGGCCCTGAAGAAACCCGAGGCGGAACCCCATCCCGGGCCGGCCCCGCCGGGGGGTAACCTGAAGAAGCAGTCCCATCAGCCGGAGCAGAAGGCTCCTCCTCCTCCGTGCCCGTCGGTGGACTCGAGCCCCACGGCGGCGGAGGTGGAGGAGGTGGACGGGGACCCGTCCAGTCCGTCCCCCGGCAAGGGGAAGGACAAGAAGTGCGCGGGGCCCAGCGCCAGAAAAGGCAAGGGACAGATAGAGAAGAGAAAGCTGCGGGAGAAGCGGCGATCAACAGGCGTTGTCAGTATACCGTCCAACGAGGTGAGTCTTCCAACCCCACTTTGTTTGTTTGTTTGTGTGTTTGTTTGCCAGTGTGATGGTGGGCACACAAGTCATAGCTGTCAATTACCCACAGAACTACCTGAAGCACCTTGCAACTTAACAAACATAACAGAAATCGGTTTCTGTTCAAATCCTGTACACACAGGCACAGGCACACGCACAGTCCATATTTACCAACAGCACACACAAAAAAATTGTGTGCGATTGAAAGAAAATAGTTTTTTATAATGTCATGGGAAAATGCCTTTAGATAACACCCAGGCCAAAAGCCAAATCCAATGCATGAGCATGCAGGTATGAACAGGTGCTCACAAACACTTTGGACGAAGTCCCATAACTTAAGCGATAAAGGAAACCACCTCGGCCCTGCAGAGAGGTTGTGGTCAAACTCCACAACTCAGACTTTGACCGTGGTGTTGCTTGTTGCTGTACTTTGTGTTATTATGCACTCACCGGGCCGTAGCTAATGCTAGGGGTTTCCTACTTTGGGGTTGGGTGGAGGAGGAGGAGGAGGAGGAGGAGGAGGAGGAGGAGGTTGCGGCTGACTATGCCAATGGGCATCTATACGCTATAAGCTAGCAGGAACGGCTAACATTTGGACAAGTGAGTGTTTGTTTTGTGTGTGAGAGAGAGAGAGAGAGAGAGAGAGAGAGAGAGAGAGAGAGAGAGAGAGAGAGAGAGAGAGAGAGAGAGAGAGAGAGAGAGAGAGAGCTGGAAAGCCGTTTATCTTGCGGTTCAATCTATCCACTGCAGAACTCTATGGTTCTATCTGGAATGCTGCATGCGTTCCCAGAGCAGTCTGATTAACCAGGCCCTCACACAGACCGCTCTACAGTCGAGGGCTATTTCTATGTCAATCACAGTCTACGATCCTGTTCCCCCTAATGATCACATTTCACATCTCCCCTTTTAGTCCAACCTATCCTCAACGACGGATTCTCACTCACACTCGCAATCACAGAACCTCATTTCGACCTCATCCCAATTTCCTGAGCGGAGGGGGCTAACCATGGGGTGTTGGGTAACCCAACACCCAAACAGTTGACACAGCAGATCTCTTCTCGCCGGCCGCGCAAGCCCTTAATCCCAGTTCAATAGCGCGTGGAAGCAGCTGCTGTCTTTGTCTCCCTCCCAGGTGCCAAGTCCGGCCGCGGCCCCGCGTCGATCGCTGTATACGCGACCGGCGACGCGGGGAATCGAGATGTGAACGAGAGGCCTGCTAGGGGGGAAAGGAAACTCAGCTGTTTGTCGGTTTGGCTCGGACAGTGCAGTGCAGTGTATTGCGGTGTGGTTCTGCACAGGGGAAAACGGTATTGCCCGGCCGGTCTTTGTTGTCCTAGAAAGGGTTTTGGGGGGGGGGGGGGGGGGGGGGATGAGCAGAACAACACTGCAGGAAACAGATTTGTGAACGCTGCCTCGGTGTTAACGTGAGACCGGGCCGGTGGTTTAACCAAAGCAAGCGCTTGTGGCGGTTGGGGAGGAAAGGTCAAAGTTCACCGTCGACCACGGACAAGTGCGTCATACCGTGTGTCAGATGAACACAGGCGCATGGTTGGGTACCTGTGTTGGGGCATGAGGGTGGCCTTTGACCCTAACTGCCCCCCCCCCCCCCCCGTGTGTGTGTGTGTGTGTGTGTGTGTGTGTGTGTGTGTGTGTGTGTGTGAGCCTTATCACAGATAAACCCGTTACTTTTCACCGGGTCTGGACCTGATTACCTTCCAGATCGTGTGTGTGTGTGTGTAACCCTAGTGAGTTATGAGCTCCCGACCATGGAACGTGTACTCCGATGTGGGTGACTGGTTCAGTGGATCAAGGCCATGGCCACGGTGAACATGGAGGGGCCCCTTTACAGCGTGGCCCCTACTCCAGCGAGGCCCTCGTGCTGCTGTTTGACGGCACGGTATTGTACAACGCTCTGACACCCTGCACATAATGACGGCATTACCGGCGATCGGCCCGCTAAGGGACCACAGGGCAGTCCGTCCAGAGGGATTACCTCATCTCGCAGGGCACTGTTTGTTCAGCGTGGCGACTTTGTTTGCCGTTATGATCATGTGGTTCTGGGGCAGAGCGCAACGGCCAAGGTGTTGGCTTCTGTAGGCGAGCTGCTTGCTGTGTTTGTGTTGGGTGTTTCTCGCTAGTTTTTGCTCTGTTGCGTGTGGGTTGGACGTGCTGGCACTTATTACTTATTGTATGGTGTTTGTCCTTGCACTTACTGTACACACTTGTTGAATGGTGTACGTGCTGGCACTAAATGTGCGCACCTGTTGTATGTTGTCCGTCCTTGCACTTAATGTACGCACTTATTGTATGTTGTACGTCCTTGCCCTTAAAAATCGTATAGCCTCTTATCCTAGCTAGCTTTGTTGTATATGGGGAATGGGTCAACCTAGCGATTGTTAGTGCTCGGCACTTGGTTCTATGAACATCCTTACTGTACCGACAGCGATATATTGCTTCCCTTTCTTCTGACAAATGTAAGTCGCTTTGGGTCAAAGCTTCTGCTAAATGTCCTAAATGTTAATGAAATGTGTCACCGTTTTAATCCGCTCGCTGGTCAGACGTGTTGGTCCCCCGTTGAGATTTGAAAGTCGACGTGTAAAACCAAACAGGGTCGTATTTTTGAGTTGGCGGTTTTGTCGTAAGCTTTTAGCAACCATTTAGGGGCTAAATGACCGTCCTGTTTTTCATAGTGAACGGTAATCAGGCAACGAGAGGATTTCGCCAGAACGCTCTTGCCATGTTTTAATGGAAAGTACCGGCATGGGTGATCAAACTGTCTCTCCTCGCTTCACTAAAACATCCGTTAGCGACATAATTAGGGTAATTGACTTCCATGTACCATTTCAGCCGCAAACATGTAGCGTGCACCACAAATAAAAAAGTACTCAACATGGCACTTATGTCATTTGGAATCCATTAGCGCCTATAGTTCCATTGTTTTACATTTGTGGCAGGAACGCACAAACTAAAGGGGATTTGGTAAGAGGAATTTCAGGGACTGATGTTTTATGAGTATTTATGTCAGGAGTTTTCATGTATGTTAGTTAGTTATGGCACCCATTGCACTCCTGGTCTTCCCTGGAAGGTGAGATCCCCAACTCTGCCGTCCTTGTCAAGATTTCTAACTTGCTAATTAAGAGAGTTTTTCCCTCTGGGGGGCTAGGGTCAGGGGGGTGTCATACATATACGGCCTGTTAAGCCCTTTGAGACGGTACCTGTGATCAAGGGCTACACAAACAAGATTGAATCAAATATAATTTTCCCTGACTGAGGCGTTGTTGAATGCTGTGCCCTTACCTCTACAGCCAAGCTGACGTTCCATGTCAGAGGGGCAGGGCTTCAGATTCGTGTGACCCTGTCGTACTCATCCCATTAAAGGTCCACTTAAAGAGTTCCCAGACCACTTACCGCTGAGACAGTAGCCTCTGCAGTAGGGTCATTACTCTCCTCTCTTGTCCCTGTGGAGCTCAGCACATCTGCCGGAGCGTGGCCTGCAGCTGTGTGTTTGCGGTGCGAGGACTTTGAAGGCCACCGGAGGCCCTTACCGTCTTGGGTTTTCCCGATGTCTGGGTCTGGTTCTGGTCTGTGTTGTTGACAGACTGTCTGTGTATCTTCTGACGTTGATTACGGTTAAGTTCCTTCTTATGCTTCAGGGGAGACTTTGTTTTGAGTTCAACAATGTGCCTCGATAAAAGGTTCCTTCTTCCTGGACTGTATCAATCATGTCATGCATACAGTATTTACTGGATTGCCAATTTTGGGATGCATAACTTGGAGAACTTAATTGTAGATTGTTTCCAATGATGGAGTGTGTTAAAATTTAAGTGTTTAAAATGGTCAAATACAAGAGAGGTTAAATATTACGCATTGTCAGTAATTCTAATGCCAACCAGCTAAGAGTGAATGCTAAGAAGTGGAGAGTGAAGTGTCACTGCCTCCCCTAATTGTAATGCTAACCAGTTACGGGCTAACGGCTACATGTTGTTGTATGACATTCCACCAGGATGGAATGAAGAATGAAAAATCTACATTGTGTGGGAATAGAGTTTCACTCGCTGTTTTAACTCTTTCCCCAAACAAGGTCATGTAATCACGGCAACACAACACTGGGATTTTTATCAGCTGCTTAGGTAAGCGGGAAGTTATTTGGGCGTTTTGGGATGTTTTTTTCCTTTCCCCCTCAATCTTCAGTTGTTGGGTTGAACAACAGGAATGTTAAACTCCTTAATGGAACCAGGCCGGTCTGCCAGGTACCCGGGAGCGGTTCCCAGGAACGTTTTGCTTGCTTGAGCTATTGGAACGAACCCAAGATGGCCGACGAGGGTCACAGTCACTCAAAGGCATGGATCGGTGATGAAAACCAATCCTTGGACCGAGCCGTTCTGTGAAACTTGGTGGAAGTCCAGCATGGAAGGAGGGAGGGAGGGAGGGTGAGGGTGGGGGGGGGGGAAGGAAGAAGAAAGGAATGTGGAAGTGCTGGCCTCCATCCACCACATCGTTAACTGTTTGAGGGCCCCTTTATTGGGTCGCAGGGGTCTCTCAGCACCTCGTAAAAACCCACGTAATGGAGCGTGGCACGGGGATTCTGTGCAGTTACTCTCACCCTCGCCATATTACTCTGTCGACTTTGGTTCCAATGGAAACATTAAAAAGTCCCAGGCACCCCTACCACACTCACCGGCATCTCTACCAAAATCGTCACCGCCACCACCTGTGCTTCTCAAGAGGTGAGCGTCAGCGGAATGCCCTGTCGTCATGGCAACGCAGGCTCTCGGGTCCGAGTGATGTGATGGGACCCGGGGCAGACAGCTGTCCAGACGTACATCTGAGAATACGTATTTGAACTGATTTTTCAACCATATTTTACTTTTCTGTATTATTTGAGTTGGCATGGTTTGAAAGTTCGATCGAATATTTCTCCTCAAGTCGACCAGAACAAATACTAAATCTTTATTATGGTCTGTCCTCCGCTGCACTGAGTGTGGGGGGGGCTGTTATTTATACACACACACACACACACACACACACACACACACACACACACACACACACACACACACACACACACACACACACACACACACACACACACACACACACACACACACACACACACACAATCTCGATCCAGTCCAGTATCTAGGTCAAGGCACTGTCGCTGAGCATTCAGGAGAACCTGATGGTCTGTTAATCATTACCCCACACACACACACACACACATGGTACAACAATGCACAGTCATGCAAGACCTGTGTTGAACTGAGTGACGAGGCTTCTTGTGGTTGAGGGAGAGGAAATGTGCCTCTTAGATTTCTTGGTCCAAATAAAGGCGGCAGGTGATCAGTGTCCCTGTGCATTCTTTTGTTTTCTTACCTCAGTTTCAGTCCATAAATTGTGATAAATAATGAAAAAACGGTTGTTATCATTCGCCAGAGCCCAAAGTGATGTTGGAGGTTTTGCTCGATTTTGTTTTAACTGGCAGCCAAAGAGTCTTCACCATTTGTGGGATGATCTGTAAACTCGGTAGAACACACACACACACACACACACACACACACACACACACACACACACACACACACACACACACACACACACACACACACACACACACACACACACACACACACACCAGCCTGACCAAGATAGCTTTTCATACCGCCCGCGTGTTCGCCTGAGATGCCTGTAAGCCAAGCAGCAGTTTCGGTGCAGACCCTGGGGATTACCAGATGTTTCTGTGTAAACAAGTCTTTAAACTTCCCTCTTCCCGCCAGCAGATAAAATTCCTGTATTTTACTGCTGTTATATCCCTTATTAAGCCCCGTTACTTATCGGATGTGACACCAGTAACATAAGCCCTGGCTACCTTGCATAACTTTCATGAAAGATGGATTTGCTTATCAGTTAATATATGAGCTTATGTTACGTTGTTGTGGAAATAATAACGATTTCTGAATTGTTCTGATTGTAATTCATTTGTGGTTATATCCGGAGCGTTTTGCCGTATTTTAAAATGCACGTCCTTGTGGGGCAGGTAGTGTTGACTACTGGAAAGGCTGAGGACATTGGCGTTTGAAACCTCGTTCCTTTCAGCCGGGAGACGGAACACGTACTAATGTAAGATTGCAAAAAATACCAATCCTATGACAATTAATAACTGCTAGCTGTGTACAAGTGTAGCTTCTTCAGATACCGCAAGGCACCTCAGTCCCATGAGCGCCTGAGGAAAAACCCAGACAATCTGTCCAGCTTGTGTGTGTGTGTGTGTGTGTGTGTGTGTGTGTGTGTGTGTGTGTGTGTGTGTGTATCCCTCCCTCCCCAGCAGGGGAGAAGCAGGCGGATCACCAGAGAGTGTCTGATCCTGCTCCTCTCCCCCCCCCACTGTGTGTGTGTGATTCAGTTTGTTAGACATTCCTGTCTGTTTGGTGACGGCTGCTGGGAACGTGTGAGTCTGACCCTAATCAGTCGCTCTGCTTGATTAGAAATTCGTGAGCCTGTTAGTGTTCATTAAGGTAGAATAAAACAAATCACTCCACTCGTCCCCTCTCTCTCTCCCTCTCTCCATCTCTACATTTCCCCCTCCTCCCGTTCCCACTATCTCTATTTTTGCACTCCCGTCCCATGCTGAGACCACTCATTCATGCCCTGTTGCTTTCCATTCCCCGCTGGGTCCGTCTGATTACAATTAAGCAGGGGTTCGAATCGGTCGACGAGTTTTAGATAAATCGCTTGTTTTGAACGTAAAATATAACAAAGTACACACATTTCCTTGAGTCAAAGCTGTGTTTGTACACACTTTCTATAAAGCGCTTCACTGAATGAAAGGATTGGCATTCGACTGATATAGGCCCCGTCCCCACGGAAATTATTTTTTTATGAAAATGCAGAAGTCTTGTCAGTTTGGGTTGACCGTCCAGACAGATCCAGTATTTCCGTTGCCTGAAAACACACCTTTTTGAAACCTGGTCCCAGGGTGAAAAGGAGAAAAACGGTCTACCTGTAGGCATTCCTCAGCAGTTACACCGACCCCCACCTGCTCATCAATGACATGAATCTGAGTTCACAGTCACTTTGGGTCGTCAACATGGCTTTCTGTCACCAAAGCCTTGTCTACACAGTTAACTCAGTGAAGGACTTCTCCTGTGTCTACGAGAGATGACAGACAGATCCTGATCATGGCACAAAAAAGTACTGGGTTGTGTTATGGATGTTGCGGATAATATACCACAAACTTGTTTGGTATACTTGGTGTTGACTTATTTTCTCACTGTCTCAATGACTTGAGCAGCTTGTGTTACAGATAGAGAAATAAATTGACCGCCGGGTGAAACAAAGGATAACAAGTAACCGTTTAAAATGCAGCCTCAGTGGTGTTCTGGTATTCCAGGCGTATGTGTTTTATCATAGCTCGTCTGTGAGGAAGCAGGGACTGATGATAATGAACTCATCTGTATTCTCCCCCCAGCACAGCTTTAATATATTGGTTTATTGAAAGAAAAATGAAAGCTGGTGAAGAGATTAAATCTTCACCCTCCTTCGGTATCTTCCATATGGGGATATTTAGAGCGGACGCAGTACTTTCTTTTAGTGGATTGATGGAAAATGTATTTAATACTTATCTTATTTGGTGTAAATTGATGGTATTTATGCCAAGTTAAACACAGAGGATTCTCATGTTGTACCTACAGAGTGTTGTCGACCTAGTATCACTAATGGTACCGGGCATTGTGGGTGATATAAAATCGTAATCACAACATTTTGTTTCTTCGTCTCCCCCCAGTCCCCCGACATGGTTCGCTCCATTACCCCCGCGTCGGTCCAGACCACATTCCTTTGTGTGATCTTGACCAGTGCTTAATTGGTCGTTTGAGTCATCACTGTGTCATGTTCGGGCAGTGAGACGCCTCTGAATCCCTCGTTGTCTTTGTAAAACGGTCCACAAAACAAGAAAGCCGTCATTAGATCCGATCCTCTCGGCCCGGCATGACGTCGCTGTAGGACAACAGCAGCAACGTCAACAACAACGATGACAGCCTGATTGGACCGGTCCAATCCGTACCTCGAAGCCTGCGGACGAGTTTGCGAGGTTGTAGCACAGCGAGCGCAGTCTGTACTAAGAGCTTTTTACATGCCACCTGTTGTTTGTTGGTGTTGTTAAAGGAGGGTTTATTTGGGCTAATAAGCACCAAGTCTGCCCTCCTGAGCTTCAAACGGCTCTCTTGAATCGTGTGCTCGTTGCTTGGTGTTTGGTTTAATGTGGCGATATCTTTGGGATCCATCTCCGTCCGTTCCCACTCCAGAGATGACTCCTAATGATTAACTTGTCTGTGTTTCTCTCCCGGCTCCTCGGCTGCATTATTGGGTTAATGACCGTCATCTCTTCAGCGTCTGCTTCGTGCGTACAGTAGGGCACTCTCGACGAATCAATAGGCTGCTCAGAGGAAAACGACCCCAGAAATAGTTGGAAGGGTATGACACCCTATTTCTAACCACGGGGAGGAAAGGCTGCTCTTATTTTAAATCGCGAAGGGGAAATGACATGCTTTCATGCCGGGAACTGAAACACACAGAACAGATAAATGGTAAATGGACTGCATTTATATAGCGCTTTGCTAACCAGTGGCCACTCAAAGCGCTGTGCAATGTCGCCCAACATTTACCCATTCATGCACACATTCACACACCGACGGCGGTGTCAACCGTACAAGGCGACAGCCGGCTCATCGGGTGCAGTTAGGGTGAGCTGTCCTCTTGGATGTCTTCCTCGGGGACACCTCGACACTCTGTAGGAGGAGCCGGGGATAGGACTAGCAACCTTCAGGTCACCAGGGCAACCTGCTCTACTACCTGAGCCACATGCCGCAGTAAAACAGACTTAAACCAGACAACAGACTTATTACAGACCAAAACGCTGCACCAGCAGGGGTACTCTGCTTTGAAGGGCCGCAGGGGGAAAACAACCGACTTCTATCCCGGCAGTTGGAATGGAGCTCAGACTGGATTGATGCTCGGCGACATGTGCTCCCCTCCACGGTGGGGGGGGGTGTTCCTCCGCGCCCGCCTCTAATTTGGCGTCGGCCACGCCATAAACTGCCGGTGACCTAATCAAAGTGACAGACTAGCGCCGTGGGCCCCCAGGAGACGGCCCCCGATGGTTTTGTAAAACGCTCCCGTCGTCCGCGTGCATACTAATGCGTGTTATCTGCACAGAGGTGGCTGCTGCTGTTTCTCTTTCTCAAACTCTCTCTCTCATTCTGGTCGGTTTTCCTCCCTCAGGTCAAGTCAGATCGGTGGTGTTTTATTATTTTTTTTTTTCGGTTTGTTTGCCCTATCAGAAGAGCCTCGGGCGAGTGTCAGACATCACAAACCGCTTCAAAGAGAGCAGAACAAACGTATGCACTGCAAAATCAGAAAGCAGCAGAAAATAATGCGGAGACACGTCCCTGACTGCTGTGCCCCAGATAATAAAAAAAGATAGTTTTTGTGTTTTTCTTTTCTTCTATTGTACACGTTCTGCCTCGGTGTGGCTCATAAACCCTCCCCTGAGGCACACCTGTGTGGCCATGTCTCTCTACCTCTGGGTCGGGAACCCATTTGGTGTAGCCTTGAGTGTAGATGGGGTCATGTCGGATGTTTGACTTGAGTGACTCGCGCTATAGAAATACGATGGTGCCTTTTTCGACAGGGCTGTAGGTATTGTTGGAGTATGACTGGGGAAAAGGCCAGGGGGTGTTTATATTGAAGTAGTTGTGGTTGTTTTTTCCCATTAGTTATGTGTTGTAAGACTATATTTGAGTCTTTCATTTCATAAATAATATCAAACATGCATCAGAATAGAGATGGGCGATATGGCCTAAAATCCATATTGCGATATATATTGCAGCCTCTTGCGATAACGATATATATCACGATATCAAATCATAAAATAACCGTTTCAGAACAGGTTACATAGACCCTAAGGAAAGCCAAACTGCTAAATGTATTTAAAAAAAGAGAAATATAGTATCAAATATAGTATCATCAAGGTCATTTCGAGAACATTTATTGTGAAACACTGTAATCATACAACATAATGTTGTAGATAAATAAAATTAGTATTGGGTTTCTCTGCTTTAGTGCAAACCATTCTAAAAGGCACTACACTTAGTTTAAGTCCTTGGTTCTTAAATGCCACCCAAGATGCAGAGAACAGGAAAAACGGGTGTCTTTCTAGAAAAGGAACAGACACTGTACTGACAATTAGGGATGGGCATGATTCATTGATGATCGATCATTGATTGTTAAGATTTTTGTCGATTACGTGATATTTTTAACCATCAAAAGGAGGTTGACCCAGCCGGAGAGGTGGTCTCGGAGACGTTGCTCAACATGGAGCAAAGAGGAGACGGAACGTCTTTTGGATATTTGGGTCCGATATCCAAAAGACATTCCGACAGTCCGACAAAAGCAAGTAAAAAGTATGCTGGAAAACATAACTTACAAATGCCGATGCATTTAACACATTCCGAGTCAGGATGAGGGAGAAGGAGTTGGACCAGTCCGCAGATCAATGTATATCACGCTGGATATCCATGATTGTTTACTTTCACTGGAGCTTCCCCCCCCCCCCCCCCTTTTTCTTTAACGCTTTACAACGCCCCAGACCTTTTTGTCCAATGATTTAACCCATTCAGACCGGATCACGCATCTGTGCGTGTTTCCCTTTAAGACCGGATTGCGCATCAATGCGTGTTTACCAACCCATTTGTACCGGCTGCGCGGAGCAACATTGTATCTACTAGATACAATGTTGCGCCGCACAGCAGCCGGTACAAATGGGTTGACGTTCTTTGCACACATGCAGGTTTGTTGACGAATTCTGGCACTGTTGCGAAAATTGCAATGTGAAAAGGAATTGCACCAAACCAAAAATTAAGCATTGTATTTTGCGTCATCAACATGCATTATCGCGATAGAGCGATATAATTAAAATCTCTATCGTATTCCATTTTTTAATCGTTTATATCGTATATCGTTTATATCGCGCATTACTACATCAGAAGTCACCAAAGCCCAAATTGAGAACACTTTTGTTGGATTATCTGACCAGCTCTGACCCCACCCTCAAAAAAAAGGTTTAACTAATAATGATCTTTGTCTAATAATGAATGATCACCAACTAATAATGAAAATTGTCACCATTTGTGAAGCTATTGGCATCACATGTTTGTTGTTTAAACTTGATAAAGGCCAAATTAATTACAAATTGTAATAAGTACATTGTTCAAGGCAATCGATTTCTCAATTGAGTAATAATTCCACCACTAGGATAAACCCTGCTCAACAAACTTGCCTCTACTCTCCATCTCTCTAGTACTTTGGGATTCAGTATTTTGTCCATCCTGTTCATTTTATTTCTTTGTCCCTCTCCCTCTCTGCCTTTGATATCTTCTGGTATTTGCCCTTCGGACACACATGATCTATTTAGCTCTGCTCGGAATGCAGGCCTATGTTTTTTTTTCCCCCCCCCCCATCTTTTATTTTTGATATAGTTTTGTTTTTTTACTCTTTAAATAAGACAAGTCCCATTCGCGGCCGTGTCCTCAAGCGGCTCATTTGCATCCAGCCCGTGGAACGTACAAGTCCCGGACACATGGTTTGAGTTTTTAAACTGGCGCTAGGATTAGAAGTTTTTTTTCCACCTTGCTACTATTGTCTCTCTCTCTCTCTCTCTGGCTGTCTCTCTCTTCGTCACTCAGTCCCACCAACTGTCTCTCTCTCCTGTATCTGTTTCTTTGAGGGTTTCTCTCGCTCTTCTCCTGTGCTCTGTCACTTTCTCAGTCTCTGGTGCTTTCAGGCCATCACTCGCACTCTGTCTGTCAGGCTTCATCTCTCAGTCCCTCGCTCTCTCTCTGATTCAATATCTCTCCCTGTTTCCCTTTCACTGTCCCATCTGTACAGATAGACAGACGGTCTTGAATTCAGTCTGGATCTCTCTCTCTCTCTCTCTCGCTTTCAGTCCCCCTTTCCCTCTCTGCCTTTTCTCCTCTCTTGCCAAGTCAGAAGATCAGATCAAGCAGTGTTTGGCTTTGAGTCTAACTGAGTAGGGGAACCAAATGGGCTGAAAAGGACAGAATATGGAGGGGGATGTGATGCAATCCAAACCTCGTGAAATGTCATCCAGTTGAAGAAGTCCTCTGGCCCCCATTTTCAACATGGCAGGGGAAAGAACAGTTAATGTTAAAATTTTCATATCTGCCGCAATAAACCGCTTTTAAAAACATTTCAGATATTTTCTATGTATTTAATGAGCGGCGTGTGTCTTAGGAGGTAGAGCGGCTCGGCTGGTAACCAGAAGGTTGCTAGTCCGATCCACGGCTCCTCCTAGCTGAGAGTATTGAGGTGTCCTTGAGCAAGGCACCTAACCCTAACTGCTCCCGACGAGCTGCCTGTCGCCTTGCATGGTTGACAACGCCTTGAGTGTGTGAGGGTGTGCATGTTGGGACATATTGTGAATGTGATGCGTTCATGCAGAACAGAACGGCCTGCGTCAGCGCGACGGATTCCCCATATGGAAATCCCCATCATTCCCTGGATACCTTTGGAGTTTCGACAATGGTTTCCATAAAATTCCCTTTCAGCTGTGTCCACAATAAAACGGCACAGCTGAAAGGTACACATGCATTTCAATTGTACTGGATATTTTGACGTTTCACCTACTGTCGCTCCGGACAGAACAACTAAATCCTGATGATACTGCAGAATCCCATCTTTGGGCAATCATTTCCTCCTCCTG
Organism: Pollachius pollachius; assembly: GCF_949987615.1. NCBI lineage: Eukaryota > Metazoa > Chordata > Actinopteri > Gadiformes > Gadidae > Pollachius > Pollachius pollachius. The sequence goes on from NC_136951.1 coordinate 15,850,976, forward strand.
ATTTTAGTCTTAGAACAAGGAATCCACCTCAAACACTAGCTTCTCCTAAACATGGATGTAGCAAAGAGTAGTAAATTCTTTACTACATGGATGTAGAAAAGAACACACAAAAAAAAATGTTGCATTCTAATAAAAAAGTCGGAATATTCCTAAGAAGTAAAAGGTCATCGCCCTTTGAAAGGGTGTACTGGCATTACCCTGCTTTTATATTATCATTATATCAGTGGCATAAAATGGTCTCAAAACCACAATATTGTTTATGGCACATATTTCTGGGACCGTATATCTTGAAACCGGCGTAGTGACCTCGACTCCCTTCCTGGAAGGAGGAATCCCGCACGGCGTTCCTTCTCGAGATTCCTTCCTTGCTAATTAAGGGAGATTTTCCTGCCCTCTCGGGGGCGGTCCTAAACACTCGGCCTGTTAAGCCCTTTCAGTCTACCCGTGATTAAGCGCTACACAAATACAGTCGAATTAAACCCACTTCCCCACGCACAAGACTTCCCCTCATTACCTCTAACCCCCTCGCCCCCCCCCGAGTCAGCGGGGTTACACTCGCACCATGAACCCCCTGGCGGTGGTGGTGTTGCGGGGGGGTGGTGGTGGTGGTGTGGGCCCCTGGCATGAGTCACGGCCTGCGCAGCGCACGTCGCTGGACACACACAATGGCCTCTGTACACAATGCCGACGCTAGGCCGCCCCGCCCGCGCAGGAATGCCAGGCACGCCGCAGCCCCGCTTCCCGACACACTGTGTCTGTGTATTGTGTTCCCGCCCCCCCCCCCCCCCCCCCCCCCCCCCCCCCCCCCCCCCCCCCCCCCCCCCCGCTGAGCCAGGAGCCGGGGGCCATGGAAGACCAACCCTGCTGCACCCGGTAACCTGGCACAGATGGTGCATACCTGGGTATGAGCATATTGGGATCATGGCTGCTGAACACCTTGAGAGGAGAAGGGAGGGGTGGAAGTGATTCTTGACTCGTGGCGCTCACGCGCGCGTGTGTAGAGACGCACACACAGACAGACAGAGCAGAGAGACACGCATAGACACACACACACACACACACACACACACACACACACACACACACACACACACACAAACACACACATAGACAGACAGACAGAGACACACACATAGACAGACAGACAGAGACACACACACACACACACACACACACACACACACACACACACACACACACACACACACACACACACACACACACACACACACACACACACACACACACACACACACACAGACCGAGACACAGACCGAGACACAGACAGACAGACAGACAGACAGAGTGAGAGAGAGAGTAGGTCACATTCAATTATTTTTTCATAAACTTTGCTGCCTTTCTGGCAAACATCAAATAGAAAATTAAATCGGAAGCACAAAAGAACACGAAGGTAAGAGCTAAACCCCAGGGCGATGGGGAGAAGCAAACTTTCAAGTGTTTGTTTTCTTGTTTGTTTGTGTCTTACCATCAAAGTATCTCCACGCTGTCGTGAAACACTATCTTGCTCGCCTGCTGAGGCACAGAGCTGGGTAGATGAGGACAAACTTAAGATGAGTGTATCCTCAAAGATAGCGCCATCTTACAAGGAACTCCACTCTTACACAACCACAAAAATCGTTTGGCCAAATTAAGATGTCATCACTTCAAAATGTTATTGATGTCAATTCTTTGTTTCCTTACTTTTAGGCACATTTGTCCTTGGCTAGATTGTCTTGTTACAAACTCAGCCTTAGGATATTGCAGAGGAGGCTCCACTGGGAATGACCAGTAACCCTAGCATATCCTACCAGTTGGGCTACTGGACCACATTATTTCCCATTTATTTATTTGATTCCCCACTAAACTGCTATTTTGACCAAAAGCGCAAGCTCAAAATGTGTTGCACCCCACCGGTACCTGTGTTTATCCAAATAGTTCTCTCTCTCTCTCGTGTGTCTCTCGCCCCCTCTCGCTCTCTGATTATGCTGCCCACTCTCCCCCCTTGAGGGGTACTTCAAACAGTGGCTGAAGGGCTTCTACTGTTTGGATTATGAAAGGGTGAGCAATCACAGTCCGCTGCCAGAGATGACTCATTACCTGGCAGGCAGCCTTACCTTGGCCGCTGGGCTGAAACGACTTGCTGGTGATTAAATAAAATCTTGTTTAAAATACACATGGCTATTCTTCATGTAAAAAAACCTTCAATAGTTCAAACTAGTGTTTGTGGGGTAGGATAATTTAGTGATTAGCCAATGTCATCAGCCTGACCTGGAGTCATCCCGAAGCAAGAAGCCCTGACCCCTACCTGCTCCATAGAAAACCCGCATCTGAATCACTTCACAGGGTTTTGGATACGAACGTCCGCTAAAAGTCTGAGTAGTAAAGAGTAGATGCATT